>NC_139702.1:52550705-52883205 GCF_964188405.1 Protomyctophum parallelum | reverse complement strand
TGTTTATTTGTGTTTGTTTATTTGTGTGTGCGTGCGTGCGTGCGTGCGTTTGCTTTTATGCATGCAACGCTGTGTGTGTGTGTGTGTGTGTGTGTGTGTGTGTGTATATGTGTGGCGTGTGCATGTGTGTGCATGACTCCATGTGTGTACGTATGGTGTGCATTGGGAAGGAGACTCGGGCAGAAAGACTGAAAAAACAAAGACAAGAGAGAAAGAAAGAGGAAGTGAAAGAATGAGTGAGACAAAAGAGAGTGAAAGAGACACGAGACAGGGAGGTATTCAGGAGGAGAGAAACCCATTCTTCTTCTCACAGGAGAACCATCGGACCAGTCTGTTTGTTTCCCAGGCGGCCATGTTGGGGGGAAAAAGCCCCTCTGGGCATGGAGCTCCATGCACGCAAGCCCACAGCTCCACATAATTAGACTGGACCCGTGGTCTCAGATCACTAATAAATACATGTCTAAGCATACACATCAATGGTTGAGTGCTTAACGCCCACACGCTCAGACCCACTTGCACTCTCTCTAGCCCATTCTGACCTGAGATCAGATTCATACGAGGTTTCCGCCGGACACACACTGGTCTGATTAAACCCATTCTGACCTGAGATCAGATTCTAAAAATGTCAGTCGCTCTTCGATTTTTCAAAAAATAGCAGACCTACAAGCTCGTATCGCGCCACTCGGTGGCGCGATATGAGCTTGTAGATCTGCTATTTTTAAATAGCTAAAGCATAACATGATGCTGACACCAAAATGGGTGCCCGTTCAGAATGGGCTAGTTATAACTAGCCTGGGATCAAATCCCACCAGTGCTTACCTCCCGTGCCCCTTTTCTCTGTCTTTCCCTCTGCCTTCTAGCCTTCTATCTGAATAAATAATATTATATGAGAGTGTGGGCTGCCCATAATATACGTGGTTGAGTTACACAACCCCCCCGAACAAGATGAAAAATGAAAGCTATACTGAATGTGATACGTTCTTGTATTGTGTATCATCTTTATTTTATTTGGCCCGTAAAGCACTTTGAGCTGCATATCTTTGAATGACAAGTGCTATATATATAAAGATTACCACACCAATACAAATGGTGATTCTATAATATGCTTGACAGATTTTCAGACTGATCAAATTTAAGGACTGCAGCCTCTAGCTTTTGAGGATGTTATATCTAGTCAATTAGTTACAAATAGCTTACTGAAAATTCATCTTCCTATATTAACCCATTCTGAACGGGCACCCATTTTGGTGTCGGCATCATGTTATGCTTTAGCTATTGAAAGATAGCAGATCTACAAGCTCATATCGCGCCACCGAGTGGCGCGATATGAGCTTGTAGATCTGCTATTATTTTTGAAAAAAATCGAAGAACGACTGAATCTGATCTCAGGTCAGAATGGGTTTAATCAGACCAGTGTGTGTCCGGCGGAAACCTTCGTATGAATCTGATCTCAGGTCAGAATGGGTGTGCTGTCTCTGTCTAAGCTCAATGTGTAGTCATGCCATCAGATGGATCTCCATTTATATATGTGGGCACAAAAGGTTGCATGCCCACATATATGGGCATATACTGATTACATCCGCGATCTTCATATATGGGCATAAAAGGGACAAGGACTGACAGATGAGCCACTGGTCCGACCTCTCTATATGCCCATATATGGTCATGTATGTATGGGACCAACCGACTTCAAACTCGGCACATCGTCAAGGACTCGAGACAACAGATATGCAGTTGTCTAGAACCGCCCTTCCAACCAATATGCCCATATATGGACATTCCATAGGCTATTCTGATATATGACATCGGTGTAAATTACACCGTATTTAGCAAAAATGCTCAATTTCATCCTCAGTCCCCATAGAAAACAAAACAAAAACAGACAGGGAAGTGAAGCACACTACCGGTACAATACGAGACAAAACGTATAAAAACATATCTTCTAGTCTTTATTACCAAAGGACTGTGAATAGCATATTATCCCATTCTGACCTGAGATCAGATTCATACGAGGTTTCCACCGGACACACACTGGTCTGATGAACCCATTCTGACCTGAGATCAGATTCTAAAAATGTCAGTCGTTCTTCGATTTTTCAAAAAAATAGCAGACCTACAAGCTCGTATCGCGCCACTCGGTGGCGCGATATGAGCTTGTAGATCTGCTATTTTTCAATAGCTAAAGCGTAACATGATGCCGACACCAAAATGGGTGCCCGGTCAGAATGGGTTATCAGGGCTCATCGCCACCCACTGGCAGCAACAACGAGCAGTCATTCATTTCCAATGATATGGAAATGGGCCTGGGCTACACTGAGCGACATAGAACGGCCCAAACGCCCTGGTTACAAAACTGCCATGACTTTGATAACAAAGAAAGTTGAGAAAAGTTAGACTTTATGCAAATGACAGAGTCAAGCAACGGTCAGTAGGAGGGTGCATGCATGCTTGCCTATTAGAACAACTAGAGACACTGTCTGCACAAACAACCTGGACCACACACTGGACCACCACTTTAATGGTGATAATATTGATAGACCCATGTCTTTAACCATAGTATAGAACACTAGACCTGGGTGATTTTCATAATGTTGCTGATGTCTGAGGTGGGTGGGTCCTTGGGCAGCTTCATGATGCTCAGTGAAATCATAGGCAAATCGGCTAACCAATCACATAAATTCAGTTGTTCATGAGATGATGTATATGATTGTTTTTTTTTCTCCATTTCCCACTGGACCATTCTCACACCAAAGGACCAAAGGAGACCACCGACTTTACTTTAATATATTTTGATGAGAAATATTTAACTTTAATATTTGACTTTTTAATTATATGATCAAATATACCCGTGTTTAGTGATGGTTTGACAAAACATATATATTTATATAAAATATAGAAGTGACACAAGGTATATGTCAAATTCACACAGTGGCTTTCCGGGAGGAAAGCCGGGAGGATTTCCTAGATTTTTGGTGTATTAACAAGCATGCCTAGAGGTAGGCCTACTAGAATCAATTTTGAACAATCTTTTGCATAATTTTTCAATTGAGACATTTCTAGAACCCGGCCACAATCTTGAGCGTCATCTTGAAAATTAGAAGCCTTCTGGAAGGCATATTTTCCTAGATTTTTTGTATGTTATCTAGCATGCCTAATCCATACCAGAATCAATTGAAAACCCTTTTTTTTTTTTTTTTTTTTTAAGATATTTTGATTTTTGAAGGGACAGACAGTAGGCTGACAGGAAACGGGAGAGAGATGGGGGGATGACATGCAGTAAAGGCTGTGTCGGGTCCGGGAGTCGAACCCGCGGCACACTGCGACTGGATCACCAGTCCGGTGCCCAGACCGTTACGCTACGGCCTGGGCCAATTGAAAACCCTTTTGTATCAATTTCTTTGGGATTAAGTTTTAAATGTTTTAATATAAATGTTTTCATATATTGACCTGTCTAAAACCACAAATATGTATGTCAACATTTGGACCCAGAATCTACAAGAACGAAATGTTGTCTTAAAGGACGACTTCACCACTTTTCAACCTATTTTCATATAATTGGTGCTCACTAATGTTCATAATAAAATAGCACAGTTTTTGTCTACTCGGTTTGTGTCTCATAGGAGGGCTGTTCACTCAGGAACCTGTCTTCCAATGACATCATCGATGGGGAATCTAAGCTAATAGAAACTGCAGGCGTTCTATTCCTGAAAAGTTACAATGCAATATTGGAAGCCATCGTTCTCGCGATAATACAAATTTAATATATATTCTTTTAAATCTTGTTTAAAAGAATCTGCCTAACGATGATGTAACTGGAAGATGGGTTTCTGAACTGCCCACAGCCCTATATATGAGACACAGACCGAGTAGACAAAAACGTTACTATTTTATCACGAACATTAGTGAGGACCAATGAATATATTGGACCAATGAATATATTGAAAAGTGGTGAAGTCGTCCATTAAAACTGTCTTTTATCGTAAGGCCGTTGAGTGGCATGCTATTCCTTTTAATTTACTTTATTTTTGTTTTTAGGTTATTATTATTATTATTATTATTAATTCTACCCATCAGTATATGGTTATGATCCGGCATGGTATAACCATATAATAAGGTGCATGGCTTTACCTCAGACAAGTCCATACGGCACATTAGTCAAGTATTGACGTATAGATAAATGCTGAATTCTGAGACATTGCCTGTAGATGATGAAATTACACTTGGACCATATATTTGGCTTGGACGAACTTGGCATTGGCATAACAAATTGTTAAAACCTGATTGTGATGACAATTGTTTTCTTTAGACTCCAACATGCAGGAGTACTGCATGGCCATTTGAGTCAACTGGCATTGTAGGCTTTTTACTGGATGGATTTTTATATTTTTGAGCGGTGAAAAAAAAAAATCTCCAATGGGTAACCGAATGTGTATGTCTGTATGTGTGTCTGAGTACGAGGCCTTCAACAGCTGCAATACTGCTGGGTGACCTAAAGTGGCACTGTTGAGCAACATTCACACTGAGCACTCTAACTATAACTGCAGCCAGCCAGCCAGCCAGCCAGCAGCCTGCACCGCTCATGCAGTTCACACAGGTGTGATTTTTTTTTAATACATTGGTCAGTGCTTCTTTGTCATTTTGTTTTATCAAGCTAAACAATATGAAAACGGAGAGGGAGACGGGATACATAATATAGGCAGTGCAAAAAAAAGGGGGGGGGGGGAGAGAGAGGATTTCTTTTTTTATATAGGCAAACAGAGGTATATCGTTCCAAAGCAAGCAGCTTGACCCATTCTGACTGGGCACCCATTTTGGTGTTGGCATCATGTTATGCTTTAGCTATTGAAAAATAGCAGATCTACAAGCTCATATCGTGCCACCGAGTGGCGCGATACGAGCTTGTAGGTCTGCTATTTTTGAAAAATCGAAGAGCGACTGACATTTCTAGAATCTGATCTCAGGTCAGAATGGGTTCATCAGACCAGTGTGTGTCCATGTGGAAACCTCGTATGAATCTGATCTCAGGTCAGAATGGGTTAACAACTATATCCTATCAATGGACACAATTTGTACATGGATAGTTTTTTGTTTTGTTTTTTTGTTTGTTTCTGGTGGTCATGCACTTCTGTTCATGTTTCCATTCTGTGTTGATAGTGGGAAAGAGGAGGCCCCTGTGTCCAGCCTGTGCCAGCTACAGTGTGTTGGGTCATACAGTGTGTTCTAGTACAGGCCCCAAACCACTCTAGTATGATCAGGGGGTGTCATAACAATCTGCTGCTGGCTGCCTGGCAGGCACAGCACTGTGAGAAAAGCAACTGTTACAGTAAATGCTTCTTAGGTTGACCAGTTTTAGTCAATTATCAAATTTTATCTCTCTTTACTGTAAATGTTGAGCTTGTTTTTTTTCATCATTTTTAGAAGGGCCTAAGAGTGCAATGTTATAAACAGAAATATAGACAGCATGGATTATTTATTTTTGGTAAATTAAACACAAACAAATTAAATAAAATGATGTTTGTTCTGTTCTGTCCAAATATATTGGACAGGATTTAAGCAATGAATGCTATAGGTTTGTAATGCTGCTCTTGTGCAGATTGCTATAGCCACATGAATTCCAACATCGCTATGTTATGTGAACATTCAAGGCGAACATTCGGCTGAAATAGGTTGTGAACCTTTAGTTTTAGTTGACGTACAGCGAAGTATATTGGGTTTATAGTATACATATGTGAATCAAGGCATGACCATATTGGAGTGAATTAATGAGTTTTGTATATGGTTCTTTAAAGGATCCATGTGGTTCTACAGAGCAGTAAAGGGATGTTGTATCACTAGTTCACTACAGCCAGAGAACCATGAAAAAGACTTTAAGGACAGAGTAACAGTACATTATGCACTCCTCAGGGGGTGAGCTCTGGGCCTCTTGGATTTCCTAGGAGACGGTGCACCTGTTTCCTTTTTTTCCTCTCTATTTTTCCCTTGCATGAAGAATGATGGGTTGACTTTCACTTTGTTGACTCCATTTTTTGTGTCTTATTTTATCAGTCTTGCGTGATTTTGGCGTGAAATCTATTGTACGTGTGTAGGCTATATTATTGTTTGTCTTTGAATGCCTCGATTATTTGAATACACATCAGGACCTCAAAGGAAATAAGACCTGGGCTTTTTTGGTTGCTTATCCTTTTGGCTGCGGTTAATGGTTATCTTTTTGTAGCCTATAAATCTTGTATAACTATAACTGTACTTTTTATGCAAACTATAAAATGTGTGTGTGTGTGTGTGTGTGTGTGTGTGTGTGTGTGTGTGTGTGTGTGTGTGTGTGTGTGTGTGTGTGTGTGTGTGTGTGTGTGTGTGTGTGTGTGTGTGTGTGTGTGTGTGTGTGTGTGTGTGTGTACATACATACATACATACATACATACATACATACATACATCCCCAGTGAATAGGCAGTTTGCCCTTCACTGGTAACCCTATTTTGTACTCATTTTAAATGTATGAAGGTATTGCGGGCAAGGATTTTTACAAAAAAGCCTCCCCTTTTAAAATACATACACACATACAGTACATACCTACATACATACATTTCAGAAGTTTTAGCAGTTTTTAAGGACCCACTTTTAGGCCAGTGCACCAGAGCAAACTCTTGCCTTTTTTTAAACCCTACCCATTTTAACCAAATACATACATACATACTGATAATGTGGATAAATGCACGTGTGAGGCAGAGAGAGAGAGAGAGAACCAGTCCATCAGGTCTATTTGTCAGAGAGGCTAGTTATTACATCTCCACTAGCTGAAAAAATATGGCCGTCTCTCCTGAGATCTATACCAACTCGCCTGATAAATCCTCTCTCCTCCAACCAGGTCGGCCCTCGTTAAGACACCGTCCAATGGGACGCCAGAGTGACCTCTGTTAATCACATGTGATTTATATTGTAGTTGCACATCTGACTAAAACAGGGAGACACGTCTGAGCTGGGATATCCGTGTGCTCTATCTGATATCATGTATGATAACATACGCTTGGGGAAAGTGTGTGCGTGTGTGCGTGCGTGCGTGTGTGCGTGCGTGCGTGCGTGCGTGCCGAGGGGTCTTTGTGGGTCCTACAAAATGGACAGTTTACCCCCACAGCTGTCTGACTGACCAGACTTAACCCATTCTGACCTGAGATCAGATTCATACGCGGTTTCCGCCGGACACACACTGGTCTGATGGACCCATTCTGACCTGAGATCAGATTCAAAAAAATGTCAGTCGTTCTTCGATTTTTCAAAAAATAGCAGACCTACAAGCTCGTATCGCGCCACTCGGTGGCGCGATATGAGCTTGTAGATCTGCTATTTTTAAATAGCTAAAGCATAACATGATGCTGACACCAAAATGGGTGCCCGTTCAGAATGGGTTAAATCCCACACAGTCTGTCCCTGCCTGGCATGAGCTCACCCACTTACAGTAGGCTATCAGAGACTGACACATTAGACAGGCCTAAATCAACACCTGGTTTGTGAGGGCGGCGAAGGGGAGTGCTTGCTTGGTAAATGTGATTTCACATGCATGTTAAAAAGGAAACAATGGAGCAGGCCCAGTCATATATTTTTATCATCACCTCCCACAGATTGCTTTCAACTCTGCTGGGGCTTCTAAATAGTAGGCTATTTGTTTGCCCTACACAAAGACAAACCACAAGGTGTGAGTAAAGGAGCTGAGAAGAAAAAAAACCTTGTTCCACCAGAAATTAGGGCCTATATTTTTGAGGCAGAGATTATAGCACCGTTTATATTTCTAAATGTTGTTTATACAAATTCTAAACTTTATAGTCAAGCCATTTAAAATGCACAAAATATGGCTGATTGTAAAACAAGCAAATAGCAGTGTTTATACACTGTACATGCATGCATTGTTAAGATAAGATAGCCTACATGGATTTGATATGCTTTGTTTTGAATGGAATTCCTTAAAAGCTTTCTGTACTTGGTATATAAAGCGATATATTAATTAGGAACCAATATATTCCCAGCAGTATGCCTCAGTGAGGCTTTAGGCCATACTGATTTTTTTTCCTTCTTTCAATTCCATCATTTCACTGAGCAGTATTTAGATAAGGTGTTTCCTTTTGAGATCACTGGAATTCATTCTCCCCTGTTTTGGTTATTGAATTGGCTATACTGGCCCCCACCTGAAATTATTTTTGTGCAGGGACACCCCCATAATAAATCACATTTCTTCGAGATTTTTTTAAAATAGTAGATAAAAGGCACGCTCATAATGTGAGCTTGTGAGCTTACAGATCGTCTATTTTTAAGGGGCGCTGCCCCTTCTATAAACAGCTTTTGTCCCCACACGTCTCAAGATTTGCCATTGACAATCAAAGGGGAATTCAGGTCAAATGTCCGCTAAATCTTGTCCCCACACGTCTCAATATTTGTCATAGACAATGAACGGAGAAATAACCTCGGAATTCCGCTAAATATGACGTAAATTATACATCAAAACATTAAACGCCATTGACATTGAAGGGAAAATGTACGCCATATGTAAACGAGCAAATCAGCTAACCAATCACATGCAAGCAACAGGCATTCTGATTGGTATGAGATGATGCATGATGATGTATGATGATAAGAGCTGATAATTCCGATCCTTATGTAGCAATGTCAAATGTCCACCAACATAAATTGATGTACGATGACAAGAGCGCCCCTCATTTCACACGGGTGTGATTTTTAAATATAAAGTGGCTACACAGATTTCGATTATTCTAGCCTATATTAACACATTTTGCCAGGGACCCCCTGGAACCTCCTCAAGGACCCCTGCTGGTCCCCGGACCCCACTTTGAGAACCATATGGTTCACTCTAAGGGCGAGCTGAGACGAGGCATCATGTGGAGGGTGGTGTGAGTATGGTGGGTGCTGGGTGGGTGTGGGTGGTGTGAGTATGGTGGGTGCTGGGTGGGTGTGGGTGGTGTGAGTATGGTGGGTGCTGGGTGGGTGTGGGTGGTGTGAGTATGGTGGGTGCTGGGTGGGTGTGGGTGGTGTGAGTATGGTGGGTGCTGGGTGGGTGTGGGTGGTGTGAGTATGGTGGGGTGCTGGGTGGGTGTGGGTGGTGTGAGTATGGTGGGTGCTGGGTGGGTGTGGGTGGTGTGAGTATGGTGGGTGCTGGGTGGGTGTGGGTGGTGTGAGTATGGTGGGTGCTGGGTGGGTGTGGGTGGTGTGAGTATGGTGGGTGCTGGGTGGGTGTGGGTGGTGTGAGTATGGTGGGTGCTAGGTGGGTGTGGGTGGTGTGAGTATGGTGGGTGCTGGGTGGGTGTGGGTGGTGTGAGTATGGTGGGGTGCTGGGTGGGTGTGGGTGGTGTGAGTATGGTGGGTGCTGGGTGGGTGTGGGTGGTGTGAGTATGGTGGGTGCTGGGTGGGTGTGGGTGGTGTGAGTATGGTGGGTGCTGGGTGGGTGGTGTGAGTATGGTGGGTGCTGGGTGGGTGTGGGTGGTGTGAGTATGGAGGGTGCTGGGTGGGTGTGGGTGGTGTGAGTATGGTGGGTGCTGGGTGGGTGGTGTGAGTATGGTGGGTGCTGGGTGGGTGTGGGTGGTGTGAGTATGGTGGGTGCTGGGTGGGTGTGGGTGGTGTGAGTATGGTGGGTGCTGGGTGGGTGTGGGTGGTGTGAGTATGGTGGGTGCTGGGTGGGTGGTGTGAGTATGGTGGGTGCTGGGTGGGTGTGGGTGGTGTGAGTATGGTGGGTGCTGGGTGGGTGTGGGTGGTGTGAGTATGGTGGGTGCTAGGTGTGTGTGGGTGGTGTGAGTATGGTGGGTGCTGGGTGGGTGTGGGTGGTGTGAGTATGGTGGGTGCTGGGTGGGTGTGGGTGGTGTGAGTATGGTGGGTGCTGGGTGGGTGTGGGTGGTGTGAGTATGGTGGGTGCTGGGTGGGTGTGGGTGGTGTGAGTATGGTGGGTGCTGGGTGGGTTGGGGTTCTTTGGGGCAGAGATGACGACGCCACAAATATCACTCTATCATAAACAAGCATGTGCAGCACGTGGCTACGGTGGCTTCTCTGGACATAATATAGCCTGTCTGAGAGTGTGTGTCTGCAGGACCAGGATGAATGTCAATGCCACATTAAATGTTGTGTTGTTATTTATATACAAAGCTGTCCTATTTGTTGTCCTGTTGATCAGCCTACAGTCCACATATTTTAATTAATATTATGACATTTTGTTCAGTATTGGACATTTTTGAGGGGTGCTAGCCCTCCATATGTCCAGCTTTGAGGGTTTGTGTAAACACATGCAAACATTGTCCTAACACAAACATTGAATGCCATCGATAACGAATAGCCAGCTTTGAGCGTTTGCGTAAACACAAACATTGCGTAAAAACAAACTTAGAAGATGTGGACGTGAATTCTGATTGGCCGGAATGAGATGATATATGATGATGTACGATTGTACGATGAGCGCCCCTCACTTCACACGGGTGTGATTTGTGAGGGGCGCTAGCCCCTCCTATATATTCAGCTAGTAGATTGTTGTCCTATATACACAGAGCAAATTGGCTATTTTTGTCCTATTAAATTCCCACTGACAATGAATGGATGATGTGATGGTAAAAAGGTGTGATTTTTGTATTATTTATTTTACACACACATTTTGTGTGTCAATTGTTGTTTTTGTTGGTGGAGGTGTTGTTGTCACCTGATCTGTGTCAGTCAAAAAAAAACAGCACGAGGTACAGTCAGACATTAGGCTATAGCACAGAAAAGTTTCAATTCGATGTGAATATTGCTTGAGTTCTAGTTTTGAGTTATATTTTTCTATAATTTTACATAAATTGCAGTCGTTGACACTATTCAAACTAATTGTCGTCACGCTGGCTGCATTGTTTCTGTTTCATAACAGCTACATGGAGACCAGTGTCAGGCTGTGCTGTCATTCATATTTCTATGAGTCTTTAGTAATGATGGCGTTTACAAATGTTGTTTTCTCTCACGTTCCTGATAAAAGCAAAGCAATAATGGGTCCAGTCCTGTATGCCACATTGCCACTCAATGGCAATGCTCTGCTTCCCTCTCTCCTTCAGCTTGCAGGCTGCAGAAACTGTATTAATCAATCATTGTTCTCAAATAAAAAACAATTATATATTTTTTGTGAAAACAAAAAACAATCATAAATAAACGGTGCGGGTCTGGTCATGAATCGTGATGCTCTCAGCTTAACCATTTGAACCCTATATCATCCCTATATAGGGGGTAGCATTCGCCAAAGAAAATATGGCAGATCTATACAACCAGAGGTGTGACTGGAAAAGCGCAAGTAGCCTACAGTTGCGACTCAGGTCCGTTTTATTAGAGGGGACCCGACCTATTCTTTCCATCTTACCTCCCATCTCTCTCTCTCTCTCTCTCTCTCTCTCTCTCTCTCTCTCCCTCCCTCCGTTGCAGCACTTAATGTTGACTCATGTGCACGGTGCATGCACCCTTCGCCTTTCTTCGGCCTTCTTTAGGACTGAAAAGATGAAGTCTTTGTAAGATTTGACACACTTCAAACAAAGCACAAAGCACTTCACTCTCTATTGAATAGTTGAATTGGCTAAATAACCCATTTTATTTAAAATATAGATAGACAGATAAGCTATAGCATAATAGGCAGTGCAATGCGTAATCTTTAGACAATTGATTGTTAATTTTGAAATTATAATTATTAAACGTTTATTTTGAAGATCATCACGAACATGATCGAAAACATATATACCCTCTCCTCTTCTCATCTCTCCCCTCTCCCTCTCCTGCTCACATTATCATTGGTCTGTGTTATATTTCCCCTGGTGGAAGAGCTATATACATTAAGTCAAGATGCAGTAACTATCAGTCATCACTGTAATATTATCAACTATATTATACACGTCATTATTAGGCAGGAGAGCATGGGAATAATATCATACATGCAATATTAGGCTACTATAGTGCTATAAAGAATAATAATTATATAAACTGTTTGCTAGCTAATAATATTTATAATAGGCCTATACACACGATACTATAACATTAATCATAATACCCTAAATAATGTATAGGTAAAACGTATAATTAACTAATAATAATCTATATAAATGGATATAGCCCGTATATAATAAAAAGGAATAAAAATATAATTTTGTTTAAAAATAGTATAAACCAATTCCGTTACCAAAAACACTGAAGAAGGGGGAAAAAAGACTGTATACAAATCTTACTAATCCCGACAGAACGAACAAACGTCGTTCGTTTATGCAGATGGCCCGTCGGCAGATTTTTTTTTTCTCAGCTGGAGCTGCACAAAAATAAAGCCATCATCATACTGCCAGCGCTGGAGGAGTGAAGCAAGGCGGGGAGATTTGATCGGAGATGAAATATCTCGGCGCGGATGTAAAATAAGCCCTTTCGCATGAGTTATGGCCCGGATTTGGCGATGCTGAGAGGGGGGGGGGATGTATACTATATTCTCTCTCACCCCTCCCCATGTCTCTCTCTCTCTCTCTCTCTCTCTCTCTCTCTCTCTCTCTCTGCTCGTGTTCCTTCACTCACCCCTCCCTCTCCCCAGCAGAGGTATCGTCATAGTTGATGTATCGCCAAGCTCCATATTACCTTTACAAAACAAAAGATCATCCGTTCGGTTCGGGGGGGAAATATATGTCCTATAGGCCTATGTCCTTTGAAATAACTCACTTCAAAATTGTATTCAAATACAATTCAATTAAACAAATTCTTACTTCTGAAGTTATTATTATTATTTTATTATTATTATTATATTATTATTATTATTATTATTATTATTATTATTATTATTATTATTATTATTATTATTATTATTATTATTATTATTATGCCTATAGTGTTGTTGTTATTATTATTATTATTCATACACTGATGAGCAATTATCTCTCTCTCTCTCTCTCTCTCTCTCTCTCTCTCTCCCTCTCTCTCTCTCTCATTTACCGAGAGGCCTATTCTAGTTCCTCGCCACACGGACTAAATTAGCCCAAAAGATGATGAGAGGAGCACAAAGCATTATGATTCCATGGGGCTCCTCCCCTCCTCCTAACCATGCGTCCTAATTAATGGGACACCCCAACTCGCCAAAAAGCCCCGCACTGGACTGCAACATAGTCAAAGAGTGTGACAGAGAGAGAAACGGGGGAGAGAGAGAGAGAGAGAGAGAGAGAGAGAGAGAGAGAGAGAGAAGCGAGGGTGAAAGTGCCACCAGAGAGATAATTGATTACCTCCCCAATCAATGATAACTTGTTAGTAGTCGTCAGATCTATGTGCAACTCTTTTCGACCCTCGCCATTTTCAAGGAGGGCGTCTCACTCAGTCACTACTCCGGACCTGCTCTTTCCTTCTCCTTATCCGGGGACGATATACTTTTAAAGAACCATCCCATCCCGTTTTGGAATAAGAGCTTTTTTTCCCCTCTGCTCCGCAATCGCGCAATTATCCACAATGCGGGGTTAACTCCTTTACTGTTATGTGACTATTTTATATTTTCTTTCGATAGCCTTTTGTTGCTGTTTTTTATTATTATTATTATTATTATTATTATTATTTCATTTGTTTTGTTTTTGAGACTGCTGATATATTACAACGAACTTAGCAGCACTAGCTGGAAACATGACATCCAAAGAAGTGTCCAAATGCGGCGAGAATGCGATGGAGAACAGGCGGCGAGGCAGTCCGCTGGACCACCTCCCACCGCCTGCCAACTCCAACAAGCCGCTCACTCCCTTCAGCATCGAGGACATTCTGAACAAGCCGTCGGTGAAGCGAAGTTACGCGCTCTGCGGGACGGCGCACCTGATTTCGTCCGAGAAACACCACCGTCCCTCCGGCCTCAGCTCCCTGTCGAGCCGGGCCCTGCTCACGCAGACCTCCCCGCTGTGCGCCCTGGAGGAGCTGGCCAGCAAGACGTTCAAGGGACTGGAGGTCAGCGTGTTACAAGCTGCGGAAGGTATAGGTAACATGATGTCTTTAAATGTTTGCATGGCTGTTAAACATTGGATTTGGAAATTGGAATTGGTTGTAACCTATATTGGATGATGCTATTAGTTGAAGCCGCGGATCTCGTCCATTGTTTTTACTCTACCTCATTTTTTATATGGGCTAACATAATTCATTATTATTATAATTATTTTGCTGAAAACACCTGACCATTTTTCACGAGTAGCCTACATTGGCCAAAAAAAAAGAAAATAAATCACAATATTTACGTTACGTCGATCGTTTATATGATTTATTTATTATGACCTGCATGTTGTATAGAGGAAGAGTATAATTATACAAGATCAGATGTCACCACGGCATAATGCTATAGCTAGGCTATTGACGGAACTAACGCATTATGCATGCATTTATAAATCCAGTTAAAAAAGCATAAAATGCATTTGTGCACCTGCACCATGTTTGAACTATTTAGCCCTCTTCATTCACCTATAGGCCATAGGGCTGCTGTTTTAGCCTGCAACGCCCTTGGCGCAGTAAGAGAGAGAGCGAGAGGCGCATGAACATATTAACTGACATGTCGTTGAACTAAACCTTTTCTTTGTGTCTTCCCCACAGGAAGAGACGGGATGACACTATTCGGCCAGAGAAACACACCGAAGAAACGCCGGAAGTCTCGCACGGCGTTCACGAACCACCAAATCTACGAGCTGGAGAAACGGTTCCTGTACCAGAAATACCTGTCGCCGGCCGACCGGGACCAGATAGCCCAACAGCTGGGCCTGACGAACGCCCAGGTCATCACGTGGTTCCAGAACCGCAGGGCCAAGCTAAAGCGTGACCTGGAGGAGATGAAGGCGGACGTGGAGTCGGCCAAGGCGACGGGGGTAGTGCCGCTGGAGAAACTCGCCAAGCTCGCGGACCTGGAGAAATGCGCCAACGGGACGCTGGGCCTGCACTCGCGCCCGTCGTCCTCCTCCCCCGCGCGGGGTGGTAAGCGGGAGCACGAGCTCGCTCACAAACTGCGGATGTCCCCCCTGTCGCCGTTCTCGGACCACACAACGACTAGTAAAGAGTGTTCCGAGGACGACGAGGAAGACGTGGAAATTGACGTGGATGACTGATGGCACTGTGGGGTTGGAACAGTCAAAACGGACAAACAAAAGACGGCAAATATCAACCCCCACATGGAAGACTTGTATCTTGTTCTTGTACTGCTTATATATTGTATACCATCTCTCAGAAACATGTACCAAACTGTTATGACCTTTTTTTATATCAGGCAACAGATATAGGCCTATTCATAGTAAAAGCATGAAGAGAAGAAATGCAGTGGTACGATTTATTCATTGGCAAGGTATTGTCTCTTGCAATCAAAGCAATATGGTCTGAAAATGATAGGCTGTTAAGTTATTTATTTTTTATTATTTTGTCACATACACACACACGCACGCACGCGCGCACGCACGCACACACACACACACACACACACACACACACACACACACACACACACACACACACACACACACACACACACACACACACACACACACACACACACACACACACACTTAGGTCATGTGCGACACAATGTCTCCCTTATTTTTTTATTTTTTTGCATGGGAATGCATGTTTTGATTTGTGCCCATTATCATTATCTATTTATTTTTTTGCGTTTTAAATTATTTAGCTTGTTTTATGTTGAGCCAAACCACCGTGTGACACTCCAGGCTCCTTTTCTTGCCCATCTGTAACCTTGACTTGGATTTATAGGCCTATACCTTCTGCTGCAGATGCATGATCAGAGTGACAAACTCGGTTATTCACATTATGCATTTTATGGGAATGCTCAAGCGATGGTATCAAAATAAAATTAATTTAGCCGTGATTTTGACAGCTACACTTTCTAGATTTATTGTTTGGATACAATATATAGAGTTACGGCTGATATAACTTTATTTTTATTTTATTTTTACACCTGAAAGTGCCTTTCTAGAATCAGGACAGTAATTTGAAAACCAATGCACAAACTGTAATGTATATATACTATGGGAATAAATGGCTTTTTCTGAACATTTATTTTATATTGTTTAATTAATTCATTACACCAATAGTCGACTTTGTTACAACAGACAAAAACATTTTTAAACGCATCATTTGCCAATTTGGGCGTATCCTAATCAAAGCAACCTATTTAGCGGAACACTTTCAGCAGGCTCCACTTTTTCAAATATTTCTGTGCCATTCATTGTGCCTTTTCTAATAGGCTAGGGTTTCTTTAGACATTTGGTGGCTCGGAATCTCTCAAATCTTTCACTTTCTAAAAGCGTGTCTTGGCTTTTTGACCCCGCGACGTACTTCCCCCATTCGGGACAAAATTTATGTGAGAAACACAAATCTGGTCCCGGGAGAGGAAAAAAGGAGACGTGGATGCCACAAAAACACAAAGTTTGGGCCAGTTTTCTCTCGGGCCTTTATAGACCCCGTTTTTGTTCCAGGGGACTGGGCTATAATTTTAAGCGTAAAGCATGAAAACTGGGGACAAATGAGCAGCGTTCCCTGATGTGACAAGTCACAATGGAGCATGCCCAGTCTCCCGCAGGCAGCAATACTGAGACAAGTGTGTCCCGCCGCACAGAAAGGACGCAAACGTTTGGAGGCCATATGGTTTTTGAATTTTCCCCTCACAATTCGAGACAATTTGATGGATTGAGTTAACCCTCCTTTTTAAAGTGTTTAACTCGGCGCGAACAAAGGCCATAATGCATACATAGACTCTCGCCTTCACGAGGGCATCTGCGACTATTAATGTCGAGCCTCCTTTCTTCGCCTGGCGTTTTGAACAAGTCAATGAATTACAATGAAACTGACTTCTCTTTTTTTGTGAGCCACTTGTCTTTCTTCGCTTTTTAGCCCCGGAATAATATGTTTGACTTTTGTCCAAGAAACGTTTTCTAAACAAGAAAACGCCACACATTTTCGTTGAAAAGTGTTTTTCATGTTAAGCGGGGAGCCATAAAGAGCATGGAGACTGTGACATTTATGCCAAAGTCTGGTTAGGGAGTTCTTTTGTTTGTTTTCTTCTCATCTCTTTATTCTTCCCTGCTCTTTATTTCCTTTGTCTTTAAGGGGTTTAATGAGGCTGAAAACATGATGATGTGAGAAAGCGAGTCCAAAAAGCCAAAAGGACTAAAAAGATAGCCTATACGTCCCGTTTAATCGTGCCTGTTGTTGGAATAATTGATGATAACTTTGTGAACGTTTTTTGTTTCTTTTTTTTTTGTTTATTTGCTTGTTTAACCAAATAGAATATATAAGTTTACGCTATAGTTCCTGCAGTTTTGTTTGACAAAGTTTAACCACTTAAACCTGCATTGCACTTGGCCCACTCCGCATTTTCCCCTGTCACAAAATCATCTCTTCACCAAAAATAGCTTATCCAATCTACACTTGTAGATCAGATATTTTCTTTAAATGTTCTCACAGAATAGTTAACAGAATTAAGAATATCTTTACATTTGGCAGGCTATATTAGAGGTCAACATTATGATATGTGATATATGATATGATATGATATGATATGATATGATATGATACGTTTATTATTCTCTAACAACATATCTACATGCAGAAATGCTTTTGATATACATTGAATCTTTATCTGCAGGATCTGGACCCCTTGTAGTCTAAATTAATATTTAAATGCACAATAGCCATGAGATTATGTAGCATAATATATTATCATATAGGCCTAGGCCATTTTATATAGTAGCTAATATTTATAGGCTTATAGCTCATATTCACAACGGTTCTCGTGCAACTTTGTGTGCGTGCAAAGTGTATAGGCTACGTGCGCGCGCCCGTGTGAGCGCATGCCAACTCGCAAAGTCTCTCTCTCTCTCTCTCTCTCTTTCTCTCTCTCTCTCTCTCTCTCTCCCCTCTCTCTCTCTCTCTCTCTCTCTCTCTCTCTCTCTCTCTCTCTCAATCCCCTCCCAGTCCCATATCAGTCACTCCTCTGCCACCGGCGTGACGCCTGCTCTGAATAAAGCGTATTTATGACTGGGTTGGGAGGTAAGGCAGGCTAACTTTATGGATCTCACTAGTTTATTTTATGAGGGGTTGTCAGGCGGGCTCCAGTGATAAGTAATACCACCGTCTGAGGAGCCAGTTCATGGTAATTAATGCGGAGGTTTTAAGTGTATTTCAGTATTTTCAGTTCAAGATGGAAAAAATCACTAATTCAATCGTCCGGAAAATTGAAGTTTGATGCATGAGTCCCCTGCTGAAACAATAGGACCATGGCTGAAGCACACCACTCTCATTTCATCTCTGTGCCTCCCCCTTTGAACCCCTTCTTTTTTAACATTTCTATGGCTTTCTTATTCGGTGTTGTAGACTCAGGTGAAGTAGCCTGGGTGGGGAGAAATATTAGAAGCGCATGTTACACTCGTTAAGGGCAATTCACTCATTTTCAGGGTAACTGAATGATGGAACGTCATTTACATTTATTAACTTGCATTTACCCAGGTGGAGGTGGTCCCATTGAGAAACAGCCCTACACACATGCAGCCACAAAATATTGTAAATATTTATATAGAGCATTTTCTATTATGGCACTGCATGTACATTACTTTATAAAGTGCTGAAAGTTGTATTATTATTATTATTATTATTATTATCTTTTGTTAAAACCATAGCCTATACAACACACATACCTGTTGTAGGTCTGTCTGCACAATAACATAACATGCCTATAATAATTCTCCAATAAAACTTTGATCTATTGTAGCTAAATCATTCCATCCTCAGCTTAGCCTATGTGTCTTTAAGTCTAAATGGAGCTGAAAGTATATAGGCCTATAGCTGACTAGAGTTGTAGAGTTGTAATCAGAGCCTTCCCGTCGAGCCAGTTAATACTTCAAACTTCAATTTTACGGGCGATTGAGCTAAGCATGTTCCTGACAGAGTTGATGTATGTATTAATTTCCTTTAGCAGCTGATTAATTAGGCTCGAGCTGAAGGCCCGAACTGAACGCCTTTGCTTTCGAATTTGCATATTAATCAAATTCTAGTTGATCGTTTCACATGCGATCTAGACTTTATAGTATAGGGCCTAGGCTATATGTGATTTAAGAGACCTCGCTGGTGCTGCAGTCGTCTGTCCACTGTATAAAAGCAAAGACGCAGAACGGAACGGTTTGGCCCGGCATGCAGTTTGTGAGACGGCAGAAAATTCACCTGTCAGGCAGATCAGAATGTCTCCGACAGCCAGAGTTTTAGCAATTATACGTGTGTGTGTGTGTGTGTGTGTGTGTGTGTGTGTGTGTGTGTGTGTGTGTGTGTGTGTGTGTGTGTGTGTGTGTGTGTGTGTGTGTGTGTGTGTGTGTGTGTGTGTGTGTGTGTGTGTGTGTGTGTGTGTGTGTGTGTGAGAGAGAGAGAGAGAGAGAGAGAGAGAGAGAGATTCCCTAAACAATATAGCATGTGTGTCTGTCTGTGACTTGCGTGTGAAATAATTTCACATTTCTTCATATTTCTAATTATTATACAAATATCATGTATATTGTATAATCATTTTAGTGAAGATGGCGGGGGGCGGGGGTATGGAGAATGGCTCCATACGGGGATGCTGACTGTATTTGAACGGACGTTCCTGGATCACAACAAGTGAACTCAGTTTCTGTCAATGAGAAGGGGTAAATGGAGCCATCTGCTGGTATAGTGACAAACAACAGAGAATGTGGTCTAGTCAGGTGGGTTGGAAATTTAAAACGATGCATTTTCAGAATTACCATAATTTTGAATTCCAGTTGATTGATTGAATTGAATATACTTTATTAATAGTTTGCAGAAAAATATAATATAAAATACAGTTCAATACAAGGTCTGTTAAGAGGATTTAAACCCAAGAAAGCATATGGCTTGTTTCCATTTGGGTCCTTTATTAATCGAGACATTTAATGACATTTAATGACATAAACGGTTAGGAAAATAATAATACCGAATATAAATAAGACGACGCCAATATTTAATTAATTTGTGGAAAAAGAACACTCAGGTCAGGTCCCTTTTCCACCGGTTGGGAACCAGTTAAAGGATCACTTCACCACTTTTCAACGTATCTTCATATAATAGGTCCTCACTAATAATCATGATAAAATGGCACGATTTTTTTCTACTCAGTCTGTGTCTCATAGGAGGGCTGTGGGCAGTTTAGCAACCGTCTTCCAGTGACATCATCATTAGGCAGATTATTTTTTAAACATTATTTTTTTACAAAAATGTTTAGATTTTCATTATCGTGAGAACGATGGCTTCCATTTTCGCATTGCAACTTTTCAGGACTAGAAAGCCTGCAGTTTCTATTAGCTTGTATTCCCCATCGATGATGTCACTGGAAGACGGTTTCTAAACTGCCCATAGCCCTCCTATGAGACACAGACCGAGTCGAAAAGAAATTCGCCATTTTTTCATGATTATTAGTGAGGACCTATTATATGAAGATACGTTGAAAAGTGGTGAAGTGGTCCTTTAAGTTCAGAACCAGTTCTTGAGCCAGACCTCCACAATTGGAACATTAATTATTAATTGAGTGGGAAATACCATACCTAAATTGTTTATAGGATCAATATAAGTAAATTAATATATGATAACCCTTCCACAGGAGTAGCTTTCTCATATTTATCACACATGTAATTTTCACCTAGCCTATAGCCTACGTGATATAGATGAATAGGTAAGAAATAATAATTAATAGTTATCACCATGAAACTTCCCCAGTTGATTACTTACACAAGACAAGACAATGATTTATTGTATTACACATTTTCTGAAATTGTATAATTATACCTATATTTTAATATGAAAATTAGGCATGACTGCCTGCCTAAATATGTCCCAAACCGGCCCCTAAGGTCTTCCACTGCTGGCCTGCTCGCTTTGCCTAAAAGAAATGGCAACTAAAAAATACGGGGAAGCAGCTTTTTGCTTCTACGGGCCGTCGGCATGGAACAAGCTCCCAATGTACCTTCGTCAGGCAGCCTCTGTAGACATTTTTAAAGCTCAGCTCAAGACCTGCACCTCTACAACATTGCTTTTAAGTGATCTTTTATTTTTATTTATTATTTTTATTATTTTTATTACTGCTTGTTTTTTGATGTCGTTGCCTTATTTTATCTGTTCTTATCTTTGTACCACTGCCTTCTCCTGATTTGACACTGCGTTATTGTCCTATTGTTTTAACTGCTTGCCTTTTTAATACTGTTTTGTTTTGCTTTTGTTTTTATTATCTTCTCTGCTCTGTAAAGCACTTTGAGCTACATTTATGTATGAAAGGTGCTATATAAATAAAGTTTATTATTATTATTATTATTATTATTATTATGTATAGGAACATTATGAAAGACAATCACACCCGTGTGAAGTGAGGGGCGCTAATATATTAAAGTCTAACTCATCTTGATTAGGTGTCAAAACAAACATTAAATTATCTTTATTGTTAATGGCATTTAATGTTTGTGTTATAGGGACAAGATGATGTACATTTTCCCTTCATTGTGAATTGAAGTTTGTTTAACCTTAGCACCACCCACCTAATCCAGTCCCTCCGCCTCCTACTTTAAGACCACCCACCTGTCCTTGTCCCTCCCCCTCCTTACAAAAGGACTGCCCATGGCTCTGCCCAATTGTTTACAAAATGGCAGAGGGATGACAGATTGGTGAGATTCAGCCATATATGTTTGAGCCAGATTCTGGTTCAGATGAAGGACAAGGAGGTAATTCCCTCTTCATTGGTGGGGGGCCATCATCTGTAATAGGGGTGGCCGTAGCCACTCCAACTGTTTTATTGTGGAATTTCATGGAGACCTACATTTGACAAATAATTTGACATCACTTTATGATAGGAATGGAAGAATAGAGATGTGTATATTGCAGAGAGTGTTGTGAATTATCTGCATGCTGTCTGACTGGCAGCCTCTGGTGGACACTCCCCATTCCCTGCATCCACAATCACACATGTGTTTGCCATCACACCACTCAACTCACTAGCCAATCACAGTCTAGGTGTGGCACCTATAACCAGCAACTCACCCCACACTCCTCACTCAGTAGAACAAAATAAGAGGGCACAATACGAATACCGTGTAATTCTGATGAATAGCATGTCCAAAATTGTGTAAATATAGCATTTTTCACGACAGCCTGCCTCAGCATTGACCAACGTCAGCCAATCTTCATCATAGTAAGTGAATGACGACACGACAGACTTTTTTCCTGTTCCAACAAGGTTTTGGTTTGTATCATAGACATAGAGTAATGGTTCAATTTCATTCCTTACAGACTACCAGACCAGTAGCCTATCTGCTGCTCGCGAACGAGTCCGCACATGTTGACATAATATGTCAACATAGCCTCGCACATGACATTGTTTACAAATATTATTTGTAAACAATGTCGTGTGCGAGGCTAGCCTTCTAGGCTAAACTAGCTAACCACTAACCATGTTGGATATTGTTTAGCTTTTCTGTATTTGGTCCCACAGAAAAGGTAAACTAGGGTTAGGGTCCCCTCCCGAAAGGTGATAGACCTGTGCACACTTGAACCCCAGCATCCACAATAAGGCTAACATTAGCTAAACTTTAGCCCCTCTCGGGACCCTACGTAAAACTTTTCTGATATTTTGTTGAGTTTTACGTTGGGTCCCTGCTCACTACTGTATTTTCGTATGGAAATTCCTATACGCGGAAGTGGAGATTCTCTCTAAAATAGGACCCGCGGCATGTGACGCCATTATTTTCCTTGAGTTATTCTGAATTCGGTAACTTTAAGTAGCTATACATCCAGCTGCGAATATCTCCTGTGGCGCGGAAGCCGTTAAGTATTTTTAATCTTTGTTTGACCGATTTGGTCGCTTTATTTCTTCTTGTTTGTTTACCGTTTATTGTACCGCCTCCCGGTGTGCGGTTGGCTTGTGCGGCTACGTCCCTGCCTCTGATCTGCTGTGTCATAGCTATAGCGCCACTAGCTAGCCAGATAGGCGGTACAATGAGGTGTCAATAAACAAGGAAGGAAAAGAAGAATCCAAGCTTCCAAATCGGGCAAACATATATTAAAAATACTTAACGGCTTCCGCGCCACAGGAGATATTCGCAGCGGCATGTATGTGTACTTATACTTTACATATTCAGAAAGCCTCACACTGAATAATATCGTCATAGAGCGCGGGGAGCAGCGAAACATGGAGTAAATGTTTTAAACAGGTGGCATGGACGACGTGGAACAGGACCCAATGCACTGGGTCGAACAAATGTCAGAAACTTCAGTAGCATTTGGGTTCTGCTTGGAGGGCTAGCTAAACTTTGGCTATATAGAAGTGTCTATTTGTACGCCTCTAAATGTTTTGATGAATTGAACAAGTTGGTCGGCACTTTCCATAAAGATGCAAGTGGCGCAGCGTAAATGCTGCTTTACAAATCTGTCACCATTTTAAAATAACTTCAAATGCTTTGACTTGAGCTAAAAACTATAAATAAACAATCGTGCTAACGGTAGGTAATGTTGGCGAATGTTTACAGAACATATCATTAACTCTTCAGGTCTGCATGTCACTAGTTGTTCTTGTTGGCTTCCGAAGTACCACGTAAACAGTCAAAACATGGGGGTTATTAATGACTGCGTACGTGTATTTTTGACCTCAGTAAATTGAACATTATTGTTCAAATTCATTACAACCAGGGTCAATAAAACCATATAAACAATATAATGACGATGCTTTAGATCAGGGGTCTTCAACGTTTTTTCAGGTATAGGAAACCATAGACATCCCTACACATTGTGTTGCTTGCTACACGATAGATCATGATCACAGGAAACTTTTATGTTAGTGAAGTATTCAATCCATCAAATAGCCCATTTGATTGATCACATCAAAGAGTGAGAGGCATTGTGAGCTTGTGTATGTTCATCTTATGGTCCCATCATCCATGCTAGGCTTCCAGTGGTATGATAAAAAAGGTCCATGACTGTTGAAGACCCCTGCTTTAGATATTATTACATTTATAGTGTGGGGCATTTATAGTGTGGGGCATGCAGTGTTGTCTTATTTAAGCTGAAGAAATTTATACTTTACTGGTCTGTTCTGTCTATGTGCTCCACTCACAGCAACTGAGGGAGAAGCCAACCCTGGATCATCACAGAGCAAACTGGGAAGGTGCTTGCTGCCCATTGTGACTGCAAGGCAGGTGTGGTGAAATTTAGTATCGATCAATAATATGAATTGAAGGATTCAGAGGCCCTTGATAAAGGTGGTGGTTGTGCTATAATAGCAGCACATAAGTGGACAGGGGAGTTGTTTTAGTATGCACATGCCTGTGGTAGTCATTCTGGCAGGAGCACAGGCAATCAGACCATGGTTATACTGTCATGATACAAGGACAAGCTGTATCATAGCTATCACTATCAGGTCTATGTCATGTAATATATAATATATCATAGGGAACAGAGATGAACAACACAATGTACTGAAAATAAGGTTACATATAACATAATTTCTTCCTCACAGGACTGGGTGAGGTCTGCTCCCATGTTGGTGCAGTCCTCTTTTTCATCGAGTCTGCAGGCAGTGCAACGCTGGCTACCAACGGAGCCGTGCCTACGGCTCAGCCTAGCAGTTCGTAGTCGGCATGCCCACCACCGCCATGAGGCCCAGAAGCCTCTGCCAAGACTGTCATGGAGTCTGGCCCCTCAGCATCGCTGGCTACCAACGGAGCCGTGCCTACGGCTCAGCCTAGCAGTTCGTAGTCGGCAGACGGGATGACGTCCCTGGCACCAGGGTCCATTTGGTTACCAACACTCCATTTAGATGAGGACCACTTGGAAGGCGCAAAGCATACCATGAGTCCCGGGTTCCATTCACTTTCCCCCCCCATTTCCTGTCAATCTCTACTGTCCAGTCTGATTTTGAAGTTGTCCTCTGGATGCCTAACTGCGATGCCGTATAGAAGCAGAAACTCTATGTATGCCGGGTAGAAGGTCTCATCAATTGTCACATAGGGGTCATGTGGTGTCTGGAGAGCCTTGTTCATCAGGCGCTGGGCGTATATGTGAAGAGGGGGGAAATGTGTGTTTTCTGTACGTGCAGAGAAGTCGAGGGGCAACAAGTTGTTGCCCCTCGCACTAGCATTACTTTAGCAGGGAACCTTCACTTACTCAGTTACTCTCTGATGTTTGACGAGGGTGTCCCCCCATGTCCTGCGTGGGGGGGGCCCACTCCAAGCGGGGGGGGACCCACTCCAAGCGGGGGGGGGGGGGGGGGGGGGGGGTGTGTTTACAGTCAAGTGCCTCTGAGACTGTCTGAAAACAAAGCGACGGTCTGCGCATGCGCGGTCAGACTCAATCGGGGGGGACACTGTGTCAATGCCACAGACAGGGCCAGGCGCGCATGGCAACAACCCACGCGTATTTACGTGGGTGTGGTCATCTGCGTTCATCACTGCCCGTTTGAAAGGACCTTTAGTCTTTTAAATAACACACCATTTAGTTTTAGTCCCATTTAGTCATCTGAATTATTATTTTTGTCTTTGTCTAGTCTAAGTCGACTAAATATAAAAATCTTACTCAACCGAATTAACACTGGTGGAATTCAAATGACTGAAATCAGTCGTGGCGACTCAATGCTATTGTGATCTTTTTACCTCCTTTTGTGAAGATTTCCTGTTTTGTGTATATTTGTATGCATCTAAATGTTCTGAATTAAATGGTGGACCCTATTGTAAACAAGTGTAATGCTTTTCATGGTATCAATCAATCAGTTCTCATAGTTAACTGCCATTCAGGATGGAAAATGAAATCCTTTTGGATTTGGGGAGACGTAGTTTCATGAGGGGCTAGTGTGAAGTATAAACAGAAAACGTTCAGTTGGACACGTGCGTCTAAAGACAAACTACAGCTGCCTTCATCTCAGCTAATTTTCTATCTGGCAGGCAATTAATGAGCGATCGTTAAGTGTGTGTGTGTGGCGTAGAAGAGTGGCTTTTCTCAACTTGATTTATACTATTACTCCACTCTGATGAAGGTACATGTTTGATATATCATGCAGCCTTACTTACTACTTAATAGATCTTTAACTCTTGGGAGTAAAATTAAATCAAATTGACCCCATTTGGTCTATTTGGGTTCATTTTACGCTCTCAAGAGTTAAATTGTTGTTAAACATCTCTATTACTTAATTTACCTTGATAAGAAAATGGTTGAAAACCACTACATTATTGGTGTTGAATGGTAATGGTTTTCTCTGTTTTATTAACCTGAATGCAACTTGAGGCAACTTTTGTTATGGTTCATTTTTTAACATTAAAAGTTCAAAGTGCTTTACAGATCTATAGAGAAAAAAATTACACCAAAGGCATAAAACAACATTAAAATAATAGCAGTAATGCAATACAGTGATTGCATGATACAGTGACCCAATTGTTTACAAAATGGCAGAGGGATGACAGATTGGTGAGATTCAGCCATATATGTTTGAGCCATATTCAGGTTCAGATGAAGGACAAGGAGGTAATTCCCTCTTCATTGGTGGGGGGCCATCATCTGTAATAGGGGTGGCCGTAGCCACTCCAACTGTTTTATTGTGGAATTTCATGGAGACCTACATTTGACAAATAATTTGACATCACTTTATGATAGGAATGGAAGAATAGAGATGTGTATATTGCAGAGAGGCTGCAATTAATATAAATATAATGGTATAATTGCTTGCAAGACAATGGCCCGGTTTCCCAAAGGACACATGGTGTAAGAGTTATGATGTTGCACATGCTCAGATGCCTGGAGCCTTGTTTTTAGGGTCTTTGTGGTGCTACTATATGATACCATGATGAGGTGCATAGTCGAAGAAACTTTGAATAAGTGTTCCTGTTAGTCCTCAAAGTATATTGATTGTATTCTTTACTGATAGTATAGGCTGTTATGGCCCCTGGCCATTATTGTGATTATTATTAGTATACTTTTGGTTGATAGTTTGAGAGGTGATTATTAGTAGGATGGTGTTGGGTTGTATGTTCTGTCTTCAGTCCATGTGGAGAGAAGGGGCTTCGGTGTTAACCTGACGCTGCCAGATGAGGGCGGTATTGGGTAACCATGTTCCCCAACACAGCCTTCATCTGGGATCTCTCAGGGAGTTGAGCTGACAAAAATCCGTTCCGTACCGGACCAATCAGCGTGAGCTAAGGGCGGGATATGTGCGAAACCGGATGTGAAGCTATCTAGACACGTCAATATGATTGGTTGTGTTTGCACGCCCACACGGTGATAGACAGACGGTCCCATCCAATCATCTACCAAGTATCTTGAAAAAAAGGAACAGCCCCGTCATCGAATTTGCTTCCGCGATCCCAGATCCCAATAAGCTGTAAAACAAATTTGTGTAGCAAGCTTCTTGGATCTGGCAGCGTCAGGTTACTTCGGTGTAGGCTTCATTGCCAATCGACAATAGTAATAATGATCTGGTCACGGAGGCATGGCCAGTTTCCTTCTCACCTGTGAGGAGCTGATTACCCTCACAGGATTGGTGGGTCCACGTGTTGCCGTGACGACGCTGGTGGGTGGAAATTAGCTTGGCCTGTCTGCTCAGGTCTGGAAACACTGTCTATAGCTGTTTCCAGACCTGAGCAGACAGGCGCAGCCGTTTTCCGCTGTCTGCCGGCGTCTTTTCTGGGTTTTTAGACAGCTGGTGGATGGAAATTAAGCTCCAACCACGTGGCTGACTGCCGCTGGGGAAAGCGTTTCCGAGAATCTGGCCGTCGCGGCATTCTGCCGTATGGGTGGAACTTCTTTTCCATCCACCAGCTGTCTAAAAACCTGGAAAAGACGCCGGCAGACAGCAGAACACGGCCGTGCCTGTCTGCTCAGGTCTGGAAACAGTGTCTCTCATTGTAATTAGCAGGCAACAGTGCAACACTCTCAGCCTGGGCACACTTAAGGTAACAACCTGGGTAAGGTAACAATCTGGCCGACGTGGCAATCTGCTAGCCTGGCTAATAAGCCAGACCGAATTTGAGTCTGGGTTATTAGCCAATAGCCAGGCTAGCAATCTGCCGCATGGGTCTAAAAACCAGCTGTCTAAAAACCCGGAAATTACGCAAAAGACAGCTTTTGTCCATGCATGGAATCTTAGGTGTAGTTACAGGGATTCTCTGTTTCTAGCACAACAGCGCCACTTTTGCCCCTACTGGTACTCTAAACATAGACATAGGCAAGGACATAGACAAGAAGAAGAAGAAGAAGAAGAAGGATACAAGGCTACAAGCTCTTTGTGGGTAGCCTACTTTAATGTTTTTATTCGTCAATACTGGAGACGCTCTGGAACCCTATCAAGGACCCCTGGGGCTGGGGGTCCCGGCCGGATCCCACTTCCAGAACCACTGTGTTACATGTTTGCGCATACTGTGCAGTTGTGCGCAGTGTTGGGGTTCTACAACACATTTTGCACTGTCCCTTGAAGCCGCGCGTAACGTGACGTCATCAATGTTGGGCGGTATTTATTGTTTTGAAAATGAATCGTTGTGTATGTCTGCTGCGAACAAAATAAGAGAGCACAATACGAATACCGTGTAATTCTGATGAATAGCATGTCCAAAATTGTGTAAATATAGCATTTTTCACGGCAGCCTGCCTCAGCAATGACCAACGCCAGCCAATCTTCATCATAGTAAGTGAATGACGACACGACAGACTTTTTTCCCGTTCCAACAAGGTTTTGGTTTGTATCATAGAGTAATGGTACGATTTAATTCCTTACAGACTACCAGTAGCCTATCTGCTGCTCGCGAACGAGTCCGCACATATTTGTAAACAATGTCGTGTGCGAGGCTAGCCTTCTAGGCTAAACTAGTTACCTTTTCTGTATTTGGTCCCACAGAAAAGGTAAACTAGGGTTAGGGTCCCCTCCCGAAAGGTGATAGACCTCTGCACACTTGAACCCCAGCATCCACAATTGGCTAACATTAGCTAACCTTTGGCTATATAGAAGTGTCTATTTGTACGTCTCTAAATGTTTTGATGAATTGAACAAGGTGGACCCTCTTGTAAACAAGTGTAACGCTTTACTGGGTCGTCCACTCACAGCTAACAGTCTTTGTATTGAGTTGTGCTTGAAATGTACTGTAATTCTGCAAACTGTTTCAATCAATAAAATCTGGATGAGAGTTTCGAATGTTATGTCACCTGTTTCAGGGGCTATTTGCTCCATACACATTTCAGTTTTCCAATAAACTCTGTCAAGAGTGCTGTCAACTTGTCAAGCTATCCTTCCTCTACCTCTTTCTGGAGGTAGATCTCATCTTTCCTACTTCTCTCTGTATGCTTTTGAGCTGGCTGCTCTCCATCCATGCACAGTAATTGAAAACTGTTTAGTGTTCTAGTTTATTCCTCCACACATTGACACTACAGTGAAACATTGTTTTTTTTTGAGGGGCGCGCCGCCTGCCCTGGCTTTTGAAATTACGTCATGGCAGCCAAGTCTATGGACTTTAGTTTTAATGTTTGTTTAGAGCACTTTAAACTAAAATCAAATGGAAGCCAAGTCTATGGACTTTTAATGTTGACAGCAGTTAAACATTGAAGACGTGAGATGTCATGTGGCCAATATAAATACCTGTGACTGGATTTGTTTTATTAATTATACAATAACACACTGACTCTCATAACTTATAGTGGCAGTGAATCTGCAATGAATGAAAGTGACTGCACTGTCTGCAGGCTTCTGCATGTTGCAGCCACAGTGGACACCCCTCACTTCACGAGTATATGTATTTTTCCCTGAACTTAATATGTTTCTTGGAAGGGGTCAATTTTAGTGATGCATTTTAGTGATTTTCGGCCTATTCAGTTTCGGCCCGAATAGGTAGAAAATATATCACTGAATAGTGTATGCAATTATTGCATTCAAAATAACTGAATAAATGTTTTATGGACCCATATTAGTGATTATTATTTTAGTTAAGTTTTGCCATAACCATTTATTTTGCCATAAATCATAGCTTTAAGGTACGGCTATGACAGCAATGGTAGGAAAAAAAATATATATATAATATTAATCATATTCGGGTATTCGGTTTTCGCCAACTATTTCCTGTATTCGGTATTCGGTTTGGGCCAGGAATTTCCCTTTCAGTGCATCCCTAGTCCATTTGGTTACATTTTTAGTTATAAATGTAGGTTTTCCAATTTCCAGTCATGTATAGTGGCAGCTCTCATCTCAATTATTTCCTGTCTGCCCCTTCCTGTACTGTAGAATCAGAATGATTATGTCAGCTTCATTGTCATATCAGGTTCATTGCTATATAGCTACAATTTGCATTTTGCAACACTAGATAAAAAAAACAACAACAATATGTTGAATCTAGAGTTGCAACAACGACCATTGACACCATACATCCAATGATCCAAACAGAAAAGTCCTATCATATTGTATTAAACAATGTTAAACTCACCAACATTGCAGCTGTATGAAAAGCTTGAATTGTCTTTATTTCTATCTCCAAAGTGTTTGTTTCATAAAAATGCACCATAGACTTGTTATGAGCTACTTGCTGTCAATAAATTCTGTGCAGTTAAGCGCTCGTTTTCAATAACACAACCTCCTTCTGCCTCCTGTATTATGTGCAAATTCGTAGGGCCATTGAGTGACTTCCATCGAGTGCCGGGGATGGATCCTGACCAGGGTGCAATGAATCACGACCATGGTTCGATGGATCTCGACCAGGGTGCAGGTCCCACTTTGACCCCCTTCAACAAACTCTCTGAGGCCACACAGAAGGAATTGCGGGACAACTGTGAAAAGCAATTTGAGCAGCTTGATTTGGTAAAAGGATGTCTGAAAGATGGCAATTTATTTTACGGCATATCTATAACTGTAGAGTGGACATGGAGGGCTCAGGTTATGGAAGAGTATACAACAGACAGACCAGATTAAAATGTAGTTACTGTGTAAATGCTATGTATTGCCACATATACGGTAGTATAATGCACTTACTGTCTAAATCATCTGACTCCCCAGTAAAATGTTTGATGGCTTAGGGTAAGTAACACTTGGTTTTTCAGTAGGCTTCTTCCTGGAATCTGATAGATCACCATTGATTGTGTGAAAAGTAGACATTTTGCTTGAGGGTGATGATAGGTCATGGGTTCACTCATAGTTGATCCTAATTTCACATAGTAGATTTCAAGATATGAACATGGCCTAAAATGCTAGCAGGCCTAAAATGCCCAAAATGTCAGATGCCAATGAGCATTAAATACACATACACCATAGGCAACATATCATTAGTGATAATTGGTGTTGTATGTTTTTATTTTTCAGCTGCAGGATGAGATTGTGTCGTTGTCAGATATGCCTGGAGAGACGCTGCCTGAGGTGAGATCATGATCACTTAGGGAGCAAAGAAAGCTCAAGGCTATAGGCAGTAGGCACAATCTCGAAAAATATGTTGGTCGTCTACTATTTCTCCAATTATGAGATGAGATTAATCCTGCAACACCTGTAAATACAATAAATGCAGGTGTGCAAATTACTTTTTATTTTTAAATGAATTATATATGTATGTGTATATATATATATATATATATAATTTATTTATTGTATAATTTGTGGCTCTGTAGGAAGCAAGCTGCCTAAAAGAGGGTCAGTTTGTGTTTGTCTGCCAGTGAGTGTATTTATCTGGAGATAAACTCGCAAACTTATTACTCCCACAATATTTTACATGTATATTTATTTTAAAATGTATACCTTCCAAAGATTTTGAGTCATTCTTCATAGATCCGTCATACTGTAGATAACTCAGACGACGACTCAAGCCTGGCCACCCAAAGTTTGAGCCATACCGTAAACTCTGTACTACTACTAATATATGCTGTTTTTGTTTTAATCTCCAGTCAGTGAACAGACTGATACTGACCAAAAGTGAATTGTCACTGATTCTCAATTCACCGGCAAATTGTAAGTACTGTGATTAACTGTGATTAAGTCCAAAACATACTTAAAACAAAGAAAAAAGAACAGTGTTCCAGTGTAGTTAGTTAAAATTCTTTCTGTGCCGGCTAGCTGTTAGCATTTATAAAGTTCCCAGTGCCACCATACGCAGTTTGCCCGCCCCACACACACACACTTTAGTATTATTAGCACACTGTTTACCTGTCGCCAGAAGTGTTTACATGTCGGGAACGACGCGGTACAAAGGCACACCATGGACAGCTCTCCTGGATTCCGACTTATGGAGGTTTGAAAATCCTGCTTGTAACCGATTTAAACGGTGATCAGATTTAACGTCCCATAGCTGGTGGTGGGGTGTTGCCATAGCAACCGGACAAATGTTAAAAGCTACCGTGGGGCTCAACCATTATATACACAGAGTATATGTTGGGGTCCGTATATATATATATATATACACGAACCTGGCTGATAAGGTCCCCTAGCAGTAGCGGCAGGGTCCGCATATATACGGACCTGGCGCAAAATGTAATAATGTACTGTAATATTATCTGTCAATTAAATTATGTTTACTTTTTGCTTTTACTTATCTGCTTGTTCACCCAGTGAACACACTGGGTGTGTCATCAAAACATCCTGAAGTTTTACGTGAAGCTGTAAATGAAGAGGTAAAGTAAAGCCACAATATCCTTAATTACTTGTGCATGTTTATGGTTATTTTTATACCTGTGTGTAAAGTCTTACATGGATGTACAGCAAACCGTCTTGATTTGCTTCCGATGGTATAGTATTAAAGGATAAACTAGCATAATTGTCTCCACCAGGCCGAAGGCATGGGGGGAGAGTATGTTTTGCACTCCGTCCGTCCGTGTGTCCGTCCGTCCGTGTGTGTGTCCGTCCGTGAGGAGCTAATCTCGGCCACCGTTAACCCGGTCGATGCCAAATTTTGCACACACACTCCCTGGATGCCAACGATCAACCTCTGCCCCAAACTTTCCAGAACGGCCCGTTATAGCGCCACCAGGAGGCCGCTTTGTGCAAAACAAGTTTTTGCACAGTACACCTACAGATTTTGTCCAAACATCACGCAAATTGGTACACAGTCTCTCTAGAGCCATTCAACGAAACCGGTCTTTCAGATTTCTCAGACTCCATCCTGATTGGCTAAGATTGGCTTCCAAAGTTCACAGGAGTGCTCAGTTTCAAACAAAATGCTGCAAACGCATCGCGTGATTTCCGTGAAATTGTGCACCCACATTCCCACTAGGCTGAGGACGAAATGCCACATGAACAATTTCAACTCAGCCTCAAGGTGGCGCTATAACTGGCCCAAAAGTGTTTTTACCTCTAACTGCACGGATCTGTGGATAACTTTGTATGCCAACTCCCTAGAGGCCAAGGAAAAACCTTTGCCTGGAATTTTTCACATCTGCTCTTTATAGCGCCACCAGGAGGCCGACATATGTAAAACACATTTTCTATTATTACTCCTTCAGATTTTATCCAAATTTCACGCAAATCAGTACACATGATCTCCATAGTCATGTGATCAAGACAGGTTTGTTTGATTTCTCATATTCCATCCTGATTGGCCACGATTGGCTCCTACAGTTCTCAGGAGTAGCCCGTTTTGTACAAATCGCCACAACTCCTCAACGCAGCGTCCGATTGCGATGAAACTGCACGCATATTCCCACTAGGCTGAGGAAGAAATCCTGGTGGAGACCTGTGCCCAGAAGGGCACTTTTTCTAGTTAATTGTTTTTTCTTATTGTCAACATGGCCTACAAAGCATATCTTATCAACATATGCAATATGCAAAACGCACAACCAGTGCTTCGAGCCAGACCGGTCTGCAGAAGTCTCATGATAATGTCAATTCATGCGACCAATTCAGGCTAAGAAAAACTATCAATAAATAGAAAAATGTGCTCCTCGGAAAACAGGTCTCCGCTAGGGCAGGCAGCTTTGTGGGCCAGCAATGTTAAACGGCAATTGGACACTGTTCATGATTTGAACCTGCAAAAATTCAAAGCCAAATCTTAGCAATCAGGAGAGGCATATGTCTTGGATCACATGACTATAGGGATACTGTGTATCGATTTGGGCAAAATCTGTAGTAATATCTAAAAATATATTCTTTTTTCAAAAATCAGCCTCCTGGTGGTGCTATAACAAGCCGATGTGAAAAAACGGTAACGGGAAAGTGTACAGGTACACGTGATACCTGTACACTCCAGGGAGTGTGTACAGGTATCACGTCTATCGGGGCCAACGATGGCTTCGACAGTTGACTCACTGCATTGTTCCTTTTTTCGGCCTCAGATGGAGAAGCTGTGCTCAGAGCTTGAGATGGTCCTTTCGTGGAACAAAGCCAAGAAGGAGACGTTGTTAAAAGATTGTGAACGGTAACCTGTCAAATTTCTGTTTATTTTATTTGTTTGCATTTATTGAGAACTCCCCGTGTTGTAATTCCAGTAATAATAGTAATGATGACAATAATAATTATAATACATTCTTTTCTTTTGTTTTTCCAGTGAACAAAAGATTCTGGAGGAGAAACGTGAGGTGTATGAAGCCGCTGTTGCTCACACTGAGCAAATAAGAAAGGCCATAGTGCCTCGTTCAACAAAACAGTAGGTATTCTAGCCTTTTTACGTCTACTGTTTACCTCCTTGTTTTTTATCTAGCAGTACTAATAGGCCAGTTATGCAAGGATGCATTTTACATGCAGCTTTTATATCTCTCTCCCTATATTGTATTTGTGCCTATGTGTGTACTGTATGTATGTACTCCACAGATGGTTGCAGGACCAGTTAGACAAGCATAGGAAATTGGACGCCCACCATAACAAGATTTTGGATATAATGATGAGTGTAATGGAGGAACACTTCCAATTGCCAGACGATCAGGTGTGATGAAAACACAGGATACTAACTGGCACAAAGTGCAGTGGAACTTGTCTTGGTGCAGTGAATTGGACCGTACAGAACAATAGTTAACAAACTATGTAATAGTGTATTATTAACTTAATTATTATTATAATTATGGATTTATAGTTTTGTCCCATGTCCATAATTGGACATGGGACACACTTGTAGCCCTTTCAACACAAAGTGTTTTTAATGCTAATTTTTATATGCAACATAAAGAACATGTTGATAACAATACCTTGTTCTGTGTGTTAGTGTTGCACAATATACGGTATACAACTATTACTATACACATGTATTCTATACATTCAGCAAATTCCCAAGAAAGTGAACGCTATATGAGAGGTCTAGCAATTGAAAATAAACTTTGTTGTCTGTGTGTTTGCATTACCTGTGGCTAAACTCTTTCTGTTTTCCATATGGTTCCACAGGAAGGTCTGCTTCCACTTGAAACAATTTTGGAGGTAAGTTTTGATGTTCTACATGTCTTAATAAGAAGCTTAATGGTGAATGATACCCTTACTGTATACTTAGTTGACCTGATTGCCACATGCTACTTTTTTCCCTCTAAACCTAATCCAAATCTCCAAGCTCACACCGTCTGGCTGTGAGCTTGGAGACTGAGATTGTAGATCTGCTATTTTCACTGAACGTTCACCCCAGAATAGGGACGCTGGGGGTTCATGTGGTTAACTAAGATCACAATAGCATTGAGTCGCCACGACTGATTTCAGTCATTTGAATTCCACCAGTGTTAATTCGGTTGACTAAGATTTTTATATTTAGTCGACTTAGACTAGACAAAGACAAAAATAATAATTCAGATGACTAAATGGGACTAAAACTAAATGGTGTGTTATTTAAAAGACTAAAGGTCCTTTCAAACGGGCAGTGAGGAACGCAGATGACCAGGTGCACGCCCACGTAAATACGCGTGGGTTGTTGCCCCTCGACTTCTCTGCACGTACAGAAAAAAATAATCAAGAATTTGCTGTCAAAATGAACACTGGATTCCACAGCATGTCTTGTATGGAAGCATAATGCACAACGAACATAGCTAGCGCCTCCTATATTCAGCTATTAGTGTAGATTTTCGTCTTTCGTCTTGACCCATTTGACAATGAAAATCGGTATTTGTGTCCTACACACAGATTTTTTGATGATAAATTCCTATTGACAATGAATGAAGAATTTTACGTCATAGTGGCTGAGCAAATCGGCTGAGTGTCTATACATACACCATGAATTTTAATTCTGACTTGACACATTTCCCCCCTCTTCACCAGCACCTGATGAACAAGTCTCTCCAGACACCACATGACCCCTATGTGACAATTGATGAGACGTTCTACCCGCCATACATTGAGATGCTGCTTCGAAACGGCATCGCAGTGAGGCATCCAGACGACAACTTCCAAATCAGACTGGAGAGTAGAGATTGAATGGAACCCGGGACTCAACAATAAACAGATTTATTCGATTCATTGGTAATGTGATATTTAAAAAAGAAATAGGGAAGGGGGGGGGGGGCCCTTCCCTATTTATTTTTTTAAATATCACATTTGTTTTTGTGGAGATCTTCTCAGGGCACCCTCTTCCCCTCACTGTCTGGTTTTTGTATGTCTCTAAATGTTCTGAATTAAATGGTGGACCCTATTGTAAACAAGTGTAATGCTTTTTATGGTGTCAATCAATCAGTTCTCATAGTTAACTGCCATTCAGGATGGAAAATGAAATCCTTTTGGATTTGGGGAGACGTAGTTTCATGAGGGGCTAGTGTGAAGTATAAACAGAAAACGTTCAGTTGGACACGTGCGTCTAAAGACAAACTACAGCTGCCTTCATCTCAGCTAATTTTCTATCTGGCAGGCAATTAATGAGCGATTGTTGTGTGTGTGTGTGGCGTAGAAGAGTGGCTTTTCTCAACTTGATTTATACTATACTATTACTCCACTCTGATGAAGGTACATGTTTGATATATCATGCAGCCTTACTTACTACTTAATAGATCTTTAACTCTTGGGAGTAAAATTAAATCAAATTGACCCTATTTGGTCTATTTGGGTTCATTTTACGCTCTCAAGAGTTAAATTATCGTTAAACATCTCTATTACTTAATTTACCTTGATAAGAAAATGGTTGAAAACCACTACATTATTGGTGTTGAATGGTAATGGTTTTGTTCTCTGTTTTATTAACCTGAATGCAACTTGAGGCAACTTTTGTTATGGTTCATTTTTTAACATTAAAAGTTCAAAGTGCTTTACAGATCTATAGAGAAAAAAATTACACCAAAGGCATAAAACAACATTAAAATAATAGCAGTAATGCAATACAGTGAGGACATGAATAACAAGGATTTTTAAAGCTCAACTAAAAGCAAGAGTGTAGAAGTAGGTCTTGAGCTGTGCTTTAAAAATGTCCACAGAGGCTGCCTGTGTAAGGTTAGTGGGAGTTTGTTCCACGCCGTCAGCCCATAGAAGCAGAAAGCTGCTTCACTGTGTTTTAGTTGCCACATTTAGTTGCCTTCGGCCTGGCGGTGACGACTATAGGCTAAATTAAATAAATAAGCTGTTGTGTTTCACAAAATAATGTCTTGGTATTTACACATTTCCAATATTTGTATAAACTCCACAGATACAAAAGTTCACAGCCCTCGACTAATCAGAGTGACTGTATTTGTTTGAAAATCGGATGTAGGAGTTAAAACTTCAGATTCTCGATGTTTAAAAACATCAAGGCCACTGTGGGCTCATGGCATTTGATGTTGTGAGGGCCAGAAGGCCAAACGGTGGGGGTGGCTAGCCGCAACTTATAATGGGATGAATCTAGAGTTGCAATACCCTCCATTGACTCCCCACTCATCCAATTTGCTTTTGCGATCTGCTTGTATTAAACATTAAACTCACCAAATTGCAGCTGTAGGGCAAGCTTGAATTAACCTCTTTCAATCTGCTAAGCATTTGTTTCATAAAAATCATGTTATGAGCTACTTTCTGTCAAGAAAATCTCTGCACCTTATCTTTTTCTAAGTGTTGGAGTTTGGAAGCACTCGTCGAAGTTACTGAACGGCCCTGCGTACCACCTGTTTTGCATTTTCACATAATGCAGGAGGCAGCAGCACGACCCGTTAATAAAAACGAGTGCTTGCAAACTCCAATCACCTGCAGAGAATTTCTTGACAGAAAGTAGCTCATAACATGTCTATGGTGGATTTTTCTGAAACAAATGCTTGGCAGATTGAAAGAGGATAATTAAAGCTTGACCTGTAGGCTGCAGCTGCAATGTTGGTGGGTTTAACATTGTTTAATACAAGCAGATCGCAAAAGCAAATTGGATGAGTGGGGAGTCACTGGAGGGTATTGCAACTCTAGATTCATCCCATTATAAAAAATCCCACCCGTGTGAACTGAGTGGTGCAACTCCCTAGCCTGGGTAAACCCACTCCCCCTGCTGGACAACATTTCATTCTGCCAGGAGGGGTGAGTCTGGCTAAATGGTAATACAAAGTCCTTAAGATTGTATCAGCTTTGGTACGAGCCAATCCGCGACCGAGCTCAGGGCTCTGTGATTGACAGCGCACGTTGGCCAATCAGGAACGATTTGAGCAGTTGATGACGTGTGAACTCCTCGACTCATTCACAACAACAAACATGGGAATGAGGAAGTAGGAACGGAACGCGTTTAGATGACGCCTCTTGTTTTGATATACGCTGATTGGCTGAAGGGGTTGTCCGTCAACGCTACTCTCCCGCCCCACGGCTAAACAGCCACACAGGCGATTATGCCAGACTCACCCCTCTTGGCAGAATGAAATGTTGTCCAGCAGGGGGAGTGGGTTTACCCAGGCTAGCAACTCCCCCCCCCCCCCCCCCCCTCTCTGTTTCTGGTACAACAGCGCCCCTACTGGTACTCATAGTCATACTGGAGCTCATTAACCAACACAAAGACGGACACATAGGTACATAGGTGAACACGGACGTTGCTGTTCCTTGGAGTGGTTGCACCACTCCAAAATCTAGAGTTGCAAAAAAAAGAGTTGCACCCTCTTAGTGTCAATTTATGAAGGGCCCATTCAAATTTCAGCATCTTGGGCCCTTCTCAAGGTGTTAATGATATGTGCAGCGGCACATGGATGTAACTGCACCATCAATGGCACATACGGTCCTGAGTCCTTGGCAGGTCAGTCTTCAAGGTAAGTTTAAGTACCTAATAGCAATTCATTGGATATCGATAACGGCCAAAGTGTCTCATCGGTACATCCCTAATATATGCCTAGTATACAGTAACTATAGGCCTATAAGCAGTAGATACATTTTCTACATTTCACTTGCGGTCTCTACCACTCCCAGTCTCCCACCAGTGACCAGATAATCAGCTGTGCTGCTCATGTCATGCATGACATTACAAAATAAAGCTGACATCACTGTAAAGGAAATGGACAGGCTTTTCAATCCTCTATTACTCATTTCCAAGGGGTTTATCAATTTAGATCGAAACATAATTAGCATTGTGTCATGCTCAATAAGGACACTGTCAAAATATGTTGGCACACTTCCGCATGAAATAAAAATATTGAAATTAAGTTGATAAACATTTGCGTCACGCATAAGCGTCATATTGACTCGTCCTATCACAGGAGTCCGCCTCAGCTCAAGAATTCATGTGGGCGGAGAGAGGATTCCGGTTCCGGGTGTATTACTGTTTTCGTCCAGTTTCTCTCGGGAGGATTTCTCACCTCTGATTATGATCTTAAATGAGAAAGTTGTTACGACTCACCAGCACATCAAGTAGATAACCCTTTTAACTTAAGGCAACAAAGTAAAGCCGCAAAAATGACGACCCGCTCGGAGAGGGAGAAGGCCCTAAAACTCAACGAGCAACACCAGGCCATCCTGTCCAAAATGCTGAGGGAGGACGATAACAAATACTGCGCCGATTGTGAGGCGAAAGGTAGAGACGTTCAGCTAACACTTATTTATATCTTCATTCATGATATGTATATAATTCATAGCCCGGCCACTTGCTTCAAGTCGATCTATATGTTCTATTCCAACTGGTTAAGCTAAGCTAAACAGCTAACTCATTTGTGTAGATGGCTCAGGGCAAGTCAGCTGACAACCTTCTTCCCCTTTAGCTTCGCTAAGTAGCTAGGTGGCTAACTTGTCTAAAGCTCTAGCAATATCTATCTATACAGGGCAGGGCGTTTCTAACCCACACCCTGGTGTAATGTGGTCTGGTTATACATATCTAGATACAGATGTATATACAAATCTTAAAGCACAGTAACATGACCCTCCCTAACCAACGGATCTATCCTATTTACTGTCATTGGTGAGGAATGCAGCTTTTACCTTGGCAGGTGTGACACTGACAGTACAAGCTCATGCATGTTTACTTTAACCACCATTCATCCACCACTCCCTTTCTTCTACCATCCCTTATTATCACCCCCTTCCTTACGCAGTGCTGTCCATGCCTACTCTGATCCAATTATTGATCATGTATAAGACAAATGGCACAGTGGAAAGAGACAAGGAACAGTATTTTCTGTAGATGGTGGACGGGTTCTGTTTTTAACTCGGGACTATGCAGGGGTGTAGAGGGAGGGGAGGGGGGCATCTACATTTTTTTGGGGCAAAAATATGTTTTTTGACTTGTCATTTACTTTTATGGATACATTGTAACCCTGTTTCTAAATAGGCTATACACGTCTGCATGTTTTAATAGTGTGTCTGCATGCACGCAAATGCGTGTGTATGTGTGCACGCACGTGTCTTATGGAGCGTCCCCCGCTTCTAAAAGTACCACTACAACACTGGGACTATGGGATCAGCAGATTCAGCGCACTTGAACAACACACCTGGGTCATAAGTAACAAAGTGATCTTTCTCGTCTTATTTCCAGGTCCAAGATGGGCGTCTTGGAATCTTGGTGTGTTCGTCTGTATCCGGTGTGCCGGAATTCACAGGAATTTAGGGGTGCACATATCCAGAGTTAAGTCTGTCAACCTGGACCAATGGACCGCAGAACAAATTCAGGTTGGACTGCTAGTGCTACCTGACCCACACAATTGTTTTATCCACATACGATTACCATACGATGTTAATTGTTATAGGACTGCCCCAAATATTCAATTATTTTAATGCTTATTTGACAGGTTGATTTTCAAATATAATTTCAACATTTGGATACCTCATTTTAATCATTACATGGTGTATGCTTTCAATAGATCTGTATCTGAAACTATTTCGGCAAGGCAGGACATTGGCCAGTTTTCAGTAGGCTTGTCTTTAAATGAACATTGCAGCAATTCTTATTCTTTATAATCTTCAACAAATAATAAAAGAACAATGTTGTTGTAACTAAGATATAGAGTGAGAGTGTTTGTGCAGTAACAGGGGTCTCCCTGTGTCTTATTTTCTTCAGGTATTCCACTTAATTTATTCTGTATCCTGAGAGAGTTCTCTATACTGAATGGATACATTTAATTGTCATGCTGACCGTTAAAAAAAACAGCTGGAGAGACATGGAGACCCCTGTTACCGAACAAACACTCTATAGCTATGTGAGAATGTCAGAATATTGAACTCTTATTTTAATCAAAGAAAATCACTTGCCTTGCCTTTAACTAATAATGAATCCACTGAGCTGTCACTTGCCCTACCTTTCATTAATAATTAAACTACTGAGCTGTGTTTGCAATCATTAGTATTTGTCAGATAAAATCTGCCTGATTAATTAGAACGGTTTATAACTTTGTTTGTGATTATCACGTTTATAATTGATACACAAAATTGTCTTATGAACTGTCTTTCTTCTACTGTCCCTTCGGGTCCTGTTCTACAGAGTGTAACGGACATGGGGAACACCAGGGCCAGGCAGCTTTATGAGGCCAACCTTCCAGAGAGCTTTCGCAGGCCTCAGACAGACCAGTATCCTTCACTGTCAAACCACTTACACAATGATAGACTCACTTACAGACGTATATATATACCCTTATACCAAAAAAGAAAGTTTATAAAACATACATGATACTACTGTCATCTTATTGCCTTTCTCTTCTCTGGATCCTACTCACTATATTATTTTTATTTTATTCACTCTTTCTTTTCTACCACATTGTTACAGTGTCTTGTTTTTGCCACTAAGTTACCTGTTTGTTTTCCTCAACTCTGAACCTCAGAGCCGTGGAGTTCTTAATCAGGGATAAATATGAGAAGAAGAAATACTACAGCAAGAATGTGACCAATGGAGGCAGTGTATGTATAGATATTTCAACATTGTTGTTAGAAGCTGGGTGAAAACCCATGTAACATCCTGCTTGTGAGCGGTTTACTTTATACCACTACGAAGCGTTAATTTAAAGCCACAATCCGTAACTTTCATGACCTAGCCGCAATTTGAATCTGGGTTCCCTGCGCAAGCTATAAAGGAGAGCTTGTTTGGGAAGGTGAGATATTTACCTTTGAATTTCATTCAATATTTACCAGTAGTGGCCCTACTTGACACAACTTTACACCCTAAAATAAAGTTTTATTCCTCTAAAAAGTATGGATTGCAGCAAATAAAGCCAAATTTAAAAATAATAATGGATACAATCTTTTTTTGTAGTTTATATATGGTTACAAACAGGATGTTAACCAAAGTAGGACGGTGCAGCAGTGTTAACTGTTTGTCTTTGGTCTGATGTGAAATTCAGCAATGAATGTAAGGGAGTCTAGGGACCTTGTTGAATAGTGCCTTTTGTGTGGTCTCTGGTTTAGCCAATGGTTGACTTCATTTTTATGTGTCTCTAGCCAAAAGAGAAGGAGAGTAAGACGGAGAAGGAAGTAGACAGGGGGACCAAACTGTCATCTTATTCCAAGGTAAGCAGACCCAAGGTCCTTTCTGTATTTAGTTTGCACATTCTCCCCATGTACCCTAGGGTAGTTGCTCTCGTAAAAACATGCAGTTTAGTCCTGGTCTCTATACTGCCTCTCCCTGGTCAGCCGAGGTGCCTGATGGAGGGGAAAGGAACTTGTTGGAATAACGTGTTCCTACCAGGGAAACTCCCCCTGTCAGGTGATAAGAAGCGGCCTGCTCACTGCTCATGCATTGAATGAAGCATGAGCTCAGTTTGCGCCTCTCCCTAGGTTGTCAGAGGGAGTAGCGCCCTGGATTACAGTTTAGGAAATCGTGGGATAAAAAAATCAAGGAAATAAGTATTTTGTAATACAGGATACAGTGGGATGTGTCTTCCAAGAGGAGATTGACAAACATTTTAATCAATCATCCTTTTTATGCGGCGGCCATCTAAAGGTGCTGTATAATGGTTGTCTTTGGTCTGTAATTACTGTTTAATGTTTTTGGCCAACTGCCGTACATGCCATTAGTAGATGCTTTAATTCATTTAATCAGAGTTTTATGCTAAAGCTATATATTGTACACGTCCTCGTTGAGTATAGTGCTAGCCTATTACCATGCTTTGTAGTCACTAACCTACACATGACTACTTCATTTTCTTCAAAAGAAAAACATTTTTTTGTGTGTGTGTGTGTGGGGGTTTGTGTAGAGTGAAGAGCCCCGGACAGTCCCTAAAATCAGTCCTGTGAAGAGTTCAGAACCGGCAGTCAACCTCCTAGGCCTCGGTGAGTCTCTCCTCTTGCTGTGTTTTTCCACACTGTGGAAGTTGTGGAAAGTGAAACCTTGTTGTAATAACCCATTCTGACCTGAGATCAGATTCATACGAGGTTCCCGCCGGACACACACTGGTCTGATGAACCCATTCTGACCTGAGATCAGATTCTAAAAATGTCAGTCGTTCTTCGATTTTTCAAAAAATAGCAGACCTACAAGCTCGTATCGCGCCACTCGGTGGCGCGATATGAGCTTGTAGATCTGCTATTTTTCAATAGCTAAAGCATAACATGATGCCAACACCAAAATGGGTGCCCGTTCAGAATGGGATAATATATTTTTAAATTATCTCTATTTCAATGAGGATAGATAATCCACTCCTTATTTTGTATTTATAATGAGATGGATGGTTCAGAAAGTTGAGAAGGCACATTTCCACCATGCCATCGACGAGCCCATAAACTGGTTTCTAAATGAATCGTCAAATTGTTATATGGTACAATTAAGAAACAGCCAGTGAGTGACTTGAGTAAGAAACAAGGAGAGATTGCATTGTTATGTAAGCTAATGTAGCCCACCTGTAAAACCAGTTTATTCTACTCCTTGTTGCAGATGCACCGGCAGCAGTATCGACTAACAACAGTAGCACAAGTCAGAACAACGACCTGGATATATTTGGTCCCATGGTGTCCAACCCCCTCCCAGTTTCCACATCCACTGCTCAGTTTTCTCAGGTAAAAAAAACCCCACATGAACTGAATCATAATTTGAAGATGCAAGGCTATGTATCTATTTTCTTGATAGTCAGTGTGCCATTTCAACATTTTCCCCATATACCATAAACTGTACATTTCCTTTTGTTTCTTATTCTTCTTTTAAAATACAGTGCATCCGGAAATTATTCACACCCCTTCACTTTTACCACATTTTGTTTTGTTACAGCCTCATTTCAAAATGGATTAAATTCGTTTTTTCCCTCATCAATCTACACACAATACCCCATAATGATGAAGTGAAAAAAGTTTTCTCAAATATTTAGTTAATTTATAACAAATTACACCCGTGTGAACTGAGTGGTGCAGCTCCCCCCACCTCTCTCTCATTAGCAGGCAACATTGCAGTACTATCCCTCTCTGTTTCTGGCGCCCCCTACTGGTACCCTATAGTCATATTCTGGTGCTCATGACCACATGGGTACATGACCACATACATACATACATATATACATACATACATACATAGGTGTACACGGACTTTGCTGGTCGTAGGAGTGGTTGCACCACTCAAAAATAAGAAACTGAAAAAACGCATGTACATAAGTATTCACACTCTTGACTTGGTACTAAATTGAGGCACCTTTGGCAGCAATTACAGCCTTAACACTTGTTGGGAATGATCCTACAAGCTTGGCACACTTGAATTTGGGGTATTTTCCCCCTTTTTCTCTGCAGATCCTCTCAAGCTCTGTCAGGTTAGACGGGGAGAGTCGCTGCACAGCTATTTTCTGGTCCTTCCAGAGATGCTCAATGGGGTTCAAGTCTGGGCACTGGCTGGGCCACTCAAGGAATTTCACAGAGTTGTCCTAAAACCAATCCTTCATTATCTTAGCTGTGTGCTTGGGGTCGTTGTGCTGTTGGAAGGTGAATCGTTAACCAAGTCGGAGGTCCTGAGCGCTCTGGAGCAGGTTTTCATCCAGGATGTCTGTACACTGCTCCATTCATCTTTCCCTCTATCCTGACAAGTCTCCCAGTTCCTGCCGTTGAAAAACATCCCCACAGCATGATGCTGCCACCACCATGCTTCACCGTAGGGATGGTATTTGCCAGGTGATGAGCGGTGCCTGGTTTCCTCCAGACGTAACGCTTGGCATTCAGGCCAAAAAGCTCTATTTTGGTTTCATCAGACCAGAGAATATTGTTAATAATGGTCTGAGAGTCGTATAGGTGCCTTTTGGCAAACTCCAAGCACGCTGTGACGCCTGGCTGTCATGTGCCTTTTATTGAGGAGAGGCTTCGGTCTGGAGGAAACTAGGCACCGCTCATCACCTGGCAAATACCATCCCTACGGTGAAGCATGGTGGTGGCAGCATCATGCTGTGGGGATGTTTTTCAACGGCAGCAACTGGGAGACTTGTCAGGATAGAGGGAAAGATGAATGGAGCAGTGTACAGACAACCTGGATGAAAACCTGCTCCAGACTTGGTCAACGATTCACCTTCCAACAGGACAACGACCCCAAGCACACAGCTAAGATAATGAAGGATTGGTTTTAGGACAACTCTGTGAAAGTCCTTGAGTGGCCCAGACTTGAACCCCATTGAGCATCTCTGGAAGGACCAGAAAATAGCTGTGCAGCGACGCTCCCCGTCTAACCTGACAGAGCTTGAGAGGATCTGCAGAGAAAAAGGGGGAAAATACCCCAAATTCAAGTGTGCCAAGCTTGTAGGATCATTCCCAAAAAGTCTTAAGGCTGTAATTGCTGCCAAAGGTGCCTCAATTTAGTACTAAGTCAAGAGTGTGAATACTTATGTACATGTGTTTTTTCAGTTTCTTATTTTTTATAAATTAACTAAATATTTGAGAACTTTTTTCACTTCATCATTATGGGGTATTGTGTGTAGATTGATGAGGAAAAAAACGAATTGAATCCATTTTGAAATGAGGCTGTAACAAAACGGAATGTGGTAAAAGTGAAGGCGTGTGAATACTTTCCGGATGCACTGTATGTTCTTTCACATCAGCACATTGTAAGGCCTAAAAAAAAAAAACTTTGGTTTCCGATTGGCTGTCATTTTTGGGCTGAGTAGGTAGGGAATTTATTTTTTATTTTATTTTTTCGTGGGAAGGATGGGTAGCAAGGAATTTATTTTATTTTATTTATTTATTTTTTCGTGGGAAGGATGGGTAGCAAGGATTAAAAAAAATATATCCTACGGCAATGATGGATAGGCTTCTACATATTTCATATTTTGGCTATGTGAAATAACTGGCAGTTTTAATGGTTAATACAACTTTACATTGTTTTCATTACACAGTGACATACCTGGAGTAGAGGCAGCAGGTTTAGAAAATAGGGTTGCTGATATTTTCTGCTGCCCTGCGGTTGGCTTTGGCAATTCTTTTTGGTGGCATTTTAATGTGCGGTGGCAGTGGCACCACAACACACACGCAACAGAAACACAACAATATCGGCGTGTGTTATTCAATGTGTGTTTGTGTTTCCCATTGAACCGGGTCTGCATGTCACGTTAAAACATGTTCCCCTAAATATTTCTGTCGGAGGCAGCGCGGTTTAGTTGAGAGAGTTGCGACATCTCCGTTCACTGCTTATTCGTGGGGCTGCATGCGTCATTGATCAGTCCATTGTTGTCACTCTCTGTCTTTAAACAGCTCTAGTCTAGAGGCTGCGCTCCGCTCCGCGGTCAGAGCTGAGCAACATGGCGGCGCACAGCGCACTGTGTTGACAGTGTTGTTACAAACGATAGTGTTTCCTACGTGGATTTTATTTTTTATAACGTAGGATGAGGTCGCTTGTCCCGATGGTCTCATCAAAGAGAATTTTAATGATCAATGACCTTTTTGGTTTTGACTCGGTCGTATTCTGAGCTTTTTTTTATTTATTTATTTTCCCCCACCAAATGCCAATAAAATAATATGGGTCGCGCATATTTAATAGAGTCGGTCGGCAACCGGAAACCAACGTTTTTTTTTTTTAGGCCTAATGATCATTATCATGATCATAAAAGAAAATATATTTCTCTAACCCTGTGCCAATGTTGGCACCTGTGCTTAACATTGCCTACCCCCGAATAGGGAAGTTTAGTTTTCAAGAATTGAAAGGTTTCATTTCCTATAAGGGAAGTTGGTTTGCAGACATGATTTACAATACCTCACTTAAAGAAGAAAGACCATTTACAAGCTGTCCTGCCCGGAGAAACCTTTTATCTACAGATAGGAATTGTTTGGTGCACTGCTAAAAAGCGATCCTCTATAGTCTATTGTATTTGTATTTCACTAACACTTTAATTTGAAAATGTAATCTTTTAATTATTTTGAATTGCTTAACTTAACATTGTAATTACAGTATTAACTGCAATTTCACATTACCTTTTTTTTGTGATGTAGGATGCACTACTTTTTGAGGTTGGGCTAATCTCATGGATTTGTACTCTTATTGACTAAGAGAAAATGTTTGCAAAAGCAGAAAAAACCTGCAGTGCTCCAGATTAGATGAATAGTCTAAAGTACAAGGCTCAATAATGCAATAGGAATGAAGAGGTAGCCAGCCCAGCACACAATCCTTTTCACATGTTTTATTTACCTTTTATTTACAACGGACGGCCGTGTTTCAACCTGATAGGCCTTCCTCGGGCCTTGCTCACGCTGACTAAGGCCTATCAGGATTGAGGAACGTGTCCGTTCCGTTGTCTGTCCATCCGGTAAATTAACATGTGAAAAGGTCATTCATTGTGTGCTGGCTACCTCTTCATTCCTACTCTTATTCACTGACATTGTAACATCATGGTGATATGCCCCGGTGCCATTATATCACAACATAATGTTATCTCATTGACCTAAATGGCATTATTTCAACAAGGATAAGATGATTAAAAAAGGTTATGTCTGTAGGAGTGCAGTGACAGTGACGGATTGCTTTACCTGGGGTTACATCTTCTGATAATTGTACTTGTGTCTCATTGTACTTGTTGACATGAAATAATCCCGTCTAGTGTTTCATTAGCACGAATGTGACAAAATAGTCTACAGCTTGTTGTTACACTGCTGATCATGAACACGTTGAAACTAAGAATACGGTAAAGATACCAAGGACTCGACAGTGATGTCACTGTTATGCAACACAGAAGTAGTACGGACTTGAAGCCATTTATAAACAAGTTGTCTTAATACCACAAAACAATTTTCCCTTGTGGATAATAAACACATCAAATCTAAGGGCGCCATGGACAGCGATACAATGGGCTCGGCTGGACTTGATGCTTGACCATAATGTTAACACAAAAACTGCTCATGACGGAACGTTCCGCCATATAGAATCCAACCGGCAACTGCTTCTGGCGGAACGAAAGTCTTTTCTGATTATCGGGTGATCCCGATTGGAACATCGGTGCTTTCTAGAGCAAGGATGGCCTCGTTTTAGCTCACTAGCATTGGCGCTAATTATTTAGCATCTAAAATGGACGCCCAAACCGGACGTGCATCACACTAAAACCAAGTACCGGGTCGGCAGTCAAGCGTTGGCTCTTGTGTCCACCAGGTGACAGTGAATCGGTAAAGAGATGCATTATGAACATACCTATCGGGAGCAGCGTTCCTAAATAACATTCTCTGCATTTAGCCATAAGATAAATGTGTTCATATCATGCTAACGTAAATCACGACCACGCGTGCTATATCTGGATTTTGCGGAAATGCAAATCTTGAATTGCATCTTAAAACCCTGATTTCCATTCCTCTACTCATTTCCACTCTGTAGGCTAGCATCACTGACCCTGCCAGCACCCCAACACAAGCTCCAGCAGGTGTCCCCAGTACAGTCTCTGGCCAAGCAGAGCTGGACCTGTTCAGTGAAAGTAGCAACAGTAAGGCAGAGGACACGACCAAGAAACCTCTGTCCAAGGACTCCATCCTGTCCCTATATGGAACAAGCAGTGTGCCCCAACACTGCCAACAGACACCCACAGGTTAGCATTCAAAAAGGTCAACCAGACAAAGAGTTTTCCCTTAGTACCACGTGAACCCTAGCATCCCTATTCTGATGCGAATGTTTGGCTTAATTAGTCTATTGACTGTAGATTATTAAGAGATGCATTATTTAATAGACGTTCTACAAGCTCCCTTGGGCTTTTTGGGTGAAGCAATTCGGTGAAAGGATTTGGGGAGAGAGTGGGCCTACTATAGACCCCTTGTAAGTTATCTAGGTACTGAAGTTTATTTTGCATTTTCAAAATGACGTCACATTTTGTCCTACTGGAGTGCTATCTAGCCATCCAGATAGTTTGTGTAATTTACTGATGTTTCGCCAACGGATGACATGACACGCATACAAAATTCACCTCAATGTGAACAGCGTTTACTACTACTCTATGATAATGAGTATATGCTGTAAACGTAAAATGGTGTCTTATGAGTATTGGACACTTTGTGTGCACGGAAATAATATAATCAATCAATCAAGAATAATGCAAAGACCTCAATGTGAGGTCTCTGTAGCAGAAATCTCCAAACCTCACTCTCTGAAAATTGCACCAAATGCAGGATGTTTTTGTTTTTAACCCCAATCGCCCAGGGGCCTATTTCACGAAACTTGGATTAGAGATTAAGCCGGGCTTTAACACATATCCTGGCTTAATATATCCTGGATCAGTGCTTAACCGGTTTCATGAAAGCTGGTTGATCTTGCCAGATTAACTTAACCAGTTAACCTGGATATGTTGAGGCTTGATTCGGTTTCATGAAAGTGATGCTACATAAGTTACCATGGAAACTAATGCTTTGGACTTAGCCTGCTCCGGACCAGGCTAACAGCCAGGTTTAACCTAATCCTGATGTCTTTACTGTTCATTAAGCAGTCAAACTGATCACAAACCAATGATGTTTTCCAGATTTATTCAATTATTATGGGTTTATGTTGCCTTATTTGTATCGGTCTGCATTAAAGGACTAATTTAAGCACTATATAAAATCAAATAACCAAAATATATAGGCTGCACAACATCATGACAGCTTGTGAGCTTGTAGATCAGCTGCTTTTGGTGAATGTTCCCCATGAATAGGTTTGCTGTCGTGCAAGTGCAGTGCACGGTTAAGAATAATTATTATATTATATTATTATTATTATTTTTGTAAAAGTGAAAACCACTAAATATTACTCATTGTTTTACAACATATTACCATTGTAACGTTTCACCCACTACTAGTCCTACATACTTACACCTAGAAACCCCATTCAAACCTATTTAGGTTCATCCTATGGTGGACATGTGTACCTGAAAAGGAATCTTTGAAATGTTTAATCGTTTTAGAAATATAGTGCTTTCAAATTTGAGACATTTATAGGCAGATAGTGGCACTTCAAAAAATCACTTTCACCTAGAAACTCCATTCACACTTTGTAAAATTCAGCTTACTGTGGAGACACATGCTGGAACTTTTTACTTTGAAATGTTTTGTAGTTTCTGAGTTATTTAACTTAAACGCCCAATGCATTCTCAATGGCAATAGCACAAACTTTGGCATGCTACATGAACCCATGACCCTCACCAGTCTGGCCCCTGTCTGGACAACAACCCCCTTCCCCAAAGGTAGCTCCCTCAGAGGAGGGAGTTATGGCCAAATATCACAATGCGACAATATCATTATGCTTACAATATTAAGAATTCTGTTTTAAGTTAATAAATTGGTAAATTGTAAACTATATTTTTGGGGTAGTTAATCATTCAGTCTATCCACTATTGAGAGTATGTTCTCTCTTTAATTACAGCAGCAGTATTTATTTTAGAAGCTTAAGTCCTTGTATCAGTAAGTCTTGAATAGATTAGTAAAGATAAAGAGATATACAGAAGGGGGCTGTAATGCAACTATTAAGGATGCAAACTGCCTTAATACCCCATGAAGAAGAAGGATCAGTAAATCTGTGTTCTACAGAATGGGTCTAGAGACAAAAAGCCAGACTGTCTATTCAGCCAGGCTTGCTGATCCCGGCTTGCCAAATCCGCCAATTCTGAGCCTCGCTTGGCTTTAGTGGAACGGAATAAACCAGGCTGTAAAGATCAGGATTTAAAAAGCCTGGCTTTGGCCTAAATCGCGGATTAGTTAATCCAAGATTCGTGAAATAGGCCCCAGGACGATTGGGGTTAAAAACAAAAACTATAGTAACACCCAGCACCCAGGACGAAGTTTTATCCAAAAGACGAAGTTTATTGATATGAAAACCAATCGCATTGCTCCACAGCCTAGGTGCACACACACACACATACCCCCCAAGGACTCTGAACCTCATGCTGAGAACCAATGTTGTCATTGAAAATGCCCCCCCCCCCTTCCTGTTTAGCCGACGACAATGAAAATCTTAAAACGTTAATAACTAAACGAGATTTAAATCATCCCGTCCAATTCTAAGAAAAGGTCCTGTGTTAGACGGCCCCCCCGCTGTCCAGTCGCTAGTCGCGTTAGATTTAATCATGCCTCCCGTTGTTGTCGATCACCTTTAGAGTATTTTGGCTACATTTAGCTGCTCCAGCCACATCCGGTATAACTTCCGGTCCGTCGGTAAAAGTGCTCCGTTGCTATAAATTGATTCGGCGCTATGATTTAATGGATTAAATAACCCCGGGCAATCGGAGTGTTAATTACATATTTAGGTTGTATGGTCCCTTTAAACATATTTTCTCTTGTTGCAAACCTTTCTTTGCTCGATGCTTTCTCGATGCCTGAAGAAGGTCAGTAGACCGAAAGCTTGCCAAAAATAAACTGATTGTGCGCAGATCTGAGTGTGCGGAGCTTCCCTTTATTTTTCTGCAAACCTTTCTTTGTAAACTAACTGTATTTCTTCCATATCTCTTCTCTTACCCCCTGCAGCTGGTATGTTCATGGGTCCATCGCAGATGCCATTTCCTGTCCAGGCTACAGCTGGCTACCAGGCCTACCCTGGTATGGGTGCAGCCCCACCAACCACAGTCATGGGTGCCATGATGGCTCAGAGTGGGGCAGCCATGATGCCACCAAACGCTGGCATGATGGTCGGTATGACGATGCACAATGGCTTCATGGGTAATGCCCCCACTGCAGCTGGAGTGATGGGCATGGCACCCAGGATGATGGGACCACAGGGGGGACCGATGCCTGGCATGGTGCCTGCCCAGGGCATGTACGCAATCCAGCCTGGGCAACAGGCGCAGTGGAGCATGGGGCAGGTAAGGTGTTGCAGTTATAGTACTATACTAAATGGGTTGGGGTTTTTTGGTAAGGTATTGTCAAGGCATCCCTTGTCTCTTTTGGTGACATGATAGCAGTAGGCATATGTTTGTCAGTGGCTGTGCACGCCACCTTGCGTGGCAAGAAGAACACTACATTTAGAAATCTCCAGATTATTGGCACCCTGAGGCCTCCATTTGTCCGGTATCGCAAGATTTATCATCTAAAAAGGTTATATGAGTCACATGAGTAAAGAAATAAGCTGCTGATGAAGTAAAAGAAAAAAGGGGAGCGAATTAATTCCCAGGAGGAAATGCAGGTGTCAAAGCAGCAACGGTGATAATGAAACATAGGAGGAGGTACTGGTAAAAGTCCCAAAACCAAGATAAATAAGAATAAAAATACTAAAGCTGCTCATCAGTGATCGTGTGTGGTCTGTAAATAAACTCTACAGTGAATATATGAATAAACGTATATTTATAGCTATATGTCCATCGCCACTGAACACAGTATATGCATGTATGGGTAAATGGGGGCTGGCAATATATCGATATCATATGAGAGACTATCGTCTAGGATTTTGGAGCTCGTAAATAAGTCTCGCCTTTTCCTGGATTTGAAGGCTGCACTACAGTAAAGTGAAAACCTTCCTTTGCATTTTTGTAAAACATCTCATTCCTTCCCTACGGTCTACTGCTGTAGTTATGGCAGTGCATTGAGTTATGCTGTGGTTTTAATGTAGTTTCTCTTATCTCTCCCCCTTCCCCTCATTTCCTCATTTTCTTTCTCGTGCCCTCTTGGCAGATCAACCAGCAGATGTCAGGGATGAGTTTTAATGGAGCCGGGGGTCAGATGGCCTTCGGTCAGCCTGCCTCGGCTATGGGAGGCTGGGCCACCGCTGCAGCCTCTGGTCAGACCCTCAGCACCCAGCTGTGGAAATGAACCTTCCAGGGGTCGGAGGTCATTGCTAGGGCAGCATAAAGAGTAGGGAAGCAACACCACATCCGCATCTCTGCACCCTGCTATGAACTGATGGATGAACTGCCCGTTTCCAAAATATGACCGCCCCTCAGAACATGCAACTTGTATCTCTCTCTTCCCCTCTCTTTCTCTCTCTCTCTCTCTCTTTCTATTGTGTGAGTGAATTGGGAGTCATTCAGCATTGCAGGCTCAGCATTTTATGCCTGCTGTATGTTTTTTGGATCATAACATTTATTTTCCTTTTTTGGAAAAAGAAGATATAATAAAATACAGTCCCGATAAAAAACAACATTGACAACATATCGGAGAGGGAAAAAAATGCTGCAGGACCAGTTACACAAGCTTTTATTGTATCACTGTATCATTCTGAGATAATACAAAATTTAAAAGAATAGTATTTAATGGGAGAAGATGTGGTTACCATGTCTGTCAATACGGCTCCCGTATGTACAGCACTGTATAACCTCTTTTAAAGTACCTGTGGTTCCCCTATAAAAAAATAAAGTATGATAATCCAATAATGTTGCTTTAACGAGTTTTCTATAATTGATCTCTTGGCTTGCACTGTTTTGCAGAATGTACAATTCTTAAGTCTTATAAATGGGGATGTTATAGAACACTATATCACAACAGTACAATATCCAAAATCATACTATACAGTCTAATATCATGATATCGATATAATATTGATATTGGGGATACCCGATCAAGTTTTTCTTGCTCCTGATCCGATCATTTGGAAATGACGTGATCGGATCCGCACTACCCTACTTATAAAGGAAATACGTTTTAACGTTTTAACCCATTCTGACCGGGCACCCATTTTGGTGTCAGCATCATGTTATGCTTTAGCTATTTAAAAATAGCAGATCTACAAGCTCATATCGCGCCACCGAGTGGCGCGATACGAGCTTGTAGGTCTGCTATTTTTGAAAAATCGAAGAGCGACTGACATTTTTAGAATCTGATCTCAGGTCAGAATGGGTTCATCAGACCAGTGTGTGTCCAGTGGAAACCTCGTATGAATCTGATCTCAGGTCAGAATGGGTTAATGCAATACATGAAAAGGTGGCTGTGTTATTTTATTCACTTCAGGAATTTTCATTATTTGTCATGTCTGTTCAATTTGTAGTTTTACATTTGTAGTTCTGTTTCCATCAATGGTTCTAATCCCTGCTCCTGTGGGACCTCAATGCTATAGTATATATGTTTTCTCTCGCCTGCCTGCACTGCTGCTAGTGTTCTTTCCTGGCACTGCTGTTTTTTAATCCTTCCTGGTAGTTTATTAGTGCAGTAGTAGTTCTCAAACATTGTCAGTTTCAGTACCCACTTTGCCTGACGAGAACATTTTGCTTAGAGAACTAAGAGAAAAGCATAGCTAGTATAATGATGCTGTGATTGAATTGCACCTTTTGAATTTGGAAGATTACAAAATGGCTTGAGAGTTGCAATGTGTGCCCCCTCAGTAGTTCCTACAAGTATTGCTTTCTATTCAATAACAGTTGTATTAGTCAAGTTTTAATTTAATTTGGTTTAACACTTCACAGATTAGGTATTATAGAAAACCATCAATATCGGGGGTAGAACAGAAAACCAGTAGTACCGGTTGTACTGGTCGGATAAAAAAACAAGTAGTACCAGTTGTACTTTAGGATACCAGTAGATAAGAAGCAGTACCAGGGGTACTGATAGGATGGGAAACCAACAATACTATGGCTACCACAGACCAGAGTTAGGAACAACTGTAAATATCCTCTTGGTGTTATTACCTAGGAGGTTAGGCTGAAATCCACCACTAGATGGAGGTATTATACACCACAAAACCTTAACCTAGGGCCTAGGTAGTAGGACCCCTTTAATTTAGGGTTGACGCCACATCTACAGTACCCAATGCCATCTGTCACAAACCATGCTCTCCTATGCACCAGCTTTTTTTCATTATTTGTGTTGCTATAGTGCATACAATGGTTGTTTAGTCCTTTTTGCCAATCTTTGGGGATGAACTATACCCAAACTCTGGGGGATTTGGAAAATGTGAGTCATACTTTTTTAACCACTACCAGTTTGGTTTAGGAAAGTGTACCTCACTGTATGTTCTGTGGCTATAGTGTTGTTCAGTTGTTCCTTCAGTGGGTTGCACAGTGCCCTGGCTGTGGGTACTGGACACATTTACATGATGTCAAGGACGATGTTTGTGTTCTCTTTTGTTGAACTTTGAATATTATGTCTGTGGAACAATGGCTAACAAGGCCTTTGTAAAGCACTCAGCATGTTTGTTGTTACTGTTGTGCAGTACAGAGCACATGCAGTGTATGTGCTGGTGAGCTGACACCAGGCACTGGGAAAGTAAAAACCTTGGATAACATAACAACATCCAGTCTTTCCACTTTATGCCAAATTTTATGTTTATGTTAAGTTACTAATTACCACCTCTTCTTTCATTTCAACCTTTAGTTTCAAAGCTTTCATGTTGTGGTACACTGTGCTGTGCCAATTGCAACACTAATTATAGGCAAAATGTTACTAATCCATTATAACTACTTTAATCTGTAGCCAAATGTCGACATTTAGAGTTCTGCATCTGTGTAAAAGGTCGAGAAGAGTGTTGATCAGAGTTTGAACCAGTTCAGCCTTATACAAATCCCACCATTATACAGTACACAGTTACTGTAGGCTAACTTCAAATACCCGGGCCCAGAAAATATTCCTGAGACCATTAAACGAGGGGTACCTATTTGGTGACAGGGATATTAAAACTGACACATTTATGTGTTCCCGTTGCAATGTAGATGCTGTGCAAATGGTTTCAAAATTCACATACAAATAATACTTGGCCTTGCTGTTAAAGCTTTTTGAAACATACTTGATGTTGTTCCACTGCTGACTCTCAAGTCTCAACACTTTGAGAGCCCAGGCAGATGTTTCCAACTTTCACAGCTACTTCTGATGCCGTAGCCCTGTCTGAGACCTTTAGCAAAGAGGCTAAGCATTCCTCTCGGCTTCTGTGTCAAACTTATAACACATGTAACCCAGCACTGAATTATATTCTTCTCTCTATCTTTCTTCAGCCATTTGTTGGCAGTACTTTCTGTTTCTGTTCTCTCTTTGTCCTGTGGTTAGAGATATCAAGTTTTAGGTTACTGTACTTTTTGAGAATTCTCAAAAATTTGGTTGGTAGTGGTACATATACGATAGCAGCATTTCTATTTTATACATGGATACCAAAATGTCTTGCTTTAATTGTAAAACGCTTTGTTTGCGGATAAAGGAAATGTGTCAGTTCAGTTGCCTTCATGCAATTCTGCAACTACATTTTCAATAGGAACTGTGTGGAATGTCCAATACAGTACATGCAAACTGACACCCTGGTGTGCTGAACCTGAGCCAAGATGTGTCATACGATGTGTCATATGGAAATAAGGACGCAAGGACCCCCTCGAAAACCAGAGGATGCATCTTAAGGGACTTATCCAAATAAATGTAATAATGTGGGCTCAGCCTCAGTTCTTGCAATGTAGTTTCTTCATTCTTCTCCAAATCTAGCATCGCAGGCTTCACCTTCTGAGAACTGTTCACATTTCATAACTTCTCACATTTCAGCTAGAAGGATTCTCTGTGATTCTCTGTAAGACAGTTTGAACGGTGAATATCTGTGTTCTTTCATCAACTTCCCTACATTCCTATGCCACTTTGTATTCATCACAATATTTATAAATATACAATACACTGTTTATGCAGTAAGAGGGAGTGGACCCCTCACTAGGGCCTCAAAAGATAACACGCCTCTCTTTATGACACTGCATCATTCATATTGATCATATTGATCACCTTCCATAGTCTGTGTTCATAAAAAGGCACAAAGTACAACACCAATACTTAAGAACTCTGTGAACAGAGCTGGCTTTGTTCTGTTGGTCACTGTTTGCATTCACAGTCCCTGTTACGAAATGTTACCAGGCAACAAGGACTCCTGCAGACTTAGACATACTCCATGTAACATTGTGTTTAGAGTTGCCAGAGCAAATATTAGTCACCGAAGTTGGGCGTGTCCTGTTTGAAAAGTCCTTTCACTGTATCTCATGGGTCATTAACGTTGTTGTCACTGAACTTGCACTTTTCTTTGTTTATTGGTGTGTTTGATTTAGTAACCATTTAGTATGTTACATGTGGTAACACAGGGTGGTGTAGTTGTACTGTATGTGAGCAGCTGCCATAATGGAAAGCTTTCCTGCTTACACCATGTCCTGACTAATACTGTCCTTGAGCTACACACTGAACCCCTACCATTGTCTGACCGATCACAGTTCCGTGGCTCCAGATAAGAGCTATAAGCATATTGAAGAACAATATAAAATAAAAAAGAATGCATGGCCGAGACCCGTCTTCAGGTCTGTTCCCAGCATGGGATGTTCCATAATGGGAGTTGTGAACCATTGTTCACCCCTTCCTGACAAAAGTACCCTCCCCCATATTATAGTTTGGTTAGTATGACAACTGTGTAAACACTGGTCAGTGACGGAAAAGATACCGTGGGTTCATGTTTCATCTGGCTGTGGACTGTCCACATTTCCCCCAAAAAAGTTGCCTTGGCTAAAAGTTCACTTAACAACACAGGAAGGTAGACTTCACCAGCAGATTTATTTTTCAGAGACATCAAGTCACACAAACAAACACGGGAGCACACTCATAACACAGACATTTCCTTCGATTCGACAAATGTTCCATACTTTACTTTACTTTTACTTTACTTTACTTTAACACAACACAACACTCTCTCTTCAGGTCTTATAAGTGGCAATCTTCATTTCATCTCCTGTAACAGCTTGAGTTTGCAAGTTTGAGTGTGTGAGTTTGTCCATGTGTGTGTCTTCTGAGAAATGCTTGTTCTGCCAGTAGGTGCTCCTAGCTGGACGAACGCACTGTGGTGGTTGTGACTGTGGTCTTGGCTCCCCCTGTAGAAAGAAATACAGATCATTATACCAGTGCTATAACAAAGATTACACTGTAAAATAATGCTTGGTTATATATATATATATATATATATATATATATATATATATATATATATACTGTGTGTGTGTGTGTGTGTGTGTATATATATTTTTTTTTCTTCTTTTCTTTTAGTGTTAAATGGATGCTTACCTGAAGGCCTACATCAGGGACAGGAAGAAAAGAACAGAGGAAAAATAGATGTTAAGAGGTGTTTTCTGAATTCCAGTGACATATGCAATGGTTTCTAAGACTGCAGAGTACAGTTGACCGTATGCTCTAACAGTTAAAGTCTGACTAAAGGTTAAGTTTGTGGACTTATCAACTCATGTAATTGACTGACCCCATTCAGTTCAGACAGTTCTGTCTGTCTCTTCTTTTCCTATCACTCTCATTTCAGACATGCTTGTATAACAACTTGGGTTTGAGTCCTCATGGCTTGGTTCACCTGCCATTGTTTGAGTCTGTACTGTCCATGTGCTGAACTCTGTGTAATTAAATAATGCCTTTTTAGAGAAAACCGTAAATGTTTACCTAGACTCCTCTCCTTCCAGGAGACTCCTGTACATGGCGATCTCGGCCTCCAGCCTGGTCTTGATGTCCAGCAGCATTCTGTATTCCTGTCCCTGCTGCTCCGTGCTGGAACGCACGTTACCCAGCTCTGACTCTAGCATGTGGATCTGTTCTTGGTATGACTGCAGCATGGCTCCGTAGCGTGCCTCTGTCTCTGCCACAGTGTTTTCTAGTGCCCCTTTCTGTAAAAGAGCAGAGTGCGTTTAAAAGACGTGAAAATGTACAACCATGAAGATATTCTTCCTCATTTATTTTATTAGTAATTTTATGTCATTACGAAACGTCCGGTGAGAAACCTCTATAATGGGACTGAACAGACATTCTCTAAGAACAATTATTCACCAGCTTCAGCTTTCATGGCTGCTGAGTAAGGATTCTAAACTAGTATTGGTTATTTAAACAATCTCCACCCTTGAGCCACTATGCGAGACATTTACAGCTTGTCTGTGTTTGGATAGATTACTGGTCTGCAGGGGGTATTCAACATAGACCAGACACACGTACTTAGTGGTTTTCTTTTTTGTAGTTTTATCTACAACGGAAACACTGTACTGTACTGTGGATTACTGCCCCACAAAGACACAGTAGGCCTATATGTACTTTTTGTTCTTTTTGTACATGTACTGTACTGTATGAGTAAGTGTTAGTGGTAATGACTGGTGTCTAGCATTTCCAAATGATAAAGAACAGAACTCTACTGTACAGTACTTGCATCAGGGTGGCTGTTCTGTGTTGAATGATTAACCCCAGTTGGGTCATGATAGCCCAAGGGAGTACAGTTTTGGGTTGTCCGGTTCTCCACATTCCTTTTCGCTTTGCTCATGCTCTGTTCTGTCTCCCAGAGTAGAAGCAGATGGCCTTATAACGTCAGGCTTATAGAACCCTTCCACTCTAAATAACTCTTCTTCTCTCGCCAACCCCACACCGACCCCCCCATCCCTCACCAAATCCTCCTCTTGCGCTAATATGTATTAAAAACCTTGTTCCTCCGTCTCTCAGTAGTTTTCTTTTGGCCTCAGTGTAAACTCTATGCCACCGTTCATCACAATCTGTTCCTCCATGCGTTCACACACAGGGAAAAGGCTAATGGATGTTTTGTTCAAATAAGGCATGATGTTGAATTCTGAAGAGCTGGCGTGTGCTCTGGAGTTGTTTAACTTTTATTTGTCAAGGGCAATTTAACTCTCCATGGATGCTCTTTTATGGCAATGCTACAATTTACACGCATACATTTTGACAAATGTGTTGGTAGTCGACTACTACTGAGGATCTCCACAGGAGGGAGGGAGGGTTGGGTGCCTTGCTCTTGGGACACCTCAACAGTAGTTTTTAAAGGGAGATGCGTTTCCATTTCACTTTAACCACACACACATTTAGAGCCATAAACTTTAGGATCGTAAGACTGCTTCTGTAACCTCATTTTCCACCCTCTCCCACCCTCAGTGTGTTTGTCGTGTGTCTCTCTCACCATGCTGAGCTGTGACTGCAGTTCGATCTCCAGGCCCTGCATGGTACGCCGCAGGTCGTTGATCTCTGTCTTGGACGTCTGGACGGTTTCTGTGACCATGGCCACCTCCTTGTTCAGGGTCGCAGACTGCAACGGGACGCATACATTTTGTTTTAGCACAATTCTATTGTAAATTGAGGGCAGCCGGGGGATGTTCACAGCTTGTCTGTATAGCTACTATATGGTTCATGGTTTGTTTGATACGTGTTGCTTTAATTATTGAAACGTGATTTATCTCTGAATAATACCATATTTATCTTCCCTACAATTACATTTCCTATTGTCTTAATTAAATTCTTTAAACTTGTCTCAAGTTGCATAATACTATAGCAACATTATCAGACCTCCCAGTGAAGGTCTTGTGTGGTCTAATTCACAGAGTATAGATAAGTAGGCCTAGTTAAATACCAGTCTGCAGGGCAGGTGTTGTGTTGGGGCTTCGGGTGTGGCTTTGTCTTCCTACCTGGTTATTAAACCACAGCTCCTGGTCCCGGCGGTGTTTGTCTGTGATTCCTTCATACTGGGCCCTGACGTCGTCCAGGATCTTGCTGAGGTCTTGCTGTGGTGCAGCGTCAACCTCCACATTGACCGTGCCTGAGAGCTGAGAACGCATAGCTGCCAGCTCCTGTGGATGCAAGGAAAATGTGAGTAAGTATAACAGATCCAGAATCCATTGTTATACTCTCTGAGTTAAGTTAACATTTGGGATTTAGTGTCTGTTATTGAGTGCTCAAAGGTTTCCCCGTTCTCATGGAAAGAATGTCGTTGAAGCGGCAATTGTCCTATAAAATCAGCTACAGACTTCTCTAGCTCCAAGCCAAACTCCCCACACGGCCTTGACTAACACTAGAAGAACATCCTGTCTGTGTACATAGACTGTGTGATGGTGAACACCAACCTCAGCATGGTTCTTCTTGAGGTAGGCCAGCTCATCCTGCAGGCCTTCAATCTGCATCTCCAGCTCAGCCTTGGTGAGGGTCGTCTGGTCCAACAGACGTCGCAGGTTAGCGATGTCCGCCTCCACTCCTTGGCGCATCATCATCTCATGGTCAAACCTAATTGGTTGGGGCGAGATGAGAGAACATGAGAGATGTTTCAAATTAGATCAGATTGACCTAATCCACTTAAAGTGCTGTGGCTGTGCAAGGATGAAACGGGCAAGAAGTGGACATTTCCATGTCGGTTCCGTACTCTATTGATGTAGCTATCATATATGCTAATGGTGATCAGTACCTACAGTACTAGGGACCTAGTTAAATGGAAACAGGGGGGTTGGTGATAGAGGGTGTGTGGGGATATGGAGTGGGCACTTCCTATCCCGGATGTTTGGTTTAGTTAGGTCCACAAGGCCTCCAGAAGGCTCAACAGTGCATTCAGTCATCCTAGACCCACACCCACTCCTTCCTTACCCATTTTCAAAATCGAACCAAACCTCTGTGCGTTTGCGGCACACTTATGCAACCCTGACATCACAGCCACTCTCACTTAGCACCTCCTGTTTTGTACAACAGGACCATACAGGGGCAACACAATACATTCTAGACTATTCATCACAACATATTATGTCAAATGTGTACTCGCAAAGTGCTATTATGTGTTTCTTTTCCATTTGTGTCTGTGTGGGTGTTGAAGAGTCTTACTAGAGTAAGAGAGTGCTTACTTGGTCTTGAAGTCATCAGCAGCCAGTTTAGAGTTGTCGATCTGCAGCAGGAGGTTGGCGTTGTTGATGGTGGCACCATTAATCTTAAAGAGAGAGAGAAGTTAGAACCATTGGTTATTTATCAGCGGACAATAGACACATCGCGATGTCGATAGATCGGAAAATATTACACAAATTGCCTGAATTGTCATTGGTCATTTTCTTTTACTCACAAGTCATTGTATATTGCTACGGTTTGAATACTTCTATGCCGCATACAACTGATTCAGATAGAACTGTCTGTCTTCACTGTATAAATACTGTCAATGTTATGTTCCAACCCATGGCAATGATTAACAGCAAGCATTACTTGCTCCATACGTAACATAAGATATAGTATAGAGACTGGTCAAAGCCCAATACTGCATTTATCTACAGTTATTCATCACTGTACCTAACCCTGTTCAGTGGCCTGTTAGGCAACAGTTCTGACCACTGTTCCCTTAACCCTGGGGTTGGAACAGTGGTTCCTATACTTCCTACCTTGTCCTTGAGATCATTGATGATGGCCCAGTAGTTGCTGTAGTCCTTCTCGGCGGCGGGTCCCTTCTGCTCATAGTACTCTCTGATCTTCACCTCCAGCTCGGTGTTGGCCTTCTCCAGGTTGCGCACCTTTTCCAGGTACGTCGCCAGGCGGTTGTTGAGGTTGTTCATGGTGGCCTTCCCGTCTGTCCCGACTTGGTGCTGGTCGACGCCGTCGGCCAGGTCAAAGCCGCCGCCATATCCGCCGCCGTATCCGCCGCCATATCCGCCGCCATATCCGCCGCCATACCCAGAGGAGACGTTGCGGACGCTGGACGAGGAGATGCGGTTGCCACCGTGCATGCTCATGCCGGACACGCTGTAGGCCTTGGGGGCGGAGGAGACGTAGCCCACGCGGCGCTGGGAAATGATGGATCCCCCTCCTCCACCCATACCCATGCCCATTCCACCACCCATACCCATGCCACCACCCATACCCATGCCCCCACCCATGCCCCTGTTGCCGCTGCTGGAGCTGTAGCTGTAACTTGTGCGAGTACTAGACATGCTGGCTGGACGTGCTGATCAGGAGATGAGAAGAAGAAGAGAGGAGAGGACCGTTATACAGCTGCAGGCTTTCAGAACCACTGTGTGGAGATGGATGGGAGCGGGCCGGCTCCTCATATACTGGCTGGCTCTGGGGGGGAGGGACCGGATCGGGGAGGACGTTGGAGGGAGGAGGGGACAGCAGAGAGAGTTTGAGAGTGGAAGGACGGGAGGGAGGGAGGGAGGGAGCGGAGGAGAAGGGAGGGTGATGGAGGGAAGGAAAGGGAAGAGAGGAAGGGAGGGAGGGAGGGAAGGACGGAAAGAAAGAGAAGGGAGGGTGATGGAGGGAGTTTTTAGCCTTTGCAGTGCAGCGATAGCCTTGGCACCGCCACAGTAGATTTCACCCCAGTGAGGGAACCTTTATGGAATGTGCATGCATGCGCGTGTGTGTGTGTGTGTGTGTGTGTGTGTGTGTGTGTGTGTGTGCACGTGCATGAGAGAGAGAGGATATAGAGTTCCCTAATCTCTGCTGAAATTGTGTGTGCGCACACACACACACACACAAGTGTATACTTTTACAGTAAGTCCCTGCCAGTCCCTGGTACAGAGTTCATTATGATATTTGCTAAGAGAGTGGTTATCCTTAGTTCTAATGCAAACACAATTGCCACTATAATATCATGCTCCACTGCCCCGCCTGCCATCGGTGTTGTGTGTATTTCTACTTAAAACTACACACACTTCTGAGATGGAAGGCATCTTGAACTTCATATACAGTATAGGCCAATATGTTTAATTCAATAGACATAGGCATTGAGTTACTGTAGAAATGGTTAATATGTAATCCGCTTATTGCTTGATAACTTTCCATTATTTTTCAAATGAGTCATGGTTCATATGAGGGAACATGTCAGCACCCCATTGTTCACCATGTCCCTCAAAACATCCCCTTTGTGTGTGTGTGTGTGTGTGTGTGGGGGGGGGGGGGGGGAGCCCTATATCCTGTCTGTGATGAAGTGTGTATTGCCGTATCTCCTGTGTGTATTAAGTTCATGTGTATTTGTGCTTAAGTTTGTGTGTGCGTGTGCGTGCGACGAGAGAGACAGACAGACAGACAGACAGACCGAGAGACAGACTATTGACCTCCCACTGCTATATTGTTCTGCTCTTGTGTGTGTGTGTGTGTGTGTGTGTGTGTGTGTGTGTGTGTGTGTGTGTGTGTGTGTGTGTGTGTGTGTGTGTGTGTGTGTGTGTGTGTGTGTGTGTGTGTGTGTGTGTGTGTGTGTGTGTGTGTGTGTGTGTGTGTGTACTTGTGTGTGTGTGTACTTGTGTGTGTGTGTGTGTGTGTGTGTGTGTGTGTGTGCACTCCTGTGTGCACTCCTGTTACATCACTTTTGGATTCTGGCCCGATGGCCTGCCCTCTTCCTGTAACAAGTCAGCTGAGAATGGGGTGGATCAGAAGGGAGGGCAGATGGGGGGAGGTTATGGGGTCTCATGCTTTAATCACATCAACACGGGGTCATCTCTCTGTCAGACAGGGAATTGGAGAAACAGGGTGTGCATATTGAGGCTTAATTTCATGTATGTATGTCATGTGTGTCACTATGGCTTAAGGGTTTGTGCAATTGTAAAGAAAACGATGATAATTCACTCACTTTGATGGGGCAGCCAATAAGCGTCTCACTACTTAGTTCAGGAAATTACCTTTGAACTTGTAGGACATAGGGACAGTTTTCAGAATACCAGACCTGTACGTGCCCGTGAGAACGATGCAACCTAATAATACCTGTTGTCAACTTGTCATAGCACCCGTTTTAAGTAACTGTCTGTCTGTGTCCCACATGGAGATCTCTGTTGTATCTGCCTGTGTCTGAAGAGGGCAAACTGACTGACTGTGAATAGTGGACTGGTTAAGTAATCAATTGTCAGGTGTGGGGTTGCCATGGCAATCAATTGGCTGAGGCAGAGGCTGTAAATTGCACAGGTGAGGGGATTTAGGCTGATTAGGCCCACTGGCAGAGCCTGAGCAGAGCCTTTTGTGGTGGTTCTGGAGAACCGTGTGTCCGACCAACTCGCTACCGGGCACTGCACTCCCTGCAGTGGTGTGGAACGTGTGTCGAATTAGAAGTCGGTGGGGCAACCGTACACACACACACACAGAGACGTGGTGCATTTAAGGATACATCCAGATATTGCAATAATGTTTTTTTATCTGTTGTTTCTGCACAGAAGCAACAGATAAAGTTGATATCATGCTGCAGGAGCACCTGCAGCACCCTTGCCAGTTCAACATTTCAATGTTTTTTTTTTACACAATGTCTCCAGAACTGCACATATGGTGTGACATCACAAGTTGACCTGGTCTGTGTGTGTACTTAAATATTGTGAAAATGATTAGGGATGACTGCTTAGATAAAAGTATTAAAATACAATCATTATATGGGTTTCTATTACTGCAATCATGTACCATACAGTAATGGCGTAGCAGTCAAATCCATGCACCCATGTGTACCAGTGTAGAAAAACCACACCTGCGTGAACTGAGCGGTGCAACTATATACATTTATTGGTATACTGCTACTGTACTGTACTGTGCTCAACATCCAGACCCCTGGGATACATACATACATACATAGGGACACGCATAGCAGCGTAATGCAGCGGAGGCGCCACTCAAAAACACCAACGAGAGCCTTTCCTCTGCCTCTGCTCACTATCTTGAAAATTGGGGAAGCATGATGATGTTATATGATCATGTATTTTGGGCAGACACAGAGGTGCATGTCTAGACATATAGACATTTCAAACACAATTATCACATCCTCATGATTTATGGGTGATTAAATTCACTGAATTGTATCATGTAAGTAGTAAGTAGCCTTGCCGAGCCATGAGGCCCATAGGGCAGGAGCCTATCTCCTGTTTCTGTAGCCATGAGGCCCATAGGGCAGGAGCCTATCTCCTGTTTCTGTAGCCATGAGGCCCATAGGGCAGGAGCCTGCCTCCTGTTTCTGTAGCCATGAGGCCCATAGGGGCAGGAGCCTATCTCCTGTTTCTGTAGCCATGAGGCCCATAGGGGCAGGAGCCTATCTCCTGTTTCTGTAGCCATGAGGCCCATAGGGGCAGGAGCCTATCTCCTGTTTCTGTAGCCATGAGGCCCATAGGGCAGGAGCCTATCTCCTGTTTCTGTAGCCATGAGGCCCATAGGGCAGGAGCCTATCTCCTGTTTCTGTAGCGTGAGGCAGCTTGATGTACAAGTACACCCCCTGGACATGACGCTAGTATGTCGCAGGGACTTACCCCCAATCCAACCCTTGATGCCTAGTGTCAAGCAGGGAGGCACTGGGTCCCATTTTTAGAGTCTTTGGTATGACCCGGCCGGGGATTGAACCCCGACCTCCCAGTCTCAGGGCGGACACTCTAACCACAAGGCTATGGTGAATTGCATCATGGTCCCCAATATATTTTTGTTCTAAAATCCTCCAGTGGACTGGTGTTGAAATTGTGCACTTTTGCTATAGAACACGTATCAGACAACTTGGGGACCCCGGTCAACGAACTATATACGGTTCATAGTACAAAAGGTCAACTGCATTGAACAAATAGCTTAGTCTCCTAATTGGGGCCGGTGTATGTGTGGTATATATGATGTTTTTCCCAGCAGCGTATCTATTTTAATACATGGAGTAGGCTATGTGATCCAACTCAGGTGTTTACAGATTAAAATCTTGAATTAACTTGAATGTACATATAGGCTTCAGTGTGCACTCAAGACATGATGTTTTGAGAAAGTCCAATTGTATATTTATTCTGGTCAGACAAACAAATATCTTTCCCTCTGTACTGCAGATGATCTGGCTCAGGTGGTGGTATGAAACAGACAGGGCTGGGCTGATACTTGGCAATGTGAGTCGTCTGCTGAGGCACTATGTTGCGTAGTGATGATGACAGTGACAAATGAGTAAAGGCTGGTAGATTAACCAACCACACGTTTCCCTTCAATCACGTTAGCAACGTATCAAAACAGAAAGATGATGAGATGATCTCCACGTGCACTCACACCTGGGTGCTTGTTTTCACTTGAACAGAATGAATGACTCAGAATGCTCACTGAACAGATGTGAGAAACGCTGTCTATTTGTTAATGGATTTCCTGCACACAGAATCTAAGGTTCAAGGTTGTACTTTATCTTGTGTAGCCTATAAGAGTAAACTTATTTTGGTTGGGCTTTCTTCAGACAATGCAGCAGCATAGATAATAACAATAGTAGAATAATGATAAAACATGTAAAGAAAGAAAGGTAAGCCTTCATTTTACGGTACGGTAATAGGTTTACCCATTAGTTACCTGGTAATTACATGGTAACTTTCAGATACATTACTCAATTACTACCAAGTATTTCCCCTGATAACAGTATGTATAACTATTTACTGTGTAATCTCCTTGTAATTACATGGAATTTACCATGGTAAAATGACACACTTCATGGTTGCCAGGTAATTACCAACTTACTACCCAGTATTTATAAGTATTTACTCTGCTACCAGGCACAATACCCATGTAGGTAAAGTAAAAAAGTAAGTAGCCTTGCCAAGCCATGAGGCCCATAGGGGCAGGAGCCTATCTCCTGTTTCTGTAGCGTGAGGCAGCTTGATGTACAAGTACACCCCCTGGACATGACGCTAGTATGTCACAGGGACCCATGTAGGTACTAGGTCATTACCAAGTATTTTCCTGATAACTACCAGGTCATTACATGGTAACTGTATTCACTGTGTTTACATGGGTACTACCAGCGACGTAGAGTCTGTGGGGGCCACGGGGCCATGGCCCCCATGAAGAATCCTAGGGCCCCTTTCGGCCCCCATGAAGATTTTCGTGGACATTTTACATTTACATTACATATTTTCTGGGAATTCCGAACATTTTGGACCTCTCCGCCGGCAATCTGAGAATCCCATCGTCAAATATTCGGGAAAACAGCGCCTCCCCTGTTGTTCCTCAGGCAACAGTCTGTCTTGAGAGACACCGGCCGTCCAAGAGGTGTTAAAAAGTGCTAATCGGGTTTCTTTTGTAGTTGTTCTTGAGGCGTGACATAATAACACTGATCAAGAATTCACCAAAGAGACCTAACCACAGACTAGTGAGACTACACACTGACTCGAGAAAAGACCCATATCGTCCAAAATAGGCTGATCAGTCGCTGTCTGTGTATAGGCTAATTCATTGGTAAAAGTATGCTAAAGAACTCATTTTTAGACCATTTGGGAAATAAATAAATAAATAAATCCGCAGCGGCGGCCTCGCTTCGCTCGGCCGCGACAGTCCCCCCCAACGCAATTCTGTAGCAATTCTGTAGCCTACCCAAAGATATTGGCCTATAGAAGCTGCTTTAAAAGTACCAGCGAAAACAACTTATTTTTGTCCGCGCTGCGGCGGCGGGGGGGGGGGGGGGTGCGGGGAGGCGGGGCTGCGGGGGGGGGGGGGGGGGGGGCCTTGAAGATTGATCAAACTCTTCGGCTCTGGGTACTACCCATGAAACACATGGGTAGTAGCCTACCAGGAAATTACCAGTTGTTACTAGGTCATTACTGTACCGTAAAATGAAGGGTTACCGGAAAGGGATATATAAAAACAATAAAAGTAAAGATTTAATGAAAAGAGTGCAAAAAAGAGCTAAGAGAGAATAAAATAGATTCAAGAGCATCATCAAATGTATGCAACAACGCTGGTTAACAAACTGCCTTCCCACTCTGGGCGTTTTGGTGTAGAGCACATCAAAACCTTCTACAAAAAGTCAAAAACCTAGGTGTTTGTAAAGATGATTTTAAACTGGCAATGGTAACAACTAAGGAGGTACCGGTACTTAAAAAACAGAGTGCCCTTCAACCCCACAAGGCCACTGGCCATGACAATATTCCCTCCACATTTCTCAGAGACTCAGCCATCTAGCCCCAATCATCACCGACATAATAAACCTCTCCATCAAACAGGGACAGGTCCCCCAAGATTTCAAACTGGCCAAAGTAACCCCCCTGCGCAAGAAAGGGAGCAAATTAAATTACCTGCCTAAATTCCATCCTGGAGGCAAATCTTTCCGATGATAAAATGGCCACCAACGCAATCAAAGTCAACCAAAGAACAAGATTCCTGTATAGCATCTCCTCACTGATCAACAAAAACACCTTGAAGACCCTAACAGGAGCCCTCGTACAAGGCTTCTTCTACTATGCATGCACCTGGTACCACAGCACCTCAAAGGCCCTTAAAACAAGGCTCCAGACTTCCCAAAACAAACTGGTCAGGCTACTATACTTGGCCTCACTCCCCGAACCCACCTCACCCCTGCCCACTTTGACAGGTTGAAATGGCTTAGGGTTGACGACAGAGTACACTAGTACAGCATCTTGCAATGCGTCTGGTCCACAAGATTCGATACACCACCAAGATACCCATGTACCTGTCTAAATAAATACTTCCTTAATGTGCAACAAACCATGTGCAACCCAGATTCGGCACAAGCAAGGGACTAAATTATTTTCGCTCCTATGCCACCAAAATGTGGAACGCCCTACCAACAGTCATCAAAGACATGCGAATCCCTTGACTCCTTCAAAACCGCTCTCAAAGGGCACCTATATGGACAGCTGCAATTCGAAACTAGCCCCTGTAAAATCTGAATCCCCCCACCCACCCCTTTTTCCCCTCACTGTATATGTTTTCTTTTCCCTTTTTACCTCCTTTATGATTTCCTGTTCTCTGGCTATATAGAAGTGTATATTTGTACGTCTCTAAATGTTATGATGACATCACTACTCTTGTAAACAAGTGTAGTGCTTTATTGGGTCGTCCACTCACTGTTAGTGTTAACAGTTTTTGTATTGAGTTGTGCTTGAAATATACTGTAATTCTGCAAACTCATATAATCTTTGTATATTTTCCTTCAATCCTTCAATTGTTTTTCAAAAGAATAGGACAATATTCTACAATCACAATCTTAAGGATAGATTCCATAAAGTTTCCACAGCAACAGGTTTATTCATGTCCCTTGTCCATGGAGCAGAACGAAAAGAAAACGGTTGTTGCTATATGCAGATTAAGGGGACTTTTCTGCATCTTAATATGAAACATTGCAGCAGATTTAATGTTGTGGGTTGAGGTAGTGATACTTAGGTGCAGGCCTCTCCCACAAAATGATGATAAATGAGAAGGGTGTCTTTATTGTAATGCCTATGAATTACAGTGAAGTCACGGTGCATCAGTCAATTTAATCCAATTAATTTCGTCACATTTATCCCCTTAGGGAAATTTGGTATGCAGAATGTACCAATGTGGCACAATACAAAGAAAAAAGTGGTTCTCGGAGCACAAATCTCCGCCAGGGCAGTTAGGTTATTGTGGGCCAGCAATGTTCGGAATTCGCCAATCAGGATGGAATATGAATAAAGTGGACAGATCCGTCTTGATGACTTCACTATAAAGATAATGTGTACCGATTTGCGTGATGTTTGGACAAAATTGGAGTAAAATGTGCCTCCTGGTGGCACTATAATATGTTAAAACCGTAGCATTTGTTCCTCAACGTAATGCAAATGTGTGCAAAGTTTCACCGCAATCGGACCGCTGCGTTCATGATCTATGGCATTTTGTTCAAAACGGACTACAAACTTTCGATGTCAATCGCACACTGTGTTTATGTTTTTAGGTACTTTGTCCAAAACGGCGTGCGCAGTTGCGCACTATCCGGCACACCAAAAGTCTGACATGCGCAAATCACCCGTTGCTCCTTGGAGGCAGACTTTGGTTTGATATAGGCCTACCATTGGTCCGACTGGATTAAAATTGGTGAGGGGTCCGTTAAAACGACCGGATTAAGGTTGGTGAGGGGTCCGTTAATATGACCGGATTAAGGTTGGTGAGGGGTCCGTTAATATGACCGGATTAAGGTTGGTGAGGGGTCCGCTGTCAGACTAATGACGTTCAAAACCGATCTCTCCTGCAAACATTGGAAGCCAATCTTAGCCAATCAGGATGGAATATGAAAAATCTGAAAAAATACCTATTTTGTTTAATGACTATATAATACTGCATGAATGTCGTGATAAAATATATGCATGAATGTCGTGATAAAAAATATGCATGAATGTCGTGATAAAAAATATGCATGAATGTCGTGATGAAAAAATATGTGTAACAGACGTGATCTTGCGTTGTGTTATGAAGTACCATAAAGCAGGATCTCAGCAGTGAGTAGATTTATTCTGTACAAAAGACAATGAGGCAATCACTGCTCTGCTCTGACTTGTATGTTTTCCACAATACATTTGTGCTTTCAAAGCCAATATGAAATAGGAAGTAGATGACAATAAATACAATATGTACCTGTACAAAAGACAATGAGGCAATCACTGCTCTGCTCTGACTTGTATGTTTTCCACAATACATTTGCTTGAAATAAAGCAGATGCAGTACCATGTCTTAACAACTTTGGGTACATGTTATTTTATTATTTTCAATTACAATTGTGTAATATATTGATACATATTATGTATCAATATATTGTGTAATATATTGATACATATTATGTATCAATATATTACACAATTGTAATTGAAAATAATAAAATAATCTGCAGAGCAAAATAAACACAACCTACGGTATAGGTACTGTAGGTTACGTCATTTCCTTAAAGGCAACCGCCTGAACTCTTAAAGTCACAGAACACTGGATCACAATACAATATAATGCCTGGGCAAGTGGAAGCACTATAGTCATGTTACCATGTTACATATGCATGAATGTCGTGAAAAAAAATATGCATGAATGTCGCGTACCAATTTGCATGATGTTTGGACAAAATCTGTAGGAGTACTGTCAAAAAATGTGTTTAGCAAAAATTGGCCTCCTGGTAGCGCTATAACAGGCCCATGTGAAATATTTAGGGCAGTGGTTCTGCTCTGGCATCCAGGGAGTGTGTGTGCAGTTTCAGTGCCGTGTCATTAGTCAGAAGGTTCATTGTTCCGAAATTACTATCCCTATCTCTAACCCTAACCTAAACCTAAACGCAAGCACGGGAGCAAACCTAAACCTAACCGCAAGCACGGGAGCAGTGCATGTTCGGACTAACGGGACTAACGGTTCCCGCAGTTTCACTATACGATCAAGCTGAAGATTAGCTTGTTCACAGATGGACACACACAGACACACACGCACACGCCTTCGGCCTGGAGGAAACAACTCGAAAAACTAAAAACGTGCATGTTTTTCGAAAGAATAGTTTCACAAGGGGGCAAATTCTATAATGTTTAATACATTTTGGAGAAAGCTTTTCCCCCTGTCTATAGGGACATGGAAGTTGGGAACGCCACCCGTTTATGCAATATCTGTTGTACTTGTCAGAGTACCCGTACCTTCGTCTCAGATTGCTCAGTGTATTACCCACTACAATACAACCAATCGGCTAAATATGGAGCTCCCTGATGTCGTCAAGAACTGTTGACATCAGATTGATGACCTACATGTGAATACGCGAATACATGATCCCACTTGTATTGACTGAGAGACACACCGTTACTCAAAGGTCGGCCAATCCATGATGACAATGCGTTGTTGGGGTGACCAATTAAGGAAGCCAATGCTTACACCCCCCCACACACAGATTTGGTGAGTCCTCCAGACCTCCACAGACTCGCGGACAGACACAGATATGTTTTTGTTTTGTGGTTTTCAGAAACCGTAGGTCCGATCATATTCCCAATTGGCACTGCACACCCTCAGGTTATCTGGGACTGGGACGCACACCAAGTTTGAAAAACAAATACAGCCCTGTCCATCCCCATGCAAAGGGGACATGGTGCAGTCCAATTACCCAGCTCCTTATAAGTCAATGTGTCAAACTCCCCAGTACTCATTTGAACTGATACTCAAAACAAACAAATACAAATTCAATAACTCCTGATAAAACAACTTGGCATTGACAAAATATAACATAATTTGTGTACTCCTCCAGTCTGCAACTTTATCACCAAACTCGAAATAAACAGTGTGTAACTGGTTGTGTGTTAGTCCTTTATGTACGTAGAATGTAGTGGTGCTTAAAATTAATAAATATAAACTAAATGAATAAACCAAGTGTCCACCATGTTTTACAAACGTTGTGTGGCTGCTGGTGTGGCCATCACACAGACTGACCATAAGACACGTGCGTGTGATCAGATGCCATGGCTTATCACTGTCTACTCTACCGCATATATGGGCCTGCACATCAGACCTATATGAAGAGAGCAATACTTTACCCAGTTACTAGGCCAGCATCTCAATAAACAGAGCACCGTGTGTGCATTAACACATTCTGACCTGAAATCAGATTCATACGAGGTTTCCGCTGGACACACACTGGTCTGATTAACCCATTCTGACCTGAGATCAGATTCTAGAAATGTCAGTCGCTCTTCGATTTTTCAAAAATAGCAGACCTACAAGCTCGTATCGCGCCACTCGGTGGCGCGATATGAGCTTGTAGATCTGCTATTTTTCAATAGCTAAAGCATAACATGATGCTGACACCAAAATGGGTGCCCGTTCAGAATGGATTAATAGAGCATTGTTCGAGCAGTCCAGAATATTGAAAATCAGCACCCACCCACTGTGCAGTTGTACCGTTTGACTGTCTGAGTTGACTATAAGTTCAAGAGTCCTTTAATATAATATATATATTATTATATTATATATTATTATTATAATATATAATATATAATATTTCTGCTGATTTTAAATTATCGTGAAACCTGTGTTAAAGCTTCGACTCGGAGGCATTAATTACCTCCATGTTTGTGTAAGACTCAAGGTGCTCTCTTGTCTCACTGTGTGGGAGTGTTACAGTACAGGCCAGCTAAAGGCGTGACTCGTAACAACAATGCTGCCTCACCCATTCCCTTCTCTAAAAGCCTACTGCTTATTCAAACACATGGTTGTAAAATGCAGATAGATAAGGGTCTCATAAGGACTCTTGAGTAGGGGAGTGCATTAGTGCAACCTTTGGAATGTTTTTTTTACCCCTTGTTTTTATCTAGGGAATGGATTTAGGGAGTAACCATAAGAGTGCACTGAACAGATTTGTTGCATTTGAAGTTGCACAGTGTGTCTTCTTATCACTTTTATACTTAATGAGTTGAGCATATACTTTAAGGCGATCACTTGCAGCTTTTGTCAATTTTAAGCTACTGAGAAGGCAAACGGTAATGAAGTAAAAGTAAGTATAGCCTCTGGAACTTAAGCCATCTGACCCATAGGGTGCATATAGGCAAACAGTAGTAACTAATGAAATCCCTATGGGAGAAAAAGGGTATTCTACTATGATGAGTACATTTTCATACTTTGCTAAAATTGCATTCTTATGCGTTTCAGCCAAAGGCCTTCCTCAGTGTTATGTTAGACAGCAGATCATTATGTGAGTTGTGAGATCAAATTGCATAACGTTGTACAACAGACCTTCAATCTTGCTTTAGATATGTAATCTAGGTGAATGTGCTGTTACGCGTATAGTTTGTTGTCAGTACGTAGGAATGAAAACAAAGGCAGTGAGTGAGCGGCCGACATCCGTACTCTACACACATTCTGACCGGGCACCCATTTTGGTGTCGGCATCATGTTATGCTTTAGCTATTTAAAAATAGCAGATCTACAAGCTCATATCGCGCCACCGAGTGGCGCGATACGAGCTTGTAGGTCTGCTATTTTTGAAAAAAATCGAAGAACGACTGACATTTTTTAGAATCTGATCTCAGGTCAGAATGGGTTCATCAGACCAGTGTGTGTCCGGCGGAAACCTCGTATGAATCTGATCTCAGGTCAGAAGATGAACTTTAGTGCAAAAATGGTTCCTATCCTGGAGAAACGACTGATTTATAAAGTCAAATGTCAGTGACTTCACAGCTATGCAATCATGTTTAGCAAACATTGACCCAATTATTCTGATGAGTTTGATGAAGTTTGAATGACAAATTGGAAAATATAAACAAAATACAAATACAAAACGAAATATAAAAACAGACAAAGGAAGCATCCTCATCATAGTCCAAGTACTGGACAAACGGCAGATCAACAATATCTCTGGTGGTTCTCACTAGCTATACACTTTTTTTTATTGCTGTTCAACCTTTTGATCTCTCAATCTTCATGTTGAGCAGCAAGAAGTGGAGATGGGAACCAAATCTAAAAATAGAGCCATTAACTATATGTTTATGTATAATATGTCAGACTCAAATATTATTATAGCATTGGCAGGGTCCTCCACACCTGGGCCAGCCCTGGTGTGTGGAGCCTGTCTAGCCAAACTGTCTAGCCACACTGTTTTGTGTATGTTTTCAGTGTTTCTCTTTCATATTTTATGGTTATTTCCAGGCATTTTATGGTATATTTACATAGGAGAGAGTACTAGAAAGATGGTGAAATTGAGTGCAGAGAACAACAGAGACCGCAGGAGTGTGAGGAGATGGAGAGGGAGGGAAAGGGAAAGGATGAGGGACGGACGGACGGAGAGAGGGGGATAGAGTGCCTGCAGTATGTCAACACATAACCCTGGCAACGCTGTCATTATCGGCCCAAATATGAACTTGTCTGATGTCGGCGCAAATAAGCACATCACGTGTCCATAATGTATATGTATATATACTAACACATGAGTGTGTGTGCCAAGATTAAGTGCATATATGGAGATCCCTGCCATCAGCGCGAGTCAACGTTGTTTAGGCAACCTTTACAGTCCATTGCTGTATAAGTGCCTGGATTATGACCAAATATGGACATATGCCTGATGTCATAATGACTATGACATCATAGCTGAGTGACTTCATCCTGTTATGATGGTACTGACACGTGAACATCCTGATCAAAATGTCGATGTCTGTGTTTTCACTTGTGAACATATTGAACACAACGTCTGTTCAATGTAACATTTTCGCGCGTAAAATCATCTTGGTCGCAGTCAGGGTTTTTTTTCCTAGCACATAACCATTTTACCTAGACCAAATCTATTTTAAATTGAGTTTCATTTTTTCAGCTCAGTGGATGAATAATGATTGAACACATGCATTTCTGTAAATGGTGCTATTGTTGTTATAACATTGTTGCCATAAAGCCCTGAATACAGTGAATGACAAAGAGTCCATGCCAGTGAAACCAAAGATTACCTTACATGACCGTTTGAGTGACTCATCATTCAACATTAAAACAAACACGACAGAGGGTTGCGTAGTATGCGTACCCATACAATGAAAGACAACGTGATCATGGCCAAATACTTTATTCATGAGGTTATCATCTGGCTCTTCTTCTTGTTGTTTTACAGCATGAAGAGACATGTTGTGCTACACTCAATATGTTTCCGTTTAGACCTGTCATTTATAAGTCACCAGAGACCCGCACAGAATCAACATATACCACCTTTTGTTTGAACCGTAGCAACCATGACAAATAAATTATGGGTACTGGGTGTGAGAGTGTGTAGTCTATTGTTTGAAATCTGGAAGTGCTAGATTCCTACACTTGAACGCAGACAGATACAGATGCTCCGTCCCTGACATCAGCTTCCAGTGGGCGTGAGAGTTGGGTGACTATACCGTGACTTTCCCATACCTGTCAAGTGTCAACACATTGGTCACTTCCTGTTAGGAAAGATTGAAGTGTTGAGCAACCAGGTTTCTGTATGTACCCCAGGCTAAACACTGCTTCTATTATCCAGGTGTGTGCAGGTTTGTCAGTAGGCTAGTTTATAACACTGTTGCCTGCAGTGCTTGTAATCCCTCATGGTAAATGGTCTGCATTTCTATAGCGCCTTTATTCAGTGTTTTGCAATGTGAGTTACACTCACAAGTCACACCCACACACATCCACACTAACTGTAGAGGCGACCATGCAAGGCACCAATTAATGCCATTAGGAGCAGATAAGTGTGTTGCTCAACTTGGTTAGTTCGACATGAAGCAGATCTAACTGGATCCCTGTGCCATAACTGCCACTCATAAATTGTACTTCATTTGTACAATTTATTGTACATGTCATGTCAGGACACATGGAAGAAAGGTGTGTGTTCAAATATTGACTTAAATTGTATAATCTCACACACCATCTACATCTGTAAACCGACATGGGGTAGGTACATACTGTACAGACTCCTTTTAATGTACCACACCCCGACACCCCTCTATCAATGTTTTGCAATACTTGCACAGTCTGTTGAATCTTTCCAGTTTGTAGAACTGGAAATCACAGTAGGTCTATGTATTGACTTTGCATCCCAAACATCAACAATTGAAATAGCATTGGTGTGTGTGTGTGTGTGTGTGTGTGTGTGTGTGTGTGTGTGTGTGTGTGTGTGTGTGTGTGTGTGTGTGTGTGTGTGTGTGTGTGTGTGTGTGTGTGTGTGTGTGTGTGTGTGTGTGTGTGTGTGTGTGTGTGTGTGTGTGTGTGTGTGTGTCCATATCCTATGAGCATGCCTTAAGTGTGCATGCAATAGAGAGGCGTTTTCCATTCACATGGCTCAAAGAAGAAAGGAATCTGTCGTCTTTAATACTGGCAATAAACTTTTGGAGATATTCATTGCCCTCCTCAGAGGCCCACGTCTAGCAGGGCAACATTTTAGATTCGTAATGACTTTGGGTCTATGATCAGATGTTAAAAACACAATGCCCTGAATGATGTAGTAATTAAGTATGTCGGGAGTCTGTTCCCGTTACAATGCGCTAGACCCCTGGGAAATGGATTGCTGAGGTTGAGCGCCACACCTACCATCTACCCAGACACTTAATATTCATAACATATTATGAATTAATATCATGTGACTTTTTGGGAGGCTATGGTTTGAATTTGAGCTGAAATGGTTCTGTACATGCAGCACAAAAACATGCACGCACACATGCAGTGTTGCATGAGTTCCTGTGAACAGTGTATTGTTTCAGCGTCTGTGGGGAAAGTTAAACATAGTTAAACATTCACTATTTGGCATTTTACACAGCTACTCTTTGCATGTCATTATGCACTACATTGTCAACTGATACTGACTGATCTCCTCTATTCTGCTTGTGTACATACTGTAAGTGTGCTGTGTCAATAGACTTCTTTCACCTAATTTTAAGGGAATGTATGTTGAAAATAACAGGTTCATGATAGAGATTTAACTTTTTCTCCCTTACAGTGCTTCTGTTTCTGATTATTTTTTTGGTATTCAGGAGAAATCATATATTAGCAGACATTTTAAAAGATCATTTATGCACAGAGATATTTAACATTTAACACTGAAAATCTAAATTGTTGCTAGCCTGGCATGGCCAGCAGATTCGGTATCCAGGCTAAATTGTTGCCATTTATTGAGGCTTACTGTATGTAAGCCTACATTATGTGACTTCATATAACATGATTACATAACCGAGTTTTGTGAGACCCTAGTTTTCAGGGCTGAATCTCTCTGCATGTACTGAATGCCCTTCCCTTCTGTATACTGGAGTCATTTAGCTGAGTAAATGAGTAGCCTACTATAGGTCTAAAACACTTCTGGGGACATTTTTAATGTCTACTCGGGTTCTTTGATCAGCCCAGACAGTTTTTAAGTTACTTCTGTTCTGACAGTAGCCGGGGAGCCAGTCAGTCACCCAAACTTTGAGAGGACTTTTTATTTGTGTTTTTTCTATTAACTTGGTCATTAGGGTCCACAGAATGAGAGGTTTGGTTTTGCACGAAAAACACTCCTTGGCCTAAAAACGGCCATATACCGTCATCACGAATGTGATGAGGTCAGCACATTTGGGCACATCATTTGGGCAAGTGGCTATATGGCCGAATTTAGGCCAAGGAGTGTTTTCCGTGCAAAACTAATGCTTGGAATGGATTCAGAATCATGAAAACCCCCCTAGTTTGACATGTCACATACTAATTAAAGTATGATGAAATTTGGACCTTTAATGACCAAGTGAATAGAAAAAAACACAAATAAAAATAAAAATATGACATCACAGGTTAATCTCTATTCCTTGAGCCTTTGGGCCTGTGGCTCCCCGGCTACAGTGAAAAAGTCATCAGATCAGACCTTCAAATGTAACTCGGTATCAAAATGACACATGCAGAGTCGCATACCTGACAAAATTGCCGCGTTGATACTTTATTTATTTTGGAATAAAATCCCACAGGCAAATAAAGCTGTATGGTGCTCACCAACTGAACCTGAACCATTGTGTTTTCAATGGGTCTAAAATAGTTAAAATGTAGTTTGAAGTTTAATGGGTTTATATAGGTGGAGGAGCCTGATGTAAATATTGAATCAAGCCACTGTCTGCACTGGTGCACATGCACACACCCAGTCATTAACACAACCTCAGAAGTGTTTTGAAGGCAAGGACACTTCAATACATGACGATTGAAGGTCAAATTAGCTATTGCAGGTAAGGGAATAAACTCACTTTGTTTAACCAACCCACCCACCCATATCCCCCCCCCCCCCCCCCCCCACACACACACACACAGACACACACACACACGCGCGCACGCACGCACACGCACACACTTTTAACCGCATGGGTCTTCTCAGATTGGCCAAAGCATCAATTACGCTGTCCCAGTGACTCATGTCATGTGTTGGTTGAAGTGTATGGTTTTAGTACACATTTATCCACGTGTCACATTATCATCATGCCATGAAATGCATGGCAGTAGTCTTTCAGCTACTGTGTGTTGGGCGTTGCCTTTTCACTCTGCCACCATTGTGCCACACCCCTCTGTACTACACAGACTTCTAAAGATTAGTTCCAATGGCACCTGTGCACCCTCTAGTGCCAACGTGGAGAGATTCTCCTAAGTCAAAGATGGATAGTGTGTGGCTACACTGTGATGACAAATTTGGCACCGTGTCGTAGATTAGAAGCTGCCTTTTCATCTCCCTTGATGTGTTCCTTTTTTGTGAAATTTTGCCTTTTAGTACATGCAGTTTATTTAGTTTACATGGATTGTAAGACATTGGAGCAATATACAATTATGCACAGCACAAGATTCATTGTAGGCCTACTAGTGATGATTATAGCGTTCATTTTAACCCATTCTGACCGGGCACCCATTTTGGTGTCAGCATCATGTTATGCTTTAGCTATTTAAAAATAGCAGATCTACAAGCTCATATCGCGCCACCGAGTGGCGCGATACGAGCTTGTAGGTCTGCTATTTTTGAAAAATCGAAGAGCGACTGACATTTTTAGAATCTGATCTCAGGTCAGAATGGGTTCATCAGACCAGTGTGTGTCCGGCGGAAACCTCGTATGAATCTGATCTCGGGTCAGAATGGGTTAATTATAACTCTTCCCAACAGGAGGCCGTTAAAAAGATAGAATGACAAAAAAATGTATGCTCCTCAGAGCACAGGTCTCCGGTAGGTTATTGTGGGCCAGCAATGTTCGGAAATCAGTCACGACCTCGCCCGCTTCTTTTTTATAAGTTACTGGTACTAGTCCTTTAATACCCGTCCTGAATATATGAACAGCAAATGATGTTCGCCAGATGGGGCAATAGAGAGTACTCTCTACTGCCCCATCTGGCCGAGTCAGGTTAATATAAGGAAGTGTAGGCTACTGGACAGAAGGACAGACTGACTGACAGACATTTTTTGATAGATAGTAATTTCTGAGTTCCCAGAAGTTTTATTTTGCGCCACTCGGGGGGGGGGGGGGGAGAAAACTGGTATAGTAATATCAAGAAATGTGTTTAGCAAAGGTTGACCTCCTGGGGTCGCTATAAAAGGCTAGGGAAAAATGCCGCTCTGCGCCGATGGACGGACAGGGGGAAAAACACAGTCTCGGCCACACCTTCGGCCTGGCAGAGCCAAAAAGATAAAACATTTTAACACTTTCTTTGAGGCCCATGTTTATGATATCATACTATAATTCTAACAATGTCTGTGTGTGTGTGTGTGAGTGTGTGTGTGTCAGAAACAATTTAACAAAGCATTATCTCCTCATTGCCTGCACCAATCGCCCCCACGTTCAACACAGGCATTGACCATATGAATATGGAGGGCGTAACGGAGCCCTTTTTTCGATTTGACACATTAATGATTAATAATGAATTTATTAGTGAATAAAAAATGCGACCAGGGCGCAAATATATCACAACGGGTAAGGGCTAGTATTATAAACATACTCATATTTTTATATTTATGTACAATACATACTTTTTCTCCATAGGCTGCTGGTAAGTTTCAGACATAATTTTAAGATTTGAGTACCTCCAAGGCCTAGATCCTCAGAAAAAGCCCTCTTAGTTTACCTTAAAACTTATTATCATCATGGGACATTGGGACGAAATTAAGTGTCAGGACAGGAGGTCAAAACGGAATGTTCCTGGTTCGGCACCTTGAAGTGTCCATGAGCAAGACACTGAACCCATGATGCTGCTCCAGATTAGAAGGTTGTTGTCTTGCACTTGCACGGTAATAATACACAATGTAAAGAGCTTTTGAGAAGGTGGTATTACATTTCATACATTGTCCATAAGGTGTGTTATGTACTGTATGTCGCAACCTTGTATGAAATGTGCTCAAATGAATAATGCATGTCTATACTTTAGAGTTTAGAGATTTGTGATTTTAAAGGGATATAGCAGTGGGAACTTTATTACATACTCTTGGTCCATTATACAAACATACAGTAAAGTATACTGTAGCCTACAACAAAACAAACAAACAGAAAATAAGTACACAAACATAAAATCATTGTCTCCACCAATGTCTCCACAGGGCTGACTGGTATCGCACAACACTAAAACTAGAATTGAAGCAGCATGACTGAGAATCATTCAGTCGGCAAATTAACCTTTAGCACAGATTTCTCAATAAAGCCTGCAGACTTCTGCATTACAAAACAAGTCGAGGCAACCTGATACTTTAATTCTCAAATTGTTAAACTTGGTACACAAGGCGGCAGTATAGAGAGGAGTGCTCTTCTAGACTATAGAGAGAGACAGACTAGCCTCGGTATACCCACTATTACCCAGGTTTACTGTAAGAGAGACCTATCTTATACCATGGTCTTCTGAACATACATATAATTTTCAGATATTTAGTTTTATTACAAACACATAGCACCTGTCCTGACAGATTGAGGTCCTTGCGTGCGTGCGTGCGTGCGTGTCTGTGTGTGTATTTGAGCGGTTCCTCCACTCCATTACGCAGCTTTGTGTGTCCCTCTATGTATGCGTGTCCCTGTGTCTGTCCAAGCATGGAAAGCTGCAACACGGTAACTCTGTCACTTCTTAATCGTTTCGGAGGCGGGAAGGCTTGCCGGACCTGGCCCGCCCCCCTGGGTTCCTGGGGGTCTGGAGTTTTTGGGGACCCCCACACGGTAACCCTGTAATTTTCTCGACCGTTTCGGACCGCCGGCACAGGGTCAAATCGCTGCTTCATTAAATGTAGCATTTTAAAGTCTTTAAATAAATCACCTCTCCTAAAAAGGTCACCCATAGCCTGTAAAATATCATACAAGAGGGTGTCCAACCAAGGTCTTGTTTCTTTATAAAACTTATACCTCAAGTATAGCCTACATTTTAAAGTTATTTATGTAACCTTGTGCAAAGATAGAACCAAATCTCACCAAAAACACAGAAACAAACTTGTGTTTGTTTCTGTGCATGTTGAAACTTACAAAAATATCACTCTGCGTGCAGCATAGGTGTGTTTTTTTTAAACATTTCTCAAGACTTATATGTTATGTCAAGGTCATGAATGGTTATTATGTTGTTTTTATACTGAAATGTCAGTATGACAATTATACCACTGGCACTCTGCGTGGCCACTGGCACTCTGCGTGGCCACTGGCACTCTGCGTGGCCACTGGCATGACACTCTGCGTGGCCACTGGCATGACACTCTGTGTGGCCACTGGCATGACACTCTGCGTGGCCACTGGCATGACACTCTGCGTGGCCACTGGCATGACACTCTGCGTGGCCACTGGCACTCTGCGTGGCCACTGGCATGACACTCTGCGTGGCCACTGGCATGACACTCTGCGTGGCCACTGGCATGACACTCTGCGTGGCCACTGGCATGACACTCTGCGTTGTCACTGGCATGACACTCTGTGTGGTCACTGGCATGACACTCTGCGTGGCCACTGGCATGACACTCTGCGTTGTCACTGGCATGACACTCTGTGTGGTCACTGGCATGACACTCTGTGTGGTCACTGGCATGACACTCTGCGTGGCCACTGGCATGACACTCTGCGTGGCCACTGGCATGACACTCTGCGTGGCCACTGGCATGACACTCTGCGTGGCCACTGGCATGACACTCTGCGTTGTCACTGGCATGACACTCTGTGTGGTCACTGGCATGACACTCTGCGTGGCCACTGGCCTCTGCGTGGTCACTGGCATGACACTGCGTGGTCACTGGCATGACACTCTGCGTGGCCACTGGCCTCTGCGTGGTCACTGGCATGACACTGTGTGGTCACTGGCATGACACTCTGTGTGGTCACTGGCATGGCACTCTGTGTGGTCACTGGCCTCTGCGTGGCCACTGGCATGACACTCTGTGTGGTCACTGGCACTCTGCGTGGCCACTGGCCTCTGTGTGGTCACTGGCATGACACTCTGCGTGGCCACTGGCATGACACTCTGTGTGGTCACTGGCATGACACTCTGTGTGGTCACTGGCCTCTGTGTGGTCACTGGCATGACACTCTGCGTGGCCACTGGCCTCTGTGTGGTCACTGGCATGACACTCTGCGTGGCCACTGGCCTCTGTGTGGTCACTGGCATGACACTCTGCGTGGCCACTGGCATGACACTCTGTGTGGTCACTGGCATGACACTCTGTGTGGTCACTGGCCTCTGTGTGGTCACTGGCATGACTCTCTGTGTGGTCACTGGCCTCTGCGTGGCCACTGGCATGACACTCTGTGTGGTCACTGGCATGACACTCAACATAGATTAGACTATAGAGGATATATGTCCATTTGACATATCGTTGATGTCGGGAGGCAACCCATTTATGAGGTTTTAGATTTTTCTTTCATAAATCAGTGCTATTGAACACCCTTTATGTCTGTGTGTTGGTTAAAAAAATATTGAACTAATAAAACGTATTAAAAAGTGCTTTGGTCCATTGGACCAAAAAAAAATTATATTTTTTAATTTCCTGATAAATTAACGGCAGAGATATCCTCTATCCATGTCAAGTGACATACGTAATAACAGTTTATACCAGGAGCACCAGTGCTCATGTAGAGGTTATTTGTGCCTATACAAGTACACCTTCAAATGAAGTGAACTAAAACGGTGCCCCTGTTGTGATATCTGAACAGGCCAGATCCATATATGAAGATATAGGGGTGATCAGGTCCAGATCCCAGGCAGAGGCTTTTGTGCTGCCTCTGGACAACCGGGAATGCATACCCCAGTTATTATGTATGTGTCCCGTGTCCCATTCATATCCATAAATATATATATATATATATATATGCCCATTATGTGGAGTTCTTTAAACTAAAAGAGCTCTAAAATATATTTCTGGACATAGTAGAAATTATTATGTAAAAAAAGGTCCAGGAGTGTTTCTGCATGCCTTAAGATTCTAGACATGGTGGCAATTTTGAAAAAACTCTATAAAAGGGAGACAAGATCTGTGAGCGGTGTTACAACTCATATGTCTAGGGGTAAGATGAGTAGGCAACATAGGAAGGAGGAACAGGAAACCATGATCAAGTGCGAGGTTTTATTATAATAATATATATAATAAAACGTTATTCAAAAGTATAGTTACAATAAATGGCTCTTAATCAAAACAAAAATAAATACAATAAGAAACAATGCCTTTCCGAAGGGCGTTCGGAACACAACAGAAATGAAACAATATAAGGTAGTTTTCACAGTTTATAGTCACACAGAGCAGCGGGTCGGAGGGAGACCATAGTGATGTTCCCCGGCGAGCTGTCAGGCACAGACTGACTAAGTAGGCAACGGCGCACGCATTGGCCACTGGGTGACACGTGACCGGCAGCCAATAAGGGAGGCAGGCGTTGATCAGACGCCCGACCAGAGCCGCCCCCTCGTTGATGTCACTGACAAGGTAAAACACAGTCAAGCCAACCTGGAGTGGAGAAGAACACATAATATAATAGAAGGCGCTCTCTATTCCAATATATGGTTCATAACAAGTCTACTTATATAATAAGATTTGTCACAGATAGGTCTATATATATAATATATATACCACAACAATACCACCAGTTACCTCATATAAATGTATACATAATATTAACCAACTAGATAAAGTGCCCATTGGCACAGGTCTCCACCAGGGCAGGTCAGGTTGTGGCCTCCTGGTGGCGCTATAATAGGCCAATGTGAAAAGGGTGCCATTTCTTCTTGCCTTGGATGGCAATTGGATGATTTGAGGCTTTTTGTTCAAAACGGGCCAATCCTGCAAACGTTGAAAGCCAATGTTAGCCAATTAGGATGGAAAATGATATATCGGACAGATCCGTCTTGAACAGTGTAGAATCTGAGAAATCCAACAGACTCGGACGGAAGCACTAAATCGGCCTCATGGTGGCGCTATAACAGGCTGTTGAGGAATATTTGGGGCAGAGGTTTGTCGTTGACATCCAGGGAGTGTGTGTGCAAAGTTTGGCATGGATCGGGCCAACGGTGCCGGAGATTAGTTTATAACGGACAGAGGGAAGGACGGACGGACACACACACACACACGGACGGAGTGCAAAACATACTCTGCCCCCTGGCCTTCGGCCTGGTGGAGACAATAAATATATATGTAATATATATTTATACTACATCATACTACTCATAACACAAAACTAATCATAACAAATAAACACACAGTGACCGCAGTCCGCGTGACAGCGGTCTTTGGCATGCCAAATTGCAATGTGTAAATTTACACGTATGTGCCACGGCAAACAATTTATTTTCCCTGACCATATATGAATTCCAATCCCATAGGACACACAGACATTGATCCACATATGTGCACAATAAACACTTACAGAATGTAAGTTGTTTTGTACAGTACCTATATAAAAAATAAAATAGAACTATACACATACTGTAGTACTGTACTTCTTCATAAGTTTAACCACCTGTTTTACAGTTGGTATGGTTACTTAATTGTTGAAAACTTGTATTGTATTGCATCTGTAATTCCTCCGTCTTTGTTTTCTTTGTTCTTTCTTTTTGTTAAAGACTGACAAACTTAGTTCAGTACACTTAAGCAGCATAATACATTACGCATCGAATGGCAAAAATAGTCGATCTGTAAGCTCACAACATATATTATGTTAGAACTCGTCTTAGTACTGAGGGAGTGAATGTGAGTGGCATGGCAAGGGAGGGTCCTATATAGGTGTGGTCAGGAATGGATGAAAAGCCATTGAAATGCATTACGCACGCAGTGACATTTTTGTCAAAGTCAACCCACTGCGTGCAGAACCTTCCTTTATAGTTCCTGTTGAAAGAGGGAGATAAGAGTCAACCTCAAGGCAGATTCAGAGCTCTGCAGCTGAATAAAGTCCCCACTTTTTTGCCGATGCAGGTTCCCAAATTGCCACATGAAGTTCAAGATCACTGTTCCCTCGATTTTGAATGTTTACTTCCATTGTGCTTCCATTTACCATGTCACCCACACTCATTTCTCCGGACACACTGCCATACTACTGAGAAATAAATCTTCCATTCGTACTGATATGAGATGGAGGAGGGGGTAGTCTACTCTAGGAATGGCCTTTTCCTCCTCAACCACTGAAATGTTGAATCGCAGGTTCTACTGTACCTGTCAGAGTGGTCCACCTACAGTACTGTTTCCCAAACAGTGGGTCAGGACCATTTGTGGGTCGCGAGTACAGTACATTTCTTACATTTGTTCAGTTTATTAATAAGTTAATTAAAGAAAATCAACATTTCTTATCCACAGTAATTTAAAAAAAATGTTTTTAGGGCCTTTCTGTGTGGAGTTTGCATGTTCTCCCCGTGTCCCCTAGGGTAGGTACCCTCACAAAAAACATGCAGTAATCCTGGTCACTAAACTGCCTCCCCCTGGCCAGCCGGGGCGCCTGATGGAGGGGAAAGGAACTGGTTGGAATAACGTGTTCCTTCCACGCGCTACGTCCAACCAGGGAAACTCCCCCCTGTCAGGTGTAAAGGAGCAACTTGGACACTCAGGCATGAAGGAAGCATGAGTTCAAGTCCGTTGCTCTCCCCTTGTCCCCCATATATGGGGACTAGGTTGGCGGAGGGTGTGTAGAGCCCAGGATCACATTAGATGATTGACACAGGGGTGAAAAATGGGTTACAAAATCGTGGGATAAAAAAAAAATATATATTTAAAAAAAAAACATGTCCGCTTGTAGATCTGCCGTTTTCACTAGTTTGGGTCCTGTCTCCGGCTCTGCTGAGTCTTGAGCACCTCACCAGCAATTTTGTTTTAATTCATGAAATAGTTGCATACTGAAAATGTTTCAATGTTAAGTTAGAAACTCTTTTCCCCTATCAAGCATTAACAATCCACAGTCCACATTAATCAGGATGTGACTGCATGTCCCTGATAAAATGAAGGAAATGATTTATTTTTTTAGCCTCACAGTGGCCAGAGGCAAATCTGCCTGAGCACAAATATGGCCAAGCCAGGCTATTACTTTTTGGGGTAAGATTTACTGGCTTAAACGTATTATATTAAACATCACAAGTGTCAGTGTAAATAATGCAAGGGTCAGAGTCAAAGTAGCCAGGTATTGTAACATACAGTACCTGGAATGCGAGGAGGAAGAAAAGGGGTTGAGCTACAGTATAAGAAAAGGTCAGGTATTTAAAGCAATACAGCAATAACTACTTTCTGTGTACTTGTAATGGTGTAACGGTCACATGAAGAAAAAAATCACACCTGTGTGAACCGAGTGGTGCAACTCCCCTCTCTCCCCCCCCCCCCCCCCCCCTCTCTCTCTCTCTCTCTCTCTCTCTCTCTCTCTCTCATTAGCAGGCACAGTACTACCCCTCTCTCCGTTTCTGGCGCCCCCTACTGGTATTAACTCGTGCTCATGACAACATACAGGTATACAGGTACACAGGTACACGGACATTGCTGGTTGTAGGAGTGGTTGTACCACTCAAAAAGAGAGACACCCTTCAAATCTTCTAAATGACATATTGTAACCGCATCTACACTCCAATCCTCTTGTCAGGATTGGAATTAACCTGTAAAACAATTTCAGTGTCAGTGCTCAAGGTAGGAATTGTTCTTCAGGCAGCAATTGGAATGGCTTCGTAAATAGTTTTCTTTCCAGATATCAATCACTTTGGAAGCTGACACTACACTATGATGCATAGAAAAATGCCAACTAAAAACTAAACATCTCACAAGACAACATTCTCTAAAGCATAATCCTTCCATCATTCAGTTAGGTAAGACCTCACCCTGCTTATCAGTATAACAGATGACAGCGTTGAGGAGATGAAAGGAGTAGATTCCAGGACCCTGTCAGACAACATAGTTTAAAAGCTTAAACTTGAAAGGATTGAGATGGCAACACTAACCTGTCGCTTATTTTACCCGACATGGGAGATTAAGTATAAAGAGAGAAGCCAACTTGATGTCTTAGGATTCTCACTAATTATTTTAAACTTAACATAATGTATTATTCATTCATCAATTTAATTAATTTTACACATGGTACACTACTCTACTGACAGTGTAGCCTAATATATTCAGCTTGATTTTTTAATATATTCGTTTTTAACCAGTGAGTTATTTCCACCTCATATCATAACCAATTTATATTGTAGGTTGACTATGCTTAGATGCCTATTTTAGATGGGTTTTTTTATTGTTTTTTTATAATGTGTTTTATTTGTGTTTTATTTTCATTTTATTTTTAGTTTTGTCATTATTTTTGTTCTGTATTTATTGTCAAATCATTTTGTGATAAGATTTTGTTGTGGGATGTGGGGGGGGGGGGAATATATGTAAATTGTTTTGAAAATACTTCTTTGTACTTGTAGTTTTACTGTCCAAAACAGTAAATTATTTTTAGGCAACCCGGCCTGGCGGAGACCTGTGCTCTGAGGAGAAACTTTTCTAGTTATTATCATATTCATATCAATGCATACATGTCACTTAACCTGCACATTTCAGATGGCTTTTACTAACAGCAGAATGTTACATTTCCTGAGAAATTCCCCGTTAATTTTCCTCATAGACTTTTCAAAAAGTATTTATATAACAACGTTTACACCGCGGACAAAGCCAACTCGAGTTGTGACAAATCATGACAGTAAACACAATGTTTTGGGCCGATCAAACAATTTGTAAGAAGAAAAACATGGCAGGATACAACACCTTTTGTTTTGTTTTTCTTCTTACAAATTATTTGATCAGCGAAAAACATTGTGTTTATTGTCATGATGTGTCACAACTCGAGTTTGGCTTTGTCCTTGGCATAATCGTCTTTAAATAAATACTTTTTGAAAAGTCTGAGAACATTTTATGAGGAATTCACTTCTGGTTCTAGCGTTGTCTGCATGAAAGGAGGCGGGACTGAGACTTCAAGGCAGCAACACGTCACTCTTCCACAGGCTATATAGACTGTAAGGCTATGAAGCAATATAGAACTGGGCATAATGGGCAACGAATAAGGGATCTATTAAAGGCAATGTAGTGCAGAACATGCTCAGATGCCCTCTAGGCCGAACACAGAAGCCTGTGAACATAGACATTCCATGCATAGATGTGCCACGCAATGGTAGGCCTCAGGCCTCACTGCCTCAGGAATGAGGCCTGGTATGGTAGGCCTCAGGCCTCCGGTCTACCATTCTGACATTTAATTTAATAATATTTGAACTGCTGGACCGCTAGTATAGGCTCTCTTTACTCTTAAAAAAAGATATATATTCAGGAAAACCCAGCCAATGGCTTGGGGCAAGGTGATTGGTTTCATTATTGTAACGCCCAAACACCTATGCATAATGTAACGAGTAACGGAGGTGTTTTAGGGATTTAGACCGGTATCCAGAATACCAACTTTAGTGGGGGAACACCCCTTCCCCACTGCTAAATCCCCAAAAAGTGTATTTAGAAAGATCGAACAAAAATGTAGCCCTATACTAGTCATATCATTTGAACACAGGCAGAAATGTAAGACATCTAGAATATTGCCTCTACTTTGTAGTGACTGGATCGTCATAGCAATACGTACTGTATGAGGCTTGTTGGAGAGGTGTGGAATGTGACAAGATGAGAAGGACCTTGCTGTCTTGTCAAACCAAGTAGCTAATTAGCTGGAGAGTGACCCAGCTCTGGGGCTCTATTTTCGTCCGTGCTCTTTACTATTTTGAAAATAAGTTTTGAATAGTTCAACTAGCCGATCTACATTGACACGTTGTGAGCCTGTAGATTGCCTATTTTAACTATTCAAAAATGTTTTTCAAATAGTAAAAAAGGCAAAGTAGTTTAGGGATAAGGGGTTTAGCATGGACGAAAATAGAGCCCCCTGGTGTATAAACAGAGCCTTTCTAGTAAGCATATAAGGAACTCCTTATGTGGTAAAGTTTATTTGTAGATGGCTATGGCTGAGTCATTGTGACATTATGTGACATCACAGGTCCACCTGACGGCCGGCTGGCCAGCCAGTCCTCCGGTTGGAGCTTGTTTCTTTCCTTTTGGTAAATGTTTATCACAGAGGATATAAAGATTTGGTTCCCATGTTTTCGTATCATACTGCATTCTGGTAAAATGTGAAAGAAAAGAAAAACTTCAGTGACTTTGTACCGTAACCAGGTTGTAAGGACACTATTGTTAGGCTACACTGAGTGACCTTAATGTTACCAGTGATACCAAATAAGGCTCTGTTCCATTCTGCTTAAACAGAGTCAGGATGCTGCTATTGTCAATGTAGGGAACTGGACAGGCTCTGTTATGTCACTTGATTTGACAACAAGGTCCTTCTCATCTTGTCACATTCCAAAATATTTGCAATGATGTATCTGTCAGTTAACACTAACAGTTTATGAAGAAACCCATGTAGGCAATAAGACGCAAATAGAGCAGGCAGAGCCAAATACTGCCAAGTTAAATGCGGCCAAGCTTTTTCGTTTGGGCGTGTATAACAATATCTATCAATTTCACCACTTTTGCAATAAAATATTTTTATTTCATTTCAAGACTCTTCAGTTCAGCTCAGGATTGACCATTACCATTAACCCATTCTGACCGGGCACCCATTTTGGTGTTATGCTTTAGCTATTTAAAAATAGCAGATCTACAAGCTCATATCGCGCCACCGAGTGGCGCGATACGAGCTTGTAGGTCTGCTATTTTTGAAAAATCGAAGAGCGACTGACATTTTTTAGAATCTGATCTCAGGTCAGAATGGGTTCATCAGACCAGTGTGTGTCCGGCGGAAACCTCGTATGAATCTGATCTCAGGTCAGAATGGGTTGCAAAGCTATTGCATTTAGTTTGGCGTTGTGGCTCTGCTCATGTGACACAGAATCAGATATCAACATTATTGCACAACATAACTTTCAATGCATGCCATATAGATACATGTCACATGATCATAGTACATAAATCACATTATATCTTTCGATCGATCAATCCTTCGTTTTGCTTCCACTGTACGCAAGGAATCTCGGGAAAGCTTGCCAATGCAATCCAATCACGCATCGCCATTGCCTCCATGTTGCCTTCCGTTGAGATACAGGCGCCTCAGAGCCGGAAGAGGCCTTTATATGTCTATATGTAGTGACTGCTTAAAACAGGTGTGTCCAAACCTTTTTCATATTAGAAAATATTAAAACACCCAAGGGCCAACTACATCTCCTCCACTGACATAATGTGCCTTCGGACTTTAACAAAGTTATAGTTATATAACAATTAACAAAGTTATATAACAAAGTTAAGTCACATACTGTACATATATGCATCTCATTTAAATTATTTTATGTAACTCTCATCATCAATATTCATCAATGGTATTTTGTTAGGAATGCTGTGAACAAAACACTCCTTATAGTCACTTGCTGATTAAACTGGAGACTGGAATCGAACATCACGCCTAGGTTACGAGCTACACCTTTAACGTTATTGGACAGGTTGCGGTTGAGGAAAAACTATGTTTGGTCATGCCTCCAGCAGGGGCCCTTTGTCTGTTTGTCACTGCACAAATAAGCCTCCTGCTTGAAACAACTTTCAAAAACTTTTCATAAACAAACTTATAAAACATTTTTAGCCACATAGCATAATGACCAAATTGACAATTCTGCCTAACCCTAACACTACTGCTTCATTGTGCCTCATTGCCTATGTCCTCCTCAGCCTATCAGAATGCTGGCAGAACATGATTTAAAGTCAACTGTAGAAGGCATAAATGGCTTTGAATGTACAAGCATTCCATAGGCTGAGAAATAACACGACTTAGGCTAATTGTATTTTTGACTTAAAAAAAGTATTTATTTTCCCGCAGTAAGTCAAAATTGTATTTCTTCTTTCCTGAAAACCTTTGAGGCAAACGCTCAAAAAAGCTATGAGGCAAACGACATGCAATACATGTAATTGAAGCCCTCAGTTGAAGTGAGGCAATGTGGATGTGATGCTTATACCAATAAGCTGGGCTATCTTTAGAAATGCACTTAAACCTACACATTTCACACTTTCACTGAAGTGAAATTTCTGTCACTGGAGTGAGCAATTAGTTCAGTGAGTGTTTTACAGACACACTGCTCTTAATAGCTGTTTAAGGTGTGACGGCTGGAGAGCAAGGGGTCACGTACACACGTGTGTGTGTGTGTGTGTGTGTGTGTGTGTGTGTGTGTGTGTGTGTGTGTCTCTATATGTACTTTATGTTGTGTACACATTTCCAGCCAGACACTCTGCCATGCCCGTGATGGGAGGTGGACGCTTTTCAGACAGGGCATTAGTGCCACAGAACAATAAACAATTAACACAATGAAGAGGGAGGAGGGGGTATTCTGGGAATGTCCGTTCCTGCATTCATCCAGAATCACTGAAATGTTGAAGCACAGGTTGTACCTGTAAGAGACCCCCCCACCCCCCGCCCCCTGTCCATCTACCACACCTCACCTATGAAGGGGTGTGTGTGTGTGTGTGTGTGTGTGTGTGTGTGTGTGTGTGTGTGTGACAGAGAGAAGCCACATTCTTCCGTTATCTGCCATCACCACCCTCCGCCCCAGCCCAACCCACTTTTTTGTGCGTGCAAGGTATATAACGTGGGTCTCTGAGCGTGATGCTGTCCACTGCTCATCTAACAGGCAACTTGCTCTCTCCTGCCATCCTTCTCTAGATCCTCTCACCATGTCTTTCAGCAGCAGATCCTATGGCCAGCGCACCCTCAGCGTGTACGGGGGAGCGGGAGGACGCGGGACCCGCATCTCCTCTTCCCAGGCGCCCCTCGCTTTCGGCTCTCAGACCTCGTCCACGGGAGGCTTCAACCTGGCCGACGGCCTGGACCTCCACGTCGGCGCCAACGAGAAGGCCACCCTGATCAACCTGAACGACCGCCTGGCCTCCTACCTGGAGAAGGTGCGCTCCCTGGAGAAGGAGAACGAGAAGCTGGACAGGCAGATCAGAGAGTGGTACCAGAATAAGACCGTCATCAGCCACGACTACTCGGCCTACTTCGTCACCATCGATGACCTGAAGGACAAGGTGCGCGTGTGTGTGTGTGTGTGTGTGTGTGTGTGTGTGTGTGTGTGTGTGTGTGTGTGTGTGTGTGTGTGTGTGTGTGTGAGACAAAAGGAAACAGAAAGAGTGAAAGAGAGAGAGAGTCTGTGGGAAAGAGGGGAAGAAACAAAATGTGATGTTATCATTTTTTTATTTTGAGACCAGTCTCAGTAGTTTGACCAGTTTGTTTCTAGAGGAAGTGTGGAAAGAGAAGAGACCAGTTATTCTTCTTTATCCTGTTTCCCTGCACGTTCGGTACACGCTACCGGCCATGTAGCAAATGTTATGTTTACAAAAGGTTTCTACACCCCTAAACCAAATGCCCAAAAGGGCCACTTTGAACACTTTCTTATTTGTCAAGAAGAATAGTTTCACGCGTTTTCATCCTGGAACATGTCGTCATTGCAACTATAATTCTGCTTCTGCTGCTTCAAGTACTCAGTCAGTACTTAATAAATCTATCACCCTGAGCTCATGTGTTCCTGTCTCATAGTTGTCATGCAAGGCTAGGCTGCATTCCATCTGTGCAAGTATCAACTATCTGAAAAATCATCATGTAGATGTACGTAGCTACTGTATACCCCCATCAGTGGCTGGAACACCTTGAAGTAGATGGAAAAAATCAATTGCATTTTGTCCATCTAACCCCCTGCTTTTAGCCTGTCCTATTCTAACACTAGCAGAGAAGACACAGAAAGGATAGGATGCTTGTCGTACATACAGTCAGAGGTATTATGTTCTTAACCAATGGCTGAAACATTCTTCATCCTTTGCCTTTCTTCTCTCCTCAGATCCGTTTGGCCTCTAGGATCAATGCCAAAACCATTCTGGACATTGACAACGCCAAACTGGCTGCTGATGACTTCAAGATGAAGTGAGTGACGTGGGTGTATTATGTCAAAGGGTGTTGTCATTTTGTGCGACTCGAGTAAAGATATCGAGGCCCATTCATGTCTATAAGCGAGTGCCTCTTTAACCCAGTGTGCCAGTTGTGTGGAACTTCACATCTGCATCGGTGTGAAATCATACGTATCAGCTTCTGAGTTCTAATCTTAACAACAAACCACAACCTTTCACTTTTGCCCTCTCAACCCTTATGAAAGTGTCGTGAAAAAGCCAGTACGTGTCACATCTCTGATGAGAGGTGTCCCATTTTCTGCAGGAGAATTGTATGAAAAATGTCATGTTAAATGTGTTCTCCAGGTATGAGAATGAGATGGCCATGAGGATGGCTGTGGATGCGGACATCAGTGGGCTGAGGAAGGTTCTCGACGACATGAACCTGGCCCGCATGGACCTGGAGAACCAATATGAAGGCCTGAAGGACGAGCTTATTATGCTCAAGAGGAACCATCAAGAGGTAAGCAGACGTCTATTATTAAAGTCTCTTCATTCAACATGTACATGTACATGTACATGTACCAACATGTACATGTACTATTTATAAAGCCCCCCTCACCTCTGCTGACAACTCCTACATACAGACTCCCAGAACCACACCCATGCTTTCTACAGTAAGTGGCATGTTGAAAGTATGTGTCTACAACAGAATGGTGTAGGATTAGTTAGGTAAACACCATCCATCTTCCTAAAACCTAAGCAGAGCAGGTATTCATCGGATGACAGCTATAGGTCCCCATTTTTCAGGCGTTTACAGATGTGCTCTCTTTGTGTGGGTGCAAGCTTACCTTTCTACACCTCTAAACTCTAGAGTTTAGAGGTGTGGCCTGTTCACATGAGAATGGCTAACATTTTACAGGAAAACAGTATACAGTATGGACGCTGACAAAGGCTGGATAGCCGAAATGTTTGCCTTTTGTTACCTAAAGACATGGAGATGAAATAACAATAATAGTGCGACTCATATTGATGTTATCATTTTTTGATTTTACATTTTAGGCATTTGACCTGACACTTTTGTCCAGAGTAGACTATATAACTTAGATCACCAAATTACAAGAAACAAGTGCATAGCACAATACATTAGATTAGACTTAAATGAACACTCCAGGTTTTACTTTGTATGGAGCACAATGAGCAGAGCAACAATGACCTTCAGATCAGGATGCATATGGTGTAATATTACAGCCTCTTAATGTGATAAACCTCTGGTTGACCTCTGCTCATGTCACTCTGGGGATTAATTTATGGGGAATGTTTTGATAAAAACAACATTGTCTCTCTTCCCTCTTCCTTCACTCCACACTTCCACATATTATTCTTTTTCCCCATTAGGTCATAGCTCATGCCCTTGGGTGGCACATGCATGCACACACGCACGCACACTCCACGCACACTCCACCTGTACCAGCAACTGCTTTTGCAGTTCAATAAACTACAATTTAAGCTTGGGTTCTTGCCTTGTTTTGCCCCGTGCAGGAGCTGGTCATGATGAGGAGTCAGATGCAAGGCCAGGTGAATGTGGAGGTGGACGCCCGACCCTCTGTGGACCTGAACCAGACCATGTCTGAGATTAGAGAGCACTACGAAGGGGCCATCGCCAAGAACCGCAGGGAGCTGGAGTCCTGGTATCAGACCAAGGTATTCTTTTGTTTTAGATGTAGGCTATATCTAAAATAGTACAAATATATTTTGTCCCAAAAACATTCTTTCTTCGGGTCATTTTTGTAAACGTTGAAATATATTATTTGTTTACTGAACTTTGTGACGCAAAGACGGATTCAATTTGTAATATTGTGGGTGTTGTTTTCTTGCGTTTTCAGATTACAGCTGTGGAGAAGGATGTGAGCATGTGCTCTACCGTTTTGGTGGAGACTCGCACAGAGTCGAAGGAATTGAAGAGCACCCTCCAGAGGCTCCAGATTGAACTGCAGTCACACATAAGCATGGTATGTCATGAAGAGAAAACACTACTCTGCCTACACAGTACTACTACTACTGCTTGCAATACATTTAAGCATTACTATCAGTACTCATTCATATTTATCCATTACAATGTCATCATTCATTTAAAAATGTATTTACAGAATAATTATAATAGTATGCCATTAGATACTACTAGTAAAGACTAATTTGTTGTGGTTTAGTTCCATGTGTGAACCAATAGTCACATTGTGATTTGGCAATAATGATTGATTGATTGATTGATTGATTGATTGATTGAATGATTGATTGACTGATTGGTCGATTGATCAATTGATTGATTGACAGATAGTTTTAGTTGACTTTCATTAGGTTGCACAGTGCTTAACCAAAGTGTGGTGAACCATCACAACACACTGGACACTCACCCTCCACCCTCTACCAACAGAAAGGATCACTGGAAGAGACGCTGATGGAGACACAGATGCGCTATGCCAACCAACTGGCAGGGCATCAGGCCATGGTGAGCAGCCTGGAGGAGCAGCTGTCACAGCTCCACGCCAGCATCGCCAGCAACAGACAGGACTACGATATGCTGCTGGACCTCAAGACACGGCTGGAGAGGGAGATTGCAGAGTACAGGAGGCTGCTGGATGGAGAAGATGAGAGGTGAGGAGGGCGTAGTGGAGCTTAGAGGTTAGAGGAGAGAGAGAGAGAGAGAGAGAGAGAGAGAGAGAGAGAGAGAGAGAGAGTAGATCCCTGTGCAAGAGATAGCAGTCAGTCACTGAGTGCCGATTATTTTATTAGAATTTGAAAGTGAAATGAAAAACAAATAAATACTAACTTTCTTTTGCTTCTTCTCCCTCATCAACAGCACAAAGCAAGGTAAGAAACATTTCCCCAAGAACGTTCTAACATATGTCTACATTAGTTACATATATTTTTTAGACGCTCAATAATTGTTGTTTGTTGTTTTTACGTTTTGTTTTGTAGTGGTTACGAAGACCATCACCGTGGTTCAGACCGTTATCGATGGAAGGGTGGTGGAGAGCTGCCAGACAGTGGACGTGGATGTGGATGAGATCTCAGACTAAATTGAAGTCGACATCATCAATAATCAATAAAGATCATGCAATGAAATCAGACTATACTGTGTGGTGTTAACTCCTTTATGAGCCTGTTCTATAATCGACTGACAGGCAGTGGTGGAAAACCTATACCTGAAGGCCATACTTGAGTGACAGTAGATCACACATTACTAGTGTAAAGTAATAGCAGCTGTTAAAAAGTGTGGCAAAATCAATTGCACCATGATCACAGATGAAAGTGTTGAATAACAGTGTTCAAATTAACAACTAGAAAAGTGTGCTCTGCCTGCCAGGCCTGGTTGCCTACCCAGCTGCAGGGCTATATGTCAGTCATTGATTGATTGATTGAAATATTTATTAACAGTTTGTAGAATTTACAGTACATTTTAAGCACAAACTCAATACAAAGACTGTTAACTGTGAGTGGACGACCCAATTAAGCATTACACTTGTTTACAACAGGGTCCACATTGTTCAATTCGTCATGGGGTGCAGGAGTTTTTATAGTATGCTCCATAGCAGTGGTTCCCAATCATTTTAGCTCAAGTGTGTGTGTGTGTGTGTGTGTGTGTGTGTGTGTGTGTGTGTGTGCGCGTGTGCGTGTGCGTGCGCGTGCGTGCGCGTGCGTGTGTGTGTGCGAGAGAGTTTTCACACACATTCCCTCGAGAGGCCAAGGAAATATTCTGTCGTGGTTGGCTAAAGGCCTATTCATAGTCTGGATTTTCAGTGGTGAGCTGACCACCGCTCCGGTGGAGAGCTGACCACCGGAGCTGAAATAACGTTGAGCGGTGGTGAGTAAAAACAGAGAGAAGGGCTGGAGCGGTGGCGGTGGTTTGCTCTTCACCGCGGCTCATGACGTCATGTTGTAGTTCGGTGGTCACCCCACCACCGTAAATCCAGACTATGTATGAGCCTTAAGACTGACATCTATTTATTTTTGGGTATAGTCTCCTGAAGTGCACATGAAGGTATTATCTTTTCTGATGCAAGTTGTCCCTGGTGAGCACCAGATGAGCCCTTCTACGGTGGCTGAAGTGTGCATTACTGTGCAGTTATAGGTAAAATCACGAATCGGCCTGTTAGCGCCACCATGAGGCCTTTTTTTAAGCTTTGGCAGATACAGGCTTTGAGAAAAGTATATTCAAAGAGCATATCACTGATCTACAGATACTCAGTCAGATGTATAAATTGAACGTTGACTGATTAAAAGTCCTTGACCTTGTGGGATTACAGTCACATACTGAGGAGGTGCCTCTTCTTGAAGGCACTACTTGATTTCCCCAACAACGGCAGGGGGAAAGCTGTTTCATATTGTTATAGCAGACTAAGCAGAGTGGAGAAAGCTCCTATCAAGGCATTTGGTGTTTGACTTGGGGGGTTTCCAGGGCACGGCTTGGTAGTGCGTACCCTCCGGGTGATTCGACCTCGGAGGTCTGACCTGAGATCAGATTCATACGAGGTTTCCGCCGGACACACATTGGTCTGATTGACCCATTCTGACCTGAGATCAGATTCTAAAAATGTCAGTCGTTCTTCGATTTTTCAAAAAAATAGCAGACCTACAAGCTCGTATCGCGCCACTCGGTGGCGCGATATGAGCTTGTAGATCTGCTATTTTTCAATAGTTAAAGCATAACATGATGCCGACACCAAAATGGGTGCCCGGTCAGAATGGGTTAAATTGAGAGTATGAGAGCCACTGGACAGCTGGGAGGCTGATTTCTTTCTCGGCCTAGTGGGAATGTGTGTGCACAATTTCATGGATAGGCGAGGAAATAAGATAAACTAATTAATAGCTAAATAAATAAACAAATAAAAATATTGAGAACTAGAAATAGGCCTATAGAAAGAAATAAGAAGTATATAGAAGTAAGACTAATACAGCATGTATTTATTTGTCTATAATGGTGCATATATTTATTTATTTTCAAATCAACCTGCACTTTTATTTCTACATTTATTTCTATATTGCATTTATTTTGCAATATGGCAGCACTTGACCCTCCATGTACTGTACTGAGCTTTAATTTGCACGCACATGGTAGGCCGAGAAAGAACTTCCACCCCAAATTCTTCAAATTGTCCTGTTCTAGTGCCACCATGAAGCCACATTTAGAAAAAACCCTTATCCCTAAACTACTTTGCCTTTTTTATTATTTTGAAAAACATTTTTGAATAGTTAAAATAGCCAATCTACATCAACACGTGAGCTTGTAGATTGGCTTTTTTTTTAACTATAAATAGTAAAAAAAACAGACAAGACAAAGTAGTTTGGGGATAAAGGGTTTAGCATGGACAAAAATAGAGCCAATCTGTGATCAAGACGTATCTGTCACTACTCAGGAGTGCCTCATTTTGCATGAAATGGCACAAATCATGAACACAGAAATTGCTGTGAAACTTTGCATGCACACAGTAGGCAACATTTTTAACATCAGCATCATGGTGGCACTACAACAGCCCACTTAATGTTTTTGATCTGTAATGTACCTGTTTGGCTTATGACTGCCTTTGCAAGTTTGTAGGCCTTGGGTAGGCAACCCGGCCTGGTGGAGAGTTAGACATGTGCTCCGAGAAGCACACTTTTCTAGTTTCACACATATATTTTCACTGTTTAGATACTGTTTAGATCTTACTAGCTGATCGAGAAATATCTGAGGTGTTCATCATGACATGGCCATTTTTGAGTGTCGCTAGCCCCTCCTATTCCCAGCTTTGTCTTTTTGTGTGAACACAAACACGATGATTTGATTGGCTGATCACCCCATAGCGATGATTTGATTGGCTGAGCAAAGTACATATTGAGGATAAAAAGTGAGGGGCAGAAAAGTGAAGACGCCAAAAGTGATTGGCTGAATGACATTTGTGATGATTTTTATTGGATGAGCACAGAACGTGATGAAAGATGATGTATGATGATAAGAGCGCTCATCATTTCACATGAGTATGATGGTTGTTGGCAGAGTCAGAGTAAAATAATAATAATATGGCTCGCACATTTGATTTATGTTAACCCATTCTGAACGGGCACCCGTTTTGGTGTTAGCATCATGTTATGCTTTAGCTATTTAAAAATAGCAGATCTACAAGCTCATATCGCGCCACCGAGTGGCGCGATACGAGCTTGTAGGTCTGCTATTTTTTTTTAATCGAAGAACGACTGACATTTTTAGAATCTGATCTCAGGTCAGAATGGGTTAATCAGACCAGTGTGTGTTCCGTGGAAAGCCTCGTATGAATCTGATCTCAGGTCAGAATGGATTAAGCCAGGCCACACATTCCTGATGTGAGCGTGAGAGCACAATTCAGTGAAACAAATCACCATGACACCTTAGGCTCCATAAAACCCCTCTGTTGGACTGATGCCAGTATGTTGCAACTTTCATCCTTCAACCTTCATCTTGTTATGTGAGATTGAGCCTACTCAAGCAGGGCAAATCAATTCAGCTCCATTCACATAAGCCTTAATTACCACACAGGTAGTCCTGTGGAGGGTTTTCTGAAATCAATTCAGAACTAATGGCAAATTAAACACTTTCCCAAACTCTGATATGTAATTCATTCTCCTCCTCCACCTTCCACTTCACTGGTTTCTAACAGTATAGGTACTGTAGGCCTATTGTGAGTAATTAGCTATAGTCCAGGCAGGACAGAACCTGAGCTACTACCATCATATAAACCACAGCCTAACCCAGATCGAGGTTCGATGTATAGCTAGCTCATGTGACTTACATCGACACCCCCCCCCCCCCCAATCCCTGCCCACTATTATTTACTGCATAAGTTTATGATTACAGTAACTTGATAGATCATACTTCACGCTTGACATCAGAAACCTTCAGACTGTGTGTGTGTGTGTGTGTGTGTGTGTGCGTGCGTGCGTGCGTGTGTGTGTATGTGTGTGTGTGTGCGTGTGTGTGTGTGTGACTGTGGTATGCAATGGGAGTCATCGACAAAGAAGACAAAGATGGGGACAAGATGGGTGATGTCAGCAAAAGCGAGAGCCTCTTTATTGCTTTCATATGGGTGTGCATGCCATGTGAGTTCACAGTGTGGGATGCAGATGTCTTTTCCTCGTCTCTCTGGGAGGTCATGACCCTGTCCATGGCGCTCCCTGTGCCGCCGTGCCACGTACAGCTCAGTCTATGGTGGAGCTGGTGCTGGTGCTGGAGCTGGTGACCTCGCCGTCCACCACTTCCTGTGTGACGATGATCACCTTTTGAGTTCTGGTGGTGGTGGAGCTGGAACTGGAGACGCTGTAGTGAAATGTGGGGGGGAGGGGGGGGGGTGTTACTGTCAAAAAGTTGTCAAAACATTGCTTTTTTTCATCTCTGTCTGAACAGAGATGTCGGGACATTCTGAAAAGGTTTGTGTTTAGAGTTTCAGGTCTTTATACAGTTAAGCCTGGTTTATTCTTCATCCAATGTCACTCGCCTAAAATCACTCGGCTGTCACGAGACGAGGCATTAATTAGCTTTGACTCTTTTTAAATGTTTATTTTTGTGGCTTTTGCCTTTTATTTAATATTTTTTTACGGAGGGACAGACAGTAGGCTGACAGGAAATGGGGAGAGAGATGGGGGGGGGGTGACATGCAATAAAGGCCTTCGGGATCGGGAGTCGAACTCACGGCACACTGCCAGCCAGACTGCCAGCCAAGGTGCCTGGACCGCTGAGCCACGGCCCAGGCCAGCTTTGACTCTTTCCTGTCGTTTTAACACTCCTTTCCCTCCATCCCTTCCTATCCCACCTTCCATTCATCCCCAAACCCTCTTGTTTTTTGTTTTCTTCCTTTCCTCTTCCCTTTCTCCCTTTGCCCTTCCTTACCCGCACTCTCCATCCAGCAGTCTCCTGTACTCTGCGATCTCCATCTCCAGCCTGGTCTTGATGTCCAGCAGCATTTTGTACTCCTGTCCCTGGCGTTCCATATCGCTGCGCATCTGCACCAGCTGTTCCTCCATGCTGGTCACCTGATTCTGGAGGCCCGAGAGCTGCATGGAGTAGCGGCCTTCAGTGTCTGCTATTGTGCCCTCCATGGACGCTTTCTGTTGGTGCAGAGTAAAACAAGAGGAGAGATAAGAGAGAGACAAATCACTTTTTAACATCGTTTCACGTCCTTGTATTAGTGCCAGTGCCTACTAGCTATCCCACTGTCAGTCTCAACAAATAAAGCACTACTGTTAACTGTACCAGATTAAAGTAAAGGGCTTTGATTTGCAAATTAATTCTATTGCTAGGGTTATCTTTATGAAGCTCAAAGTCAATCTAAGTGGACCTCAGCATTACAACTGCTCTTGTTGTAAAAACCTTGCCCAAAACATAAATTGTCTGAATCTAACCATGCTGAGCTGTGACTGCAGTTCAATCTCCAGGCTCTGTAGTGTGCGACGGATTTCAGTCACTTCAGACTTGGAGGTACAGAGGACCTCTGTGCTGACAGCCACCTCCTTGTTGATACCTTCTACCTGTGGAGAAAACTGGAGTGAATAACCAGACCACGGCAAACAATTTGGAGAAAAGATGACTTTCTTATGGTTACAAAGCCTATAACAGCATAACTGCGTGTGTATCCTCTGGATTATACACTATGCAAATCTATGGTTACCCTCCACCATCCTCGTGATAGGATTCTTGCCTAGCTTCCTACAGTTCTTACTTTGGACTGGTGCCATTGCTCCAATTTTTTCATGTTCTTGGCGGACTCAGCCTCGTACTGTTCCCTGATCTCAGCCATGACCAGGGACAGATCTTGTTGTGGAGAGGCATCCACCTCAACGTTGATCTGACCACTCATCTGAGTCCTCAGAGCAGCCAACTCCTATTGGAAAAGAAAGGACAACATTTGGTGAGTGATGGGATGTATTGTGTATGTTATGTTATGTTGTATAACATACAGTTGGGACATTTCAAGCTCACTAAAATAATAGTAATGAAAGACTTCTATTCCTATGTCATTCTTTGACACTGCAATGAAACAACCATTGAGAGACCCAACAGTAACACTCATTTGGTTACGGTTCTGTTATCCGCACCCACCTCCTCGTGATTCTTCTTGAGGAAGATGAGCTCCTCCCTCAGGCCCTCGATCTGCATCTCCAGGTCTGACCTGGCAAGGGTCAGCTCATCCAGCAGTCTCTTCAGCCCAGCAATGTCTGACTCCACTGACTGACGCATGGCCAGCTCATTCTCATACCTGTCAAGAGAAATACGTCAAAGACAGGAGCTAAGCAATCAGTGCAACCACCAAGGCCCTCCAGGAAGATTTAAAGACATTTGTGTGTCTGTTTTTCCACCACTCTCCTGAGGAGGGATGCTTACTTGGTTCTGAAGTCGTCTGAAGCCAGTTTTGCATTGTCGATGGACAGATAGATGCCCGCGTTGTCGCAGGTGGCATCCTGAATCTGGCGAAGAAATGGAAAATGAAGGATTCAGTTAAGAAAACAGGCAGAACCCTAATGACACATAATACATTGTATATAATTGCTTCACACTGCAAAGTTACTGTCAGCTGTACTTCACACTCCTATAGCATCTTTCACAATCACTCACAGGTTGCCTAGACAATCATGTTGCATCATGCACTCTAGGCCCTAGAGTGCAATGCAACATGATTTACATGGCATTATGCATAATAGCGCACACTCTCAGGACCAAACCGGTGCAGTCAGTTGTTTTATGCATACCATTTAAAAGAGCTACAGCGTGCTTTTGCAGTCATCACATGAAAAGGTCACATGTATAATATATAAAGTATGCAGTGCACAATGCATTAAAGGTATATATTCAGTGATTTCACTTAATTCAAATATCACTTATTTTTTTGTTTTGTAGTTCCTCCCTGTCCCCAGTTAACCCCTGGGGGGTCAAAAAACCTTAGGTTTCGTTTTTGACTCTCTATCCTGATTGGACGAAAAGGCTGGGTCCCACAGCCAAAAACGAAACCTACGGTTTTTTGAGTGAAATCACTGAATATACCTTTTAATGAATGCAGGATAGAAAGCAATGCATGCTTTGAAGTAAAACGGTTCTACCATAGAATACTCGCCACAAGACATTGCAAAGCAAATGATACCTTATCTCAGTTCAGGTGTTATGATGTAGATCGTGTGACGTCATACCTTTCCATGCAACTCTGCGATGGTTAGTTGGAAGGCTGTGTTGTCACGGGCATTGGGGGAGGTCTTACTCTGCAGGAACTGCTGGATCTTCAACTCCAGCTCTGCGTTGGCCTTCTCCAGCGTGCGCACCTTGTCCAGGTAGATGGCCAGGCGGTCGTTCAAGTTGTGCATTGTGGCTTTCTCGTTGGCCGAGACGTGCATGTCCACGCAACCATCAGCCATGCCGTAGCCACCACCTCCGTAGCCGCCACCTCCACCTCCACCTCCGCCCCCACCCAAGCCAAAACGTCCACCTGCAGAGCTGCCGGACGAGGAGGTGGAGATGCGCGTGCCGTAGCCTCCTGAACCGCCATACACACTGCTCGCACGGCCGGCCGTGATGCGACCACCGCCGCCGCCGCCGCCACCCATCATGCCGCCACCCATGCCGCCACCCATGCCGCCACCCATGTTGCTGCCGAGCCGCATGCCACTGGAGCTGCGCATATAAGACATTATCGAGGCTTTTGCTGTGAGAGACAGAGAGAGAGATGGAGGAAGGAGCTTCGGTTCTGGCTCTTCTGCCCTGGAGACGTGCACAGTCCTGCCTCTGTTGCCCTTTTATACATGCAACAAGGTAGGTGGTGGTGGAGAGAGGCTAGGGGAGGAGACAGGAGGGGAGGGGAGGATGGAGGAGAGGCAATCAAGGGAGGAGAGATAGGCTAGTGTGATGGGTATAGAGGTAGAGAGAGGTGGTTGCAGCGGCTGAGTGGAGGGGTGGAGGGGTGGATGAGAGAGAGGTGGAGTATAGAAGGACTGGGTAGGGCCCTTCAGGGAGAAGTGGTGAGAGGGGTGGGACAGGGGTATATGGATATCTGTTTGTAATTGGGGCAGGGCTCCTCCACCCATACGGCACTGCCTCCCGTTGTGCGGTGGAGTGGGGGAAAAGGAATTGAGAAAGTGTGCACATTGGGAAAATAATAAATATATAACTTCAGGAGTATATGCCTACAATTGACTTAACACTAAACTAAACTGAAGATGCATCAAATGATCAACACGCTTTCTTTACTCTCACACGCCGGGCATCTCTTTGAAAGAGACACGCCTGTTACTGTTTATGGCCTCCAGTACCATAAGTCAAGCAGTCAAGTCAGACAATGTCCTGACAGTTCTTTGATTTCAATTGCAGCCATAATTAATGTGCAAGGCTGACATGCAGTGTTTGCGTTTGTGTGTTGTGCTGCCCTGACAACAACCTTTAGGCAGATACTATGAAATTGAAACAGTACGTATTGTACTCACCCTGCCAACCCACATTCCTCCAGACGAACCTCTCTGTCTTTTATTTCACTCTCGGTTATCTTTCAGGGCATCTTTCATGCTCCTGTAATACAGCAGGTATCATTTCACGTGTGATGGATGATTGCACATCTTGTACAATGTTTGTATATTGCTCCTTTTGTTTGCCGTAGAATAGTAACCTACTCTAGGGTGAAGAACAGAACAAAATAAACGTGGAAATTTGACTCAAAGTGACAAAGATGCAAAGACGACACGTGACCTTTCATGATTCCTGCATTGTTTCTGCATGATGTTCACTCAGATGTAACCGCACAATGGTTTATGACCTGACTGGCAGTGTTCAAGCCTGCAGCATTGTGGAGCTTGGATAGCTCACTACAGATGGGATTTCTGTGCTGCCTATTTTTCTCCTGGCATCATCCTACTTTGGTGTTGGCACATGCATGAACAAGAACAAGCTCTCTCTTGTTTGCCTCTTTTCCATTTTACCAGAGTATACTTCTGTGAGACTTTTTACGATGTCCCTGAGGATTTGCAAACATTATTGTTTCTAAGTTTTGTATGTGGAAAAGCTGACTTACTTACATTTAAATGTCAAGGCATTTAGACAATGTTCTCCATATGTTAATGAAAGGAACAATTGTTGCATTATTGTGACGTTTTGCAGACATAACTATTACTATACTGTATAGTTTGACTTAAAATAAATTTGATCCTGCACCAAAACGCACGCACGCATGCACGCACACACACACACAGAGGCTCAGGAGGTAGAGCAGGTCGTCCAATGATCCATGGGTCGGCGGTTCGAATCCCGGCTCCTCCTGTCTACATGTCGAAGTGTCCTTGGGCAAGACACTGAACCCCAAATTGCTCCCGATGTGCTGGTTGGTACCTTGCATGGCTTCCGCCGCAATCGGTGTGTGAATGGGTGAATGTAAAGCGCCTTGGCTAAAGGCGCTATATAAATGCACCATTTACACACACACACACACACACACACACACACACACACACACACACAGCTTTGAATCATACAAACCAGATGATGCAATCATTCCTCAAAAGTCATGTGTATGTTCCCTTTCATGCTGAGTTTGCATGCTTTCATCACTCCTGTGCTAACTAGCCATAAATTATGTCCAGGATGTTGATTGGTTTGCAGCACCATGGCCTCTCACCAGGACACTAAACAGTTTGAGTTATTTTTTGGGAACGTATATTTTCACACTTGCACATGCAGTCTAGCAGTTGTATTTCCCACCTATTTTATGCATGACATGCCCATGCAAGTTTCTAGAAATGCTTAAAACATATTATGATAAAAAAAAAAAAGCAGAAAGCAGGGTTCAGATGTTCATTTCAGATCAATTGTATCTGGGCGTTGTCCCTGTATAGCCTGCAAGTGAACCACAATGCTTTTTAGGGTGACACATGTTGGTTTAGTTTATTTATACAAGGTGAATTGGTTTCAATATTTTTTCAAAAAGGTGCAGCCTTTGACAGTCATGTCACTGTGTGAGAGGTTTCTGACACCCATGTGACATAGCATGAGAGATGATTGCACAAGGCCACAGGCATCTGTTTTCAATAGCTTATTGGCAAAGATTTCAATCACTTAGACTGTTGGTCAAAATGTTGACACATCTTTTTGTCAGACGTGTTTACTAAGGGCATTCAGTTAGCTTACATTTGGCCTAGTTGAACATTTTGTATTAAAAGTGGTCTGCCTGATGAAGGCTGAATGGCAGAAACCTCTTTGGCCCTTTTCTGTATGCATATAGCCTAGGCTATATAGTATATAGTATGCATGGATGTACTTGCATGATTTGAACTGACTGAAAATATTGTACTTGCACAGTGTCCAGGATGGAGCTAAACATCATACAGATCCTACTCGTTTTCATGCAGCGATTATTTCACAGGCGTGCAGCAAGGCTTTATTACAAATACCTGAACACCTGAATCGCAAGCTAGCCAGAGGGGGCAAAAGAATCCTCAACTACTTTCCATTTCCTAGAGCTGAAACATTTGCACAGTAAACTCTGCAGCAGACTTATAGCTGGGCTTCAAAAGTTATCTGTTCAAATGAATCCTACTAAATGGTAAATGAGTGAAGTGAAGTATTACTCTGAGAAGTCTTAATTCTATGGACCACCAGACTTTCGTTTAGTATCTGTTCTGTGTGGTTGTACCAATTCCAAAAGTTACTTATACGTGACAAGAGCAACCATTCTATACTTTTGCAGATTATGCAATAAGGTGCAACAACTGCACAGAAAGCTGTGCTTTATTTAATTTAGTAAAATAAAACAGGATGAGACACTTTCACTTGTGTCGCAACATTGGCACATTCCGACACAGTTGACAGTGATTGATATACAATCTCGTATAAACAAGTGGATTAACCTGCCCATTTTCAACTTAGTATTGACTCATTCATCAAGCTGCATTAAAATCCTGCCTGCTGAAAAAACACTAGGTAGGTACAGTAGTTCAGTTGTAGCATGGTCGACGCCTGAACACGAAAATGTCCTAAACATCCACGTACTGTAGGCACATATAAATGGCTTAATTAAAAGAAAAAGTGTTGACTGTTTCATAATAATACCACTGATGATAGATTTTCTGTTACACTGATAATGTATATGGAAAGGTCAGTGCCATTAACCATCCTATGCTTGAAGCAGTCAGTTACAATGGTATGATTTACTACAGTATGTAGATCTGGGAAACCACACCAACTCTACAGTAATGGTGTAGTTTGCCAGCTTTAGTTTTAATATTTAATCTTAAATCAAGTTAAATGGGTCAATCTATACATGGAACACTCTCATCAAGCTACATTTTCAGGGTATTGCTCGAGGCTAAATAACGCGTTACAGAATACAGTAGCTGTTTGTCCTTTTCTGCAACAGTACATGCAATACTGTTTTGGAATGCAATTTGAGAGAGTTTAGGTTTCGACTGACTTATGTGATTGACAGTGGTAGCTGAGCATTACGTGATTTGTCCTTGACAACAACAATGTGCAAAGTGCTGAGTGTCCCATCCCATGGAGAAATGAAGAGGCAGATAAGGTGTGTCACTGTTCCCAGGTGCACAGTTAAGCTATAATATGACATACTACATACTGTTGTGAACACATATTCACTCTTTTAATCCATGTTAATAACACATTATGTAAACATACTGAATGTGCACATGCAAGAACACATCATGCATTATGGATGGATCAAAAGCACTTTCAATTAGAAGAAGGCTTTTTTCAGAATAGTGTATGGGTGATTTCATTTAATCATGGCTGAGTGATTTGACATGTCTTGTGAGAAATGTGAGTACAAGAATCACAGGATATTTGGTTTGAGCAAATTTGTAAATGGTGCAATTATATAGCGCCTTTATCCAAGGCGGTTTACATAGATTGTGCATTACATTCAACCATTCATACACCGATAGCGGCGGAAACCATGCACCAACCAGCACAACAGGAGAAATTCGGGGTTCAGTGTCTTGCTCAAGGACACTTCGACACTAACTCTGGGGGAGCCCGGGTTCGAACTGGCAACCTTGTGGTTTCCATCCAGCCACTCTACCCTTTACCCCTGACAAAGCATGGCCAAAGCATTTCCGGGGGTTCCCAGCCAAGAACGTTGAGAACCCCTGTTCTGTTGCATTGGTCTACCACAAGACCAATGCATTCAGCACTTAATGTGACCTCTTGAGTGAGATGCTAAGCTGAATTACTAAATAAACAAAAACCATATCCTGCAGTTAAAGTTTGTAACACGCCTTATTCAAACATAATTTGCATCCATTATGTGGCAAGAAAAAAAATGCACACTGAAATTGCTTCATCAATCATATTTGAAAAACTTTTACCCTAAACCTAATCACCTATTACTGCATATATTTTACTAATTAGTTGTACTTTTTTTTTTCAATGAATGATGGGAAGCCTGCGTAGCTAGTTCAGGCAGACAACTCGCGAGCACGCCTACCTGTTCAGGTGATTAGTCTCATGCACTCTTTACCTGATCAGGTGACTAGTCTCATGCACTCTTTACCTGATCAGGTGACTAGTCTCATGCACTCTTTACCTGATCAGGTGACTAGTCTCATGCACTCTTTACCTGATCAGGTGACTAGTCTCATGCACTCTTTACCTGATCAGTTGACTAGTCTCATGCACTCTTTACCTGATCAGGTGACTAGTCTCATGCACTCTTTACCTGATCAGGTGATTAGTCTCATGCACTCTTTACCTGATCAGGTGACTAGTCTCATGCACTCTTTACCTGATCAGGTGATTAGTCTCATGCACTCTTTACCTGATCAGGTGAGTAGTCTCATGCACTCTTTACCTGATCAGGTGACTAGTCTCATGCACTCTTTACCTGATCAGGTGACTAGTCTCATGCACTCTTTACCTGATCAGGTGATTAGTCTCATGCACTCTTTACCTGATCAGGTGACTAGTCTCATGCACTCTTTACCTGATCAGGTGATTAGTCTCATGCACTCTTTACCTGATCAGGTGAGTAGTCTCATGCACTCTTTACCTGATCAGTTGACTAGTCTCATGCACTCTTTACCTGATCAGGTGATTAGTCTCATGCACTCTTTACCTGATCAGGTGACTAGTCTCATGCACTCTTTACCTGATCAGGTGATTAGTCTCATGCACTCTTTACCTGATCAGGTGATTAGTCTCATGCACTCTTTACCTGATCAGGTGATTAGTCTCATGCACTCTTTACCTGATCAGGTGATTAGTCTCATGCACTCTTTACCTGATCAGGTGATTAGTCTCATGCACTCTTTACCTGATCAGGTGATTAGTCTCATGCACTCTTTACCTGATCAGATGATTAGTCTCATGCACTCTTTACCTGATCAGATGATTAGTCTCATGCACTCTTTACCTGATCAGGTGACTAGTCTCATGCACTCTTTACCTGATCAGGTGACTAGTCTCATGCACTCTTTACCTGATCAGGTGATTAGTCTCATGCACTCTTTACCTGATCAGGTGACTAGTCTCATGCACTCTTTACCTGATCAGGTGATTAGTCTCATGCACTCTTTACCTGATCAGGTGATTAGTCTCATGCACTCTTTACCTGATCAGATGACTAGTCTCATGCACTCTTTACCTGATCAGGTGACTAGTCTCATGCACTCTTTACCTGATCAGGTGATTAGTCTCATGCACTCTTTACCTGATCAGGTGACTAGTCTCATGCACTCTTTACCTGATCAGGTGACTAGTCTCATGCACTCTTTACCTGATCAGGTGACTAGTCTCATGCACTCTTTACCTGATCAGGTGACTAGTCTCATGCACTCTTTACCTGATCAGGTGACTAGTCTCATGCACTCTTTACCTGATCAAGTGACTAGTCTCATGCACTCTTTACCTGATCAGGTGACTAGTCTCATGCACTCTTTACCTGATCAGGTGACTAGTCTCATGCACTCTTTACCTGATCAGGTGACTAGTCTCATGCACTCTTTACCTGATCAAGTGACTAGTCTCATGCACTCTTTACCTGATCAGGTGACTAGTCTCATGCACTCTTTACCTGATCAAGTGACTAGTCTCATGCACTCTTTACCTGATCAGGTGACTAGTCTCATGCACTCTTTACCTGATCAGGTGACTAGTCTCATGCACTCTTTACCTGATCAGGTGACTAGTCTCATGCACTCTTTACCTGATCAGGTGACTAGTCTCATGCACTCTTTACCTGATCAGAGTGGCTATTTAAATCTGCCTACCTGCTCATTCCTGGCTTCTCTCCTGCTGTGCGGACGTGCTGCCTCCCTGCCTCGCTTGTTGCTAACCTGCTGATCATGGAGTTTTTGTATAAATACCACCACCTCCCCAGCATCCACCTGTCCTGTAGGCTCTGTTTCTACACCCCCCTGCATGGGGGTCTCATTCATTCCCTGTAATTCTATTTGACTTAACTTCACTAAAATGTTAAAGGGATTGTGACATTAAAAAAAAGGTTTTGGAATTGTTCTTGTTTTTTTAGGTTTTCTATCTCAATCTCAATTGCACCCAAAAAACATGAACTTTTAACATTCAGTAGATTTTCTGTGATCTGGGGTTTTCTGGCTCAAACAGGTGCTTTGATTTGCCGGCAGTAAGTGACATCACTTACTGCAAATCCCATATATGTCAATGGGATTTGCCAGCCACTGTTTCACTGTGTTGCCTGTTTTCATTGTAGCTCAAAGGCCCAAAAAACCCCAAAGAAAACTTCAGACCATAGAAAATCCACTGAATGTTCAAAGTTCAGGTTTTTTGGGTGTAATTGAGGTCATAAAACCTAAAAGAAAAAAGAAAAAGAAATGAAAATGAATGTCATAAAACCTTTAATGTTACAGGAAATGAATGGGGACAGAGCCCTGACGCCAATCTAGGCTTCATATATCTATGCTCAATTATGCTCAATAAATATATTCTAAATTCACATAGAGTTGTCTGACTGAATTGGTTTACCTGGTTTTCAGCACCTGAGGGAAAAGAGCAATCTACAGAAAGGAGACAGAGGCAGTAGGAGGATTTTCAGATTATGTATAATGTCTTAATCATTAAGTTTTAATGATTGATTGAACACATTTATGTTGTGGTATTTGAATTAGTTAAGTTGATACACATGTACCCGATATGGAAGCATTGACTGCTTGTCTAATTGTCTGAATTTTGTCAGTGAAGCAGGAAGCAAATTCATTGCTGGTGAATAGAAGTTCAGTCGCAAACAAGGCAAGTGCATTTGATTATTATTGCTTTCGGTGAAGACGTCACCATGCAAGGTGGCTGGATGGAAACCACAAGGTTGCCAGTTCGAACCCGGGCTCCCCCAGAGTTAGTGTCGAAGTGTCCTTGAGCAAGACACTGAACCCCGAATTTCTCCTGATGTGCTGGTTGGTGCCTTGCAGAGAAGGACTGCCTCATATTTTTCAGCTACAAATTAATGCAAAGTCTCTCTTCATAGATTGCAAAATCAACATTCTATTCTTAAAAGCATGGCTTGGGTGCAATGGCATCAATAACAATAACAATTTTGAAAATGAAATGACAATAATAGCATAGCCAATACATATATATCTTGTTTAACTCGCTCCATCCATCTTCTCTCTACACACCCCTCTCTTCCTGTATTTCTCTCTACTCTGATACTAGCACCTCTCTGCCACACCCTTCTATTCTCTGTATTTCCTCTGTGATTCAGGCTCAGACTGGTTTGTGCAGTGACTGGTTATGTCCTGCAGCTATCAGCCACACCCTTTTACAACCTTCTATAGTTCATATAACGCTGCCAGCAAAGATTTTCCGACAGCAATTTCTGTTGCTCCCCTGTCTTCTGCTGCTGCTGTACAAAAGTATAATTCAACCCATATTACTCTACTGCTCTTTCATTGCTGCTTCACTTCTTCATCACTAATACAATACCCATATGCAGCAACGCAATGCCATTAGGATTGGACGTGGGAGTTCTGCAGAACCGCTCATCTGATCGACTTACTTCACTGCCTTGGTTCCTCAGCAGTACACCCACCCAAGTTTGAAGTTGATTGGATAAACGGTTCTTCAGACATTATGTACTGTACTGTAGGCAGCGATTCCTGACTGATTTATTGATGTTAAAGGAGAATTCCATACTAAAAGGCTTTCTTACCTTTCTTTGTAGTTGTTACGTCCCCACCAAAGAGGTCCAGGTGTTATTTTGTGCAAAAGCTTCTTATTGGCTATTTCCCCTACCATAAGCTCATAATGAATTGCATTGAATTGAATGGGGCTATGGGGTGTTGTGCTAATTCGCTTATTTCCATTGCTCAAAATTATAATTTCTTTGTATATATCCTCTCTTCATAATGTAAATAATATCCCAAGTGGCACACTTTACTACTTCTTTCGATGGAAATAAGCGAACTAGCATAACACCCCATAGCCCCATTCAATTCCCATTCAATGCAATGCAATTCATTGAGGGCTTATGGTAGGGGAAATAGCCAATAAGGAGTTTTTGCACAAAAAAACACCTGGACCTCTTTGGTGGGGACGTAACAACTACAAAGAAAGGTAAGAAAGATAAGAAAGCGTTCTAGCATGGAATTCTCCTTTAACTGACTCCGATAAGAACAAACATATACAGTATTTATGATACATATTGCCTCCACGTTCATTTATCATCCTCAACCTCTCAGCAAAACCATCAAAAGTAAATATGTACAGTAAGAAAGTAGCCTTGGGAAACAACGGTTCCCAAAGCCATGTGGCTCATGTGGCCTATTGGCTGTTGATCTGTAGCATGCGTGAGGTATCAGTGCATCCGCAGCCATGATGTACAAGTACACAATCTGGACATGACGCTATGTTGCAGGGACTTATACCCCCTGTCCAGCCCTTGACAAAATTGGGTAAAGTTTTACACACTCTAACCACAAGGCCACTGAGCTGGTCCATCACAAGTGGCAATTAGAAAAGGTTCTCTTCGGAGCTCGTACAGGTCCCCCCCAGGGCAGGTACAGTAGGTTATTGTGGCCTCCTGGTGGTGCTATAATAGGCCAATGTGAAAAGAGTGGCATTTTGTGTTACGCCTTTCACAGCAATTGGACGTTGCTTTCATGACTTGAGGCATGATGTTCCAAAAATGTGTTTAGCAAAGATCGACCTGCTGTAGACCTGCTATTTCACGTGTCTTTTTAATATAGGTAATATAGGTTTTTTCATGATTGTCATCATATTTATGAATTGTCGAAAATCAATAAAAACAACATACTATATAGTATGTCGTCGAAAAACGACATAAATGTACATACTATGTCGTTTGCATGTTTCTCCCCAAAAATTGAATATTTCAACGCTTGATTTTACCACAAATGTTGTCCGAACATCACGCAATTAGGTACACATTATCTATATAGTCAAGTTATCAAGACGGATCCGTCAGATTTTTTATATTCCTGATTTATTTTCACCCAGTGTCAATTATTGCGACCTAAGGTCGCAGTAAACTATGAAATTTGCATTTCCCGTCCGAGTGTGTTGGTTGGTTGGTTGGTTGGGGTGAGAGAGCATGTGACATGTGACATCACGTGACATCGTCGCATATATATAAATGACGGAGTGGTTGCACAAAGACCCACCCGGCAGAACTGTTTAATGCAATTTATTTGCGCAAGTATTTTTTGTTGAATTACTCATGACAAAGTTGTAAAAGTCAACAGTATGTATATATCCATAAAATAAGCAAGCATCACGCGCAGACAATACACTAGTTCTTTCTTTCAATTGTTGTATTATTATTATTATTATTATTATTATCATAAATGGCCTACTAGTGCACAAGCAGAGCGCGCAAGTACTGTCACAGTCACAGACTTTGCCTGTCTAGCTCTTGTTTTTCTATGTTATGTTCTACTTGTTTTGATTCTATGTTCTGTTTATCTAGCTGTTGCATGTCTATGTTCTTGTTCTAGTTGTTTTGGTTCTATGTTCTTGTTTTCCCCATGTGTTTCTCATGTGTAATCAGCCCTCCTGTGTATATTAGTCTTGTTCCCCAGTCAGCCCTTGTCGGTTCATTGTTTAGGGTCACTCTGTATTTGTGATTTCTGTCCTGTTCACCTGTTAAAATAAAAAATAAAATACCCAACCATGGGTTTTGATCACTACTCCTGCCTGGCTGTCCTGCATTTGGGTCCTCACCACCACCACCACCACCAGATCGTGACAGAATGAACCGACCAGTATGGATCCAGCAGACAGCACCCTGACCCCAGCCTGTCTACACCTGGTGAGGCCTTGAGGTGTTAATGGACAATGAAGCTCTGGCTAGTTGACTGTTGGAGGCGCAGTTTGTTTGTTGTGGAGCTGGTCTGACTGTTGGAGAGAATGCTACTGGAGCACCACCGGCTGGTAGATTGTGATGTCCTGGTCGTGGATCTTCTGGTACCTCTCCTCGAAGTCCTGGTTGTGCACTGATTGCGCTTCGCTGAAGTCCTGGATGTGGGAGTGGGGATTGTCCAGTGTCCCGCTTTGCTTCGGCCCCAGTGTCTACATTCCTCCCGTTGGCAGTGGAAGAAAGCTCTGGGGGGTTCCAGCCCCTTTCCCTGTCCTTCGGCCCCCATCTCCCTTTGGCATGTGGAAGTAAGCTCCGGGGGGTTTCAGCCCCTTTCCCTGCCTTTTGGACCCTGTGACTCTGCCCTGTTCCTGTCCAAGCAGCGGAAGAAAGCTCCGGGGGGTTTCAGCCCCTTTCCCTGCCTTTTGGACCCTGTGACTCTGCCCTACCCGTACCAGCAGCGGAAGAAATCTCCGGGGGGTTTCAGCCCCTTTCCCTGCCTGCCCCCCTTCTACCTGTACCCTCAAGCCCGTTCTTGTCCCCTCCTCTTCATGGACATTATGGGACGTCATGAGCCGTCCCTTGAGGGGGAAGTACTGTCACAGTCACAGACTTTGCCTGTCTAGCTCTTGTTTTTCTATGTTATGTTCTACTTGTTTTGATTCTATGTTCTGTTTATCTAGCTGTTGCATGTCTATGTTCTTGTTCTAGTTGTTTTGGTTCTATGTTCTTGTTTTCCCCATGTGTTTCTCATGTGTAATCAGCCCTCCTGTGTATATTAGTCTTGTTCCCCAGTCAGTCCTTGTCGGTTCATTGTTTAGGGTCACTCTGTATTTGTGATTTCTGTCCTGTTCACCTGTTAAAATAAAATACCCAACCATGGGTTTTGATCACTACTCCTGCCTGGCTGTCCTGCATTTGGGTCCTCACCACCACCACCACCACCAGATCGTGACAAGTACTGTCGACCGCTACAAACTGTCAAATCTCAGCTTCTCTGTGAAGGAACGTTTGAAATGTTGAATTATTAGGTTTAGCTACCGTGCTAGCTACCTACTTTATGCATATAAAAAAGTAGTATTATGAAGTATTGTACAAGTTTCTATCTATAAAAGAAATACAGTTTTATCGATTTAGAATTATTCTGGATCCCTTTTTAGTTTCTCAAAGAAAAATAAATCATCAATATAAAAAAGGTATATAAACTGAAATAAAATATGTTATCACGTATACAGTATAATTATTTATTTTAAATTGTCAATTGCTTTAAATTTACTTAATCTTGGACTATAGTGATATTATTACTAAACGCCTCTGTGTATATGTATATGTAAATTGTAAGTTGATTAGCGGTATACTGTGGTAACTTTGCGCCACTTTTGATGCATATGCAACGTCCCAGCATATGACGTCAGAGTATAACTGGTATAACTAGCTCTCAATGATGACGTAATAAAGACGTGGATTAAAGGACCCAATGCCAGAGTGTAATTGGTTTTCGATGGTGACGTAATGACCATATATTTTAGTGTCGGGAGGAATAAAGGTAATGCTCCTATGTATACATGTATGTAATCTGGCACCACTGCCGTATCAGGCACAAGTAGTCATTACGTCATTTGCTGGGACGTGCATACGCATCGAATATCGTCCTGGGGGAAACTAGTATTTGCGTGCTCTGCTTGTCTCTGGCTCTTCTGTCATTATCTATTCGGCCTTTTGTGAACAGCATGCACAGTGGCTCACTGGGTACAGAGCCTGCCTGGGAATCAGGAGGCCGCAGGTTCATGTCCTGGCTCTGACATAGTGTCCCAAAATCATGAAGAAATTACATACTATAGTATGCTGTCTGAAACTATATGATCTATAGTAGACCAATTTCATGATTTTCATCTTCTTTTCAAATCCTCCAAAATCACGAAAAACGACATGCTATAGTATGAGCGTCCGAAACCAAATATGAGAAATGTATAACTTTGGCATGCTACTAGACATTTATAATGGGGCTCAATGGCAGCTCGATAGGCACGTCAAAAATCACTTTCACCTAGAAACTCCATTCACAATTTTTATAATTCAGCTTACTGAGGGCACACATGCTGGAACTTTGAAATGTTTTGTAGTTTCTGAGTTATTTAACTTAAACGCCCAATGCATTCTCAATGGCAATAGCACAAACTTTGGCATGCTACTATAGTTCTACATACTTACACCTAGAAACCCCATTCAAACCTATTTAGGTTCATCTTACGGTGGACATGTTTGCCTGAAAAGGAATCTTTGATATGTTTCATAGTTTTAGAAATATAGTGCTTTCAAATTTGAGACATTTATAATGGGGCTCAATGGCAGCTCCATAGGCACGTCAAAAATCACTTTCACCTAGAAACTGCATTCACACTTTTTATTATTCAGCTTACTGAGGGCACACATGCTGGAACATTTTACTTTGAAATGTTTTGTAGTTACCTGGAGTTTCTGAGTTATTTAACTTAAACGCCCAATGCATTCTCAATGGCAATAGCACAAACTTTGGCATGCTACTAGTCCTATACTTACACCTAGAAACCCCATTCAAACCTATTTAGGTTCATCTTACGGTGGACATGTTTGCCTGAAAAGGAATCTTTGAAATGTTTCATAGTTTTAGAAATATAGTGCTTTTAAATTTGAGAAATTCAGAATGGGGGTCAATGGCAGATTTTGGCAAGTAAAGTTAAGATTTCAGTGGGGTTTGAAGCCACAACCTCCATAACATGCAGCCAGTGTGCTAAGTCACTGATCTACTTGCTTCCTGCCACAATGCAGTCTGCTGACATACTGTAGGCCTACTATAGTATGCCGTCTGAAACCATGGACTATAGTATGTCGTTTTTTTCATAATTTTCATCTTTTTTAAGTTTTTTTCAAATCCTCCAAAATCACGAAAAACGACATGCTATATAGTATGCCCTCCGAAACCAAATATGAGAAATGTATACCTTAGTCCTACATACTTACACCTAGAAACCCCATTCAAACCTATTTAGGTTCATCTTACGGTGACGATATGTTTTAGTGTCGGGAGGAATAAAGGTAATGCTCCTATGTATACATGTATGTAATCTGGCGCCACTGCTGTATCAGGCACAAGTAGTCATTATGTCATTTGCTGGGACAGTGCATACGCATCAAATATCATCCTGGGCGTATAGTACTCGCGCGCTCTGCTTGCGCAAGTAACAACAGGGATGGAGCACGTGACATCACGTGACATCATCAGGAATGGAGATCCCTGGTGCCATCATTATTAAGCCCATATATGGAGGTCCATGATGTCATTAACATTGGCCAGCAACTATCATCTGACCTCAAACCCTTAGATCTCCATATGTGGAGCTGACCTGTTCTGACGTTCCATACAGAATGTTGATACTTCCCCATGGAAGTGGAATTACTATTCACTGAGGTAACTGATGACAAATCGGTTAGGGTGTTGCCATATTATATTCATATTCTACCCTGGGGACCTTAGTTGCATGTCCTCATCCTTCCCTCTTCTCTATTTCTTGTCTCTCCTATCTTTTCTGTCTCTCCTTATACTATACTTTTGCAAATACACTATCAATATGTCAGTTGAGAAGAGTATTACTTTAAACGAAATGTCACATTTCAGGCTATATTAATGTAAAACAATGCTAGAAAACGCATGTGACAGTGTGGCCTACACACTGAAATACACATTGCAGAGGGAGTCTGTTGGGCGCGCTATTCTTCTTTAAGTGTGATAACATTTGCTTTTTACAATTAGGCATGAAGTTTGCAGGATAAATCGGACGTGAGGTTTGTAATTTGTCAATTCTTAAATGATGCCGCATGTGATCAGGTGAGGACCTCAAAGGACGAAAGTCTGTGAATATTACACAGAGGCATACTGTAAGTCTGTACATGCTATTTTACACTGATCACACATTCTCTGTTTTTTTTTAGGACATTTGAGTTCTAAGTTATTTTAATGTTCATTGCTATAGGGTTCCTGCATTATGTTTAAGCATGCACATTGTCAAAATGTACTTGAGAAAAACATTGAGCTCCTACTGTAAATACGTGTACTCATTCACCACAGCAGAAACAGTGGAGGATCAATATGAACAGTACCGTACATGTGCATGGCATATGTGCCTGCACCCAGTTGCACTCTTTCTCTATTTGCACAATGTGGTTTCATTCTGACCGGGCACCCATTTTGGTGTCAGCATCATGTTATGCTTTAGCTATTTAAAAATAGCAGATCTACAAGCTCATATCGCGCCACCGAGTGGCGCGATACGAGCTTGTAGGTCTGCTATTTTTTGAAAAATCGAAGAACGACTGACATTTTTAGAATCTGATCTCAGGTCAGAATGGGTTCATCAGACCAGTGTGTGTCCAGTGGAAACCTCGTATGAATCTGATCTCGGGTCAGAATGGGTTAAGGGCGAGCTGATCATTTGTGTGTCCATGTCCATCTCTGCCTTTCCAAGGCTAATCTGGGCTGGCAAACTACACCTGGGACGATCAGAAACAAATGTTTCAAAATAAGTAAATCCATGAATAGTTCATCCCAATAATGGCATTATTTGACAACCAGACCCCTTTCCCACCAGTTGGTTCCCAATGGGAACCGGTTCAGTTCTTTTCGGTTTTTAGTCCATGAGCCAGAGCTCCAAAATTGGTGGCAAACTATACCCTATATTAAACTGTTTATAGCATCAATACAAGTAAATAAATACATGATAACCCTTCCACAGTAGTACCTTCTTCATATTTTTGATTATATTGCATATTTTCCTACATAATGCCTCATTTGCATATTAAACTAGAAAAAGTGCCCTTCTGGGCACAGGTCTCCACCAGGTTATCCACAGATCCGTGCAGTTAGAGGTAAAAACACTTTTCGGCCAGTTATAGCGCCACCTTGAGGCTGAGTTGAAATTGTTCATGTGGCATTTCGTCCTCGGCCTAGTGGGAATGTGGGTGCACAATTTCACGGAAATCACGCGATGTGTTCATGATTTGCAGCATTTTGTTTGAAACTGAGCACTCCTGTGAACTTTGGAAGCCAATGTTAACCAATCAGGATGGAGTCTGAGAAATCTGAAAGACCCGTTTCGTTGAATGGCTCTAGAGAGACTGTGTACCAATTAGCGCGATGTTTGGACAAAATCTGTAGGTGTACTGTGCAAAAACTTGTTTTGCACAAAGCGGCCTCCTGGTGGCGCTATAACAGGCCGTTCTGGAAAGTTTGGGGCAGAGGTTCATCGTTGGCATCCAGGGAGTGTGTGTGCAAAATTTGGCATCGACCGGGTTAACGGTGGCCGAGATTAGCTGTTCACGGACACACGGACGGACGGACACACACACACACGGACGGACGGACACACGGACGGACGGAATGCAAAACATACTCTCCCCACATGCCTTCGGCCTGGTGGAGACAAAAATGTAATATTTGTAATACAATAAATCATTGTCTTTGTGTAAGTACTCAATTGGGGAAGTTTAATGGTGATAACAATCTAATATAGGTATGGTTTTGCCCACTCAATTCATAATTAATGTTTCAATTTTGGAGCTCTGGCTCATGGACTAAAAACCAAAAAGAACTGAACCGGTTCCCATTGGGAACCAACCGGTGGAAAAGGGGCCCCAGTGATGTAAGTTTTCAATGTAAGGGTCCCAGTGACATTTTATGAGTCCTACTGCAACAACGTTAGAGTTACACTAACGTCGCTGTCATGTTGTTTTTGTTTAATCATTTTTAAAAACTCAAATATGAGCCAAAGATAATTTATCGCCTAATCTTCATAAAATGTGCAAAAGCTGTGGAAGGTGGGGGTAGCCATAGAGCTGAAATACAGGCCTGTTCGATTCCTGATTCCTGCCAATGATGTTTGCTTGGCCTGGCGCTTCAATTAACACAATTGGTGGGGTTGAACTAGCAACTGGTAGGGTGGGACACCTGTTCAGTGGGTGAAAAGGATCTGTGGGAGATATTGTGAACCTCCATGTGCGTTTACGCAATCAAGAAGTGGCTGGCAACTCTGCACTCTCCCCATCCAACGGGTTGGCAGCAAGGAGGACTGTAGTAGATATGGTTGATATCAGCAAAATAATGACTAGGCCTACATTGTGGAGAGGAAAAAACAGGGAGGAGAGCATAATAAATCCACTTGGCTAGCCTAGTAACACTTGACATGAGAGTTAAATAAACAGAGCAGAACTGCCTACAGCTGCAGAATCATACTACTTGGGTGTGACTGATTACTTTTAACTCGCCCTCTAACGATAAGCCGTTTCATTCAGCAAAACCCCAAAGGAGTGGCTTTATGAAAGTCATTTCTTTTTTTTCCTTTTAAAGCACCATGTCTTGGCTTGCAGTTGCACTGCGTGTCACTTGATACACTCACTCCACCCTGCAGTGATGCATTTGTGAAGCGTAGGCAAGAAAGGCACAGATTTTCACACCGGAGCATTGAAATGATGCTGGGTAATAGGCCTATAGTGAGCCTGAACTTTATGGTAAATGCCAGTGCTTACTGTGCTTTGCTTGTGGTCCTGTATTGGGTTACATAACGCAGTGGTGGTCAGTACGCCAAGTTTCCTAATGTCACTTATGCAACAGCAATCTGTTTTCACTCAGGAAATATTAGATCATCTTGTTCTCAAAGTGGAGCCAGGCACCTCTGTTGGGAGGGCGACTGTAAGACACAGGCGACCCCTGCTGGTCTTAATATAGTAATACACACATGCAGTACACCACAAGATGGAATGTTTTCAGAACACCAAGTCCTAATGAGATATTTGTCTGCACCAGGCCGAAGGCATTTGCACACACACTCCCTGGATGCCAACGATGAACCTCTGCCCCAAAGTTTCCAGAACGGCCTGTTATAGCGCCACCAGGATGCCGCTTTGTGCAAAACAAGTTTTTGGACAGTACACCTACAGATTTTGTCTAAACATCACGCAAATTTCCCAAAGTTCGCAGGAGTGCTCAGTTTCATACAAAATGCTGCAAATCATGAACACATTGTGTGATTTCCTTGAATTGTGCATGCAACATTTTCAACTCTATTTTCAGCGCTATAACTGGCCGAAAAGTGTTTTTACCTCTAACTGCACGAATCTGTGGATAACTTTGTATGCCAACTCCCTACCCAGCTAACATGTCCATCTGGGCCCAATTGGGTTTTGACATGGGCTATGGGCATGGGTTCCAAGTGGGCCGTGCACCCAGTTTTCACAAAGGGCCCACCCGTGTTAGCCCATATGGGCTTACATGGGTTTCTAACTGGATCTTAGGTGGTATCCAAATGGGCCATTTTATTTCAGAACCATGTGTGCGCCACCTGTGTTTGCCTATATGGGTTTGAACTGGGATCTGATTGGGCCTTAAGTGGGTACCAGCTGGGCGAATTATATGTGACCCATGTAGGCCACACTTGTGTCCGCCCTCATTGTCTTCCGTCCTGTTTCTGTTGTCACCTGCTGTCGATTGTTCATTCCTACGGATAGGATGCAGTGCGCCACATTGGCGGTGTTTCCAGTTTTCTGTAGTAGTTTCTTCAAGTGTTCAAACTTTATGACTGGATAGCACTCGATCTGTAGAGTCCTACATTACTATCTCCTACGATCAAGGGTTAGGGTTAGGGTACTGTAGCATGCTGTTTTTCATCATTTTTGAGGACGAAAATCACCCCGACACCATGGACTGTAGCCCATGGTCTGGAAGTGATTTTGTCTTTTTTCAAATCCTCGTATTTCATCGTTTTTGACCATGGCTTATAGCCGGGTTAGGGTTAGGTTCCACGGGCTAATAAAGTGTAAATTCGGGGGTCCTTGACAAGAAAAGGTTTGGGAACCACTGTTGTAGAGGGTCTATAGAATAGATAGATGTTGATAGTATTAAGTTAGTGACTTTGACAGTGTACAAATGGAACCGGTTTTCAGCAGGTCAAATGAGGTACAGAAAACCGTATTACTCCCAGGCTGATCTCACTGGAGGAAAACTGTATGAGTTTATTTGTTTAAGAACTAACAATACATTGAAAAATATATTCTGGATGTGACACTTACAAGCCGAAATAGCGCAGTTGGTAGAGCATTAGACTGAATATCTAAAGGTCCCTGGTTAAATCCAGGCTTTCGGCAGTTGAAATGAGGTACAGAAAATCCTATGACTCTTAGGCTGTTCTCACTGGGTGAAAAACTAGATGAACAAGACCAATTTCAGGAGAACAAAAAAAAGAAAAAAGCAGTGTGAATTGTCTGGAACCAGTGGCTCAGTGTGTTAGAACATTGGCCTCATGATCAGGGGATGGTGAGTTCAAGCCCCACTCAATTCTTTACTTTCAAGACCGATTTACAGAAGAACAAAACAAACAAAAAAGCATTGTGAATGATCTGGAACCAGTGGCTCAGTGTGTTAGAACGCTGCCTCATCATTGGGAGATGGTGAGTTCAAACCCCACTCAAGTCTTTACTTTCACGACCAATTTCAGAAGAATAAAACAAACAAAAAAGCAGTGTGAATTGTCTGGAACCAGTGGCTCAGTGTGTTAGAACGCTGCCACATGATCGGGAGATGGTGGGTTCAAACCCCACTCAAGTTCAAACAAAAAAATAAAGGGGCCAATCCCACCCCTGTCTTTACTGTGTCACTTTGCATTCCACACTAACATCAAGTAGCACAGAAAAGCTGTGTTGTAGTAACCAGCAGTTAGCTCAGTGTGATGAGTGGCTGTGCTTGTGATCCACAGGTCCACGGTTCAAATCCCACATTAGTCATGTGGCTCTGTGACACTTTGCTTTGCACACTGACTTTCAGAAGGACAACTTTAAAGCAGCACAGAAATACCCCATGATTGTGTGCCTTAGTGGCCCAACGGGTAAGTCAAATGTTATCCGTAGTATTCCTAGTAGAAGTGTGCCGGTTCAAATCACAGACAGTGGATAATTGATATCCATAGATCAATGACACTGTTCATATCCTAGTAGAAGTATGCTGGCCACATACTCCTAGTAGGATGCTGAGTAGGTAGGAGTGTGGCCCCTGGTGGATAAATCAGATAATATCCATAGAATACCTAGTAGAAGTCTGCCGGTTCAAACCCAACATAGGATGGTGCTGGTTCAAATCACCATCACCCAGAGTAGGTATGACTGTGTGCCGTTAAGTGGCCCGGTGGATAAATCAGATAATATCCATTGAATACTTAGTGGGATGACAGGAGGAGAGTAGACGAGGATAATTTTTTTTTTCAAATCCTCAAAAATGATGAAAAACGGCGTGCTATAGTATGCCGTACGATATGGGCTATAGCCCATGGTAAAAAATGATGAAAAACGAGGATATATTTTTTTTCCAAAAATAAAAAAAACGATGGGCTATAACCCATCGTTTTTTTTTTTTTTTTTTTTTTTCAAATCCTCAAAAATGATGAAAAACGGCGTGCTATAGTATGCCGTACGATATGGGCTATAACCCATGGTCCAAAATTATGAAAAACGAGGATAATTTTTTTTTCTAAAATTCAAAAGACGATGGGCTATAACCCATCGTTTTCTTCATTTTTTCAAATCCTCAAAAATGTTGAAAAACGGCGTGCTTTAGTATGCCGTACGATATGGGCTATAGCCCATGGTCAAAAATTATGAAAAACGAGGATTCTTTTTTTTTCAAAAATTAAAAAAACGATGAGCTATAACCCATCATTTTTTTTATTTTTTTCGAATCCTCAAAAATAATGAAAAACTGCGTGCTATAGTATGCCGTACGATATGGGCTATAGCCCATGGTCCAAAATGATGACGTTCTCTCTACCGCAACATACTTAAAGGAGAATTCCATGCTAGAATGCTTTCTTATCTTTCTTACCTTTCTTTGTAGTTGTTACGTCCCCACCAAAGAGGTCCAGGTGTTTTTTTGTGCAAAAACTCCTTATTGGCTATTTTCCCTACCATAAGCCCTCAATGAATTGCATTGCATTGAATGGGAATTGAATGGGGCTATGGGGTGTTATGCTAGTTCGCTTATTTCCATCAAAAGAAGTAGTGCCGCTTGGGATATTATTTACATTATGAAGAGAGGATATATACAAAGAAATTATAATTTTGAGCGATGGAAATAAGCGAATTAGCACAACACCCCATAGCCCCATTCAATTCAATGCAATTCATTTAGGGCTTATGGTAGGGGAAATAGCCAATAAGGAGCTTTTGCACAAAATAACACCTGGACCTCTTTGGTGAATTAAGGTGACTTGATTGATTGACATAAAAAGGCCTGTCAGCTCAAATATTGCACACAACAAATATTGCACACAAACAGACTTTGACAGTGTACAAATGGAACCGGTTTTCAGCAGGTCAAATGAAGTACAGAAAACCGTATGACTCCCAGGCTGATCTCACTGGGGGAAAACTGTATGAGTTTTTGTTTAAGAACTAACAATCAATTGAAACATATATTCTGGATATACTTACAAGCCAAAATAGCTCAGTTGGAAGAGCATTAGACTGAAGATCTAAACGTCCCTAGTTCAATCCTGGGTTTCGGCAGTTGATATGAGTTACAGAAAACTGTATATAGTTTCGGAAGACTTACTATAATATGTTGTTTTTCATGATTTTGAAGGATAAAAAAAGACATACTATAGTGCATGGGTTTGGAAGACATACATGTGTACTTCATGATTTGGAGGATTAAAAAATATCAGCCAAAATCCAACTCCAAACTCTAACTCACAGGCAAAGGAAGACTGTTGTTGCAGATAACAATAGGTAACTGAGTTAGGGTGCTGTCGTGGTTTTTGACGTCCAATCATTCTGATTGACAGATTCCTTGGCCAATCAGATCGGTCTGCCTTCAGCCAATCCTAGGGCTCCTTACATTGTCTCCTCCAATCAAATGGTCGCAGACCCGGACCACTTCCTTGTTTATAACTGGATGAAATACTCTGACCTGTTTTAGATTTATAGTGATTCTTCAACTTCATTTTCTTCATTTTCACAGTTTTTGACGTTTTATTAATATAATTGATCATTCTAGATCACTGCTAGATCTGTAACAATCTTCTCTTATGGGGTTAGGGTTAGGGTTAGGGTTAGGGTTAGGGTTAGGTTCAGGTTCCACAGGTTAATAAAGTGTAAATGTGGGGGTCCTTGACAAGAAAAGGTTTGGGAACCACTGTTGTAGAGGGACTATAGAATAGATAGATGTTGATAGTATTAAGTTAGTTACTTTGACAGTGTACAAATGGAACCGGTTTTCAGCAGGTCAAATGAGGTACAGAAAACCGTATGACTCCCAGGCTCATCTCACTGGTTGAAAACTGTATGAGTTTATTTGTTTAAGAACTAACAGTCAATTGAAAAATATATTCTGGATGTGACACTTACAAGCCGAATTAGCGCAGTTGGTAGAGCATTAGACTGAAGATCTAAAGGTCTCTGGTTCAATCCAGGCTTTCGGCAGTTGAAATGAGGTACAGAAAATCCTATGACTCTTAGGCTGATCTCACTGGGTGAAAAACTTTATGAGTTTTTTTGTTTAAGAAGAAACAAGTAACAGTCAATGTAAAAATAAATACTGGATGTGTTACTTGCAAGCCGTAATAGCTCAGCTGGGAGAGCGTTAGGCTGTAGATCTGAAGGTTCCTGGTTCAAACCTGAGATTCGGCAGTTGAAATGAGTTACAGACAACCGTATGACCCTCAAGCTGATCTCACTGTGGGATGAACTGTATGAGTTTATGTTTAAGAACTAACAATACATTGAAAAATACATTCTGGATTTGTCACTTACAAGCAAACAAACAAAAAAGCACTTTGCTTTCCACACTTACATCAAATAGCACAAAAAAGCTGTGTAGTAGTATCCAGCAGTTAGCTCAGTGTGATGAGAGGCTGTCCTTGGGAGCCACAGGTCCAGGGTTCAAATCCCACATTAGTCATAACTGTGACACTTTGCTTTGCACACTGATTTCCAGAAGGACAACTTTAAAGCAGCCCAGAAATTCACCATGTTTGTGTGCCTCAGTGGCCCAACGGATAAGTCATATGATATCAGTAGTATACCTAGTAGAATTGTGCCGGTTCAAACCCGACATGCAGTGTTCAAATCACCAACACCTAGACTAGGCGTGTCCCAGTGGTCTTTCTTTACTGTGACACTTTGCTTTCCACACTTACATCAAATAGCACAAAAAAGCTGTGTAGTAGTATCCAGCAGTTAGCTCAGTGTGATGAGAGGCTGTCCTTGGGAGCCACAGGTCCAGGGTTCAAATCCCACATTAGTCATAACTGTGACACTTTGCTTTGCACACTGATTTCCAGAAGGACAACTTTAAAGCAGCCCAGAAATTCACCATGTTTGTGTGCCTCAGTGGCCCAACGGATAAGTCAGATGATATCCGTCGTATACCTAGTAGAAGTGTGCAGGTTCAAACCCGACATACGACATGTGGTGTTCGAAACACCAACACCTAGAGTAGGCGTGTCCCAGAGGTCTTTCTTTACTGTGACACTTTGCTTTCCACACTTACATCAAATAGCACAAAAAAGCTGTGTAGTAGTATCCAGCAGTTAGCTCAGTGTCATGAGAGTCTGTCCTTGTGAGCCACAGGTCCAGGGTTCAAATCCCACATTAGTCATAACTGTGACACTTTGCTTTGCACACTGATTTCCAGAAGGACAACTTTAAAGCAGCCCAGAAATTCACCATGTTTGTGTGCCTCAGTGGCCCAACGGATAAGTCAGATGATATCTGTAGTATACCTAGTAGAAGTGTGCCGGTTCAAACCCGACATGCGGTGTTCAAATCACCAACACCTAGACTAGGCGTGTCCCAGTGGTCATTCTTTACTGTGACACTTTGCTTTCCACACTTACATCAAATAGCACAAAAAAGCTGTGTAGTAGTATCCAGCAGTTAGCTCAGTGTGATGAGAGGCTGTCCTTGGGAGCCACAGGTCCAGGGTTCAAATCCCACATTAGTCATAACTGTGACACTTTGCTTTGCACACTGATTTCCAGAAGGACAACTTTAAAGCAGCCCAGAAATTCACCATGTTTGTGTGCCTCAGTGGCCCAACGGATAAGTCAGATGATATCCGTAGTATACCTAGTAGAAGAGTGCCGGTTCAAACCCGACATGCGGTGTTGGTTCAAATCACCAACACCTAGAGTAGGCGTGACCCGGCAGATAAATCAGATAATATCCATAGGATGGTGCTGTTTCAAATCAGGTAGGAGGAGATTAGTCTGGTCAGGTAGGAGGAGATTAGTGGGGTCAGGTATGATGTGAGTAGTGGCTCAGGTAGGAGGAAATTAGTGTGGTCTGGTAGGAGGAGAGTAGTCGGTCAGGTAGGAGGAGAGTGGCGGGGTCAGGTAGGAGGAGAGTAGTGGGTTCAGGTAGGAGGAGAGTAGGAGGAGAGTAGGAGGAGTTCAGTCCGGGCTGTGTAGGAGGAGAGTAGGGTGGGCAGGCAGGGGGAGAGTAGGAAGGGGAGAGGCCAGGCAGTGAGATAGTAGAAAGGGGAGCAGCCAGGCAGGGGGATAGTAGGAAGGGTAGCGCCCAGGCAGGGGGATAGTAGGAAGGGGAGGGTTCTAGGCAGGGGGAGAGTAGGAAGGGGAGGGGCCAGGCAGGGTGAGAGTAGGAAGGGGAGGGGCCAGGCAGGAGGAGAGTAGGAAGGGGAGGGGCCAGGCAGGAGGAGAGTAGGAAGGGGAGGGGCCAGGCAGGAGGAGAGTAGGAAGGGGAGGGGCCAGGCAGGGGGAGAGTAGGAAGGGGAGGGGCCAGGCAGGGGGAGAGTAGGTAGGGGAGGGGCCAGGCAGGAGGGGAGTAGGTAGGGGAGGGGCCAGGCAGGGGGAGAGTAGGAAGGGGAGGGGCCAGGCAGGGGGAGAGTAGTTAGTGGAGGGGCCAGGCAGGGGGAGAGTAGGAAGGGGAGGGGCCAGGCAGGGGGAGAGTAGGAAGGGGAGGGGCCAGGCAGGGGGAGAGTAGGAAGGGGAGGGGCCAGGCAGGGGGAGAGTAGGAAGGGGAGGGGCCAGGCAGGGGGAGAGTAGGAAGAGCAGGGGAGGGGCCAGGCAGGGGATTGGCCGGGGAGGGGCCAGGCAGGGGGAGAGTAGGAAGGGGAGGGGCCAGGCAGGGGGAGAGTAGGAAGGGAATGGGCCAGGCAGGGGGAGAGTAGGAAGGGGAGGGGCCAGGCAGGGGAGAGTAGAAATTAAAATGTAAAAAGAGATGGGTTATAACCCATCGTTTTTAGAATTTTAGATTTTTTTTTAAATCCTCGTTTTTCATCATTTTGGACCATGGGCTATAGCCCATATCGTACGGCATACTATAGCACGCCATTTTTCATAATTTTTGAGGATTTGAAAAAAAAAAAAAAAAAAAAAAAAACGATGGGTTATAGCCCATCGTTTTTTGAATTTTTGATTTTTTTTTTAATCCTTGTTTTTCATAATTTTGGACCATGGGCTATAGCCCATATCGTACGGCATACTATAGCACGCCGTTTTTCATCATTTTTGAATGAAAAAATGAAAAAAACGATGGGTTATAGCCCATCGTTTTTTGAATTTTTGAATTATTTTAAATCCTCGTTTTTCATCATTTTGGACCATATCGTACGGCATACTATAGAGCACGCCATTTTTCATCATTTTTGCCATTGAGCCCCATTTTTTTTTTTTTTTTTTTAAGATATTTTTTTGCGGCTTACGCCTTTTATTGATTTTTTAAGGGATAGAAAGTAGGCTGACAGGAAACGGGAGAGAGATGGGGGGATGACATGCGGTAAAGGCCGTGTCGGGTCCGGGAGTCGAACCCGCGGCACACCGCGACTGGATCACCAGTCCGGTGCCCAGACCGTTACGCTACGGCCTGGGCCACCATTGAGCCCCATTGTAAATTTGAAAGCACTATATTTCTAAAACTATGAAACATTTCAAAGATTCCTTTTCAGGCAAACATGTCCACCGTAAGATGAACCTAAGTAGGCTAGAATGGGGTTGCTAGATGTAAGTATGTAGGACTAGTAGCATGCCAAAGTTTGTGCTATTGCCATAGAGAATGCATTGGGCGTTTAAGTTAAATAACTCATAAACTACAAAACATAAAAATAAAAAAAAGTTCCAGCATGTGTCTCCACAGTAAGCTGAATAATAAAAAGTGTGAAAGGAGTTTCTAGGTGAAAGTGACTTTTGACGTGCCTATAGAGCTGCCATTGAGCCCCATGTTAAATGTCTCAAATTTGAAAGCACTATATTTCTAAAACTATGAAACATTTCAAAGATTCCTTTTCAGGCAAACATGTCCACCGTAAGATGAACCTAAGTAGGCTAGAATGGGATTGCTAGGTGTAAGTATGTAGGACTAGTAGCATGCCAAAGTTTGTGCTATTGCCATAGAGAATGCATTGGGCGTTTAAGTTAAATAACTCATAAACTACAAAACATAAAAATAAAAAAAAGTTCCAGCATGTGTCTCCACAGTAAGCTGAATAATAAAAAGTGTGAATGGAGTTTCTAGGTGAAAGTGACTTTTGACGTACCTATAGAGCTGCCATTGAGCCCCATGTTAAATGTCTCAAATTTGAAAGCACTATATTTCTAAAACTATGAAACATTTCAAAGATTCCTTTTCAGGCAAACATGTCCACCGTAAGATGAACCTAAGTAGGCTAGAATGGGGTTGCTAGATGTAAGTATGTAGGACTAGTAGCATGCCAAAGTTTGTGCTATTGCCATAGAGAATGCATTGGGCGTTTAAGTTAAATAACTCATAAACTACAAAACATAAAAATAAAAAAAAGTTCCAGCATGTTTCTCCACAGTAAGCTGAATAATAAAAAGTGTGAAAGGAGTTTCTAGGTGAAAGTGACTTTTGACGTGCCTATAGAGCTGCCATTGAGCCCCATGTTAAATGTCTCAAATTTGAAAGCACTATATTTCTAAAACTATGAAACATTTCAAAGATTCCTTTTCAGGCAAACATGTCCACCGTAAGATGAACCTAAGTAGGCTAGAATGGGATTGCTAGGTGTAAGTATGTAGGACTAGTAGCATGCCACAGTTTGTGCTATTGCCATAGAGAATGCATTGGGCGTTTAAGTTAAATAACTCATAAACTACAAAACATAAAAATAAAAAAAAGTTCCAGCATGTGTCTCCACAGTAAGCTGAATAATAAAAAGTGTGAATGGAGTTTCTAGGTGAAAGTGACTTTTGACGTGCCTATAGAGCTGCCATTGAGCCCCATGTTAAATGTCTCAAATTTGAAAGCACTATATTTCTAAAACTATGAAACATTTCAAAGATTCCTTTTCAGGCAAACATGTCCACCGTAAGATGAACCTAAGTAGGCTAGAATGGGGTTGCTAGGTGTAAGTATGTAGGACTAGTAGCATGCCAAAGTTTGTGCTATTGCCATAGAGAATGCATTGGGCGTTTAAGTTAAATAACTCATAAACTACAAAACATAAAAATAAAAAAAAGTTCCAGCATGTGTCTCCACAGTAAGCTGAATAATAAAAAGTGTGAATGGAGTTTCTAGGTGAAAGTGACTTTTGACGTACCTATAGAGCTGCCATTGAGCCCCATGTTAAATGTCTCAAATTTGAAAGCACTATATTTCTAAAACTATGAAACATTTCAAAGATTCCTTTTCAGGCAAACATGTCCACCGTAAGATGAACCTAAGTAGGCTAGAATGGGGTTGCTAGGTGTAAGTATGTAGGACTAGTAGCATGCCAAAGTTTGTGCTATTGCCATAGAGAATGCATTGGGCGTTTAAGTTAAATAACTCATAAACTACAAAACATAAAAATAAAAAAAAGTTCCAGCATGTGTCTCCACAGTAAGCTGAATAATAAAAAGTGTGAATGGAGTTTCTAGGTGAAAGTGACTTTTGACGTGCCTATAGAGCTGCCATTGAGCCCCATGTTAAATGTCTCAAATTTGAAAGCACTATATTTCTAAAACTATGAAACATTTCAAAGATTCCTTTTCAGGCAAACATGTCCACCGTAAGATGAACCTAAGTAGGCTAGAATGGGGTTGCTAGGTGTAAGTATGTAGGACTAGTAGCATGCCAAAGTTTGTGCTATTGCCATAGAGAATGCATTGGGCGTTTAAGTTAAATAACTCATAAACTACAAAACATAAAAATAAAATAAAGTTCCAGCATGTGTCTCCACAGTAAGCTGAATAATAAAAAGTGTGAATGGAGTTTCTAGGTGAAAGTGACTTTTGACGTACCTATAGAGCTGCCATTGAGCCCCATGTTAAATGTCTCAAATTTGAAAGCACTATATTTCTAAAACTATGAAACATTTCAAAGATTCCTTTTCAGGCAAACATGTCCACCGTAAGATGAACCCAAGTAGGCTAGAATGGGGTTGCTAGGTGTAAGTATGTAGGACTAGTAGCATGCCAAAGTTTGTGCTATTGCCATAGAGAATGCATTGGGCGTTTAAGTTAAATAACTCATAAACTACAAAACATAAAAATAAAAAAAAGTTCCAGCATGTGTCTCCACAGTAAGCTGAATAATAAAAAGTGTGAAAGGAGTTTCTAGGTGAAAGTGACTTTTGACGTGCCTATAGAGCTGCCATTGAGCCCCATGTTAAATGTCTCAAATTTGAAAGCACTATATTTCTAAAACTATGAAACATTTCAAAGATTCCTTTTCAGGCAAACATGTCCACCGTAAGATGAACCTAAGTAGGCTAGAATGGGATTGCTAGGTGTAAGTATGTAGGACTAGTAGCATGCCAAAGTTTGTGCTATTGCCATAGAGAATGCATTGGGCGTTTAAGTTAAATAACTCATAAACTACAAAACATAAAAATAAAAAAAAGTTCCAGCATGTGTCTCCACAGTAAGCTGAATAATAAAAAGTGTGAATGGAGTTTCTAGGTGAAAGTGACTTTTGACGTACCTATAGAGCTGCCATTGAGCCCCATGTTAAATGTCTCAAATTTGAAAGCACTATATTTCTAAAACTATGAAACATTTCAAAGATTCCTTTTCAGGCAAACATGTCCACCGTAAGATGAACCTAAGTAGGCTAGAATGGGGTTGCTAGATGTAAGTATGTAGGACTAGTAGCATGCCAAAGTTTGTGCTATTGCCATAGAGAATGCATTGGGCGTTTAAGTTAAATAACTCATAAACTACAAAACATAAAAATAAAAAAAAGTTCCAGCATGTGTCTCCACAGTAAGCTGAATAATAAAAAGTGTGAAAGGAGTTTCTAGGTGAAAGTGACTTTTGACGTGCCTATAGAGCTGCCATTGAGCCCCATGTTAAATGTCTCAAATTTGAAAGCACTATATTTCTAAAACTATGAAACATTTCAAAGATTCCTTTTCAGGCAAACATGTCCACCGTAAGATGAACCTAAGTAGGCTAGAATGGGATTGCTAGGTGTAAGTATGTAGGACTAGTAGCATGCCACAGTTTGTGCTATTGCCATAGAGAATGCATTGGGCGTTTAAGTTAAATAACTCATAAACTACAAAACATAAAAATAAAAAAAAGTTCCAGCATGTGTCTCCACAGTAAGCTGAATAATAAAAAGTGTGAATGGAGTTTCTAGGTGAAAGTAACTTTTGACGTACCTATAGAGCTGCCATTGAGCCCCATGTTAAATGTCTCAAATTTGAAAGCACTATATTTCTAAAACTATGAAACATTTCAAAGATTCCTTTTCAGGCAAACATGTCCACCGTAAGATGAACCTAAGTAGGCTAGAATGGGGTTGCTAGGTGTAAGTATGTAGGACTAGTAGCATGCCAAAGTTTGTGCTATTGCCATAGAGAATGCATTGGGCGTTTAAGTTAAATAACTCATAAACTACAAAACATAAAAATAAAAAAAAGTTCCAGCATGTGTCTCCACAGTAAGCTGAATAATAAAAAGTGTGAATGGAGTTTCTAGGTGAAAGTGACTTTTGACGTGCCTATAGAGCTGCCATTGAGCCCCATGTTAAATGTCTCAAATTTGAAAGCAATATATTTCTAAAACTATGAAACATTTCAAAGATTCCTTTTCAGGCAAACATGTCCACCGTAAGATGAACCTAGGTAGGCTAGAATGGGGTTGCTAGGTGTAAGTATGTAGGACTAGTAGCATGCCAAAGTTTGTGCTATTGCCATAGAGAATGCATTGGGCGTTTAAGTTAAATAACTCATAAACTACAAAACATAAAAATAAAAAAAAGTTCCAGCATGTGTCTCCACAGTAAGCTGAATAATAAAAAGTGTGAAAGGAGTTTCTAGGTGAAAGTGACTTTTGACGTGCCTATAGAGCTGCCATTGAGCCCCATGTTAAATGTCTCAAATTTGAAAGCACTATATTTCTAAAACTATGAAACATTTCAAAGATTCCTTTTCAGGCAAACATGTCCACCGTAAGATGAACCTAAGTAGGCTAGAATGGGATTGCTAGGTGTAAGTATGTAGGACTAGTAGCATGCCACAGTTTGTGCTATTGCCATAGAGAATGCATTGGGCGTTTAAGTTAAATAACTCATAAACTACAAAACATAAAAATAAAAAAAAGTTCCAGCATGTGTCTCCACAGTAAGCTGAATAATAAAAAGTGTGAATGGAGTTTCTAGGTGAAAGTGACTTTTGACGTGCCTATAGAGCTGCCATTGAGCCCCATGTTAAATGTCTCAAATTTGAAAGCACTATATTTCTAAAACTATGAAACATTTCAAAGATTCCTTTTCAGGCAAACATGTCCACCGTAAGATGAACCTAAGTAGGCTAGAATGGGGTTGCTAGGTGTAAGTATGTAGGACTAGTAGCATGCCAAAGTTTGTGCTATTGCCATAGAGAATGCATTGGGCGTTTAAGTTAAATAACTCATAAACTACAAAACATAAAAATAAAAAAAAGTTCCAGCATGTGTCTCCACAGTAAGCTGAATAATAAAAAGTGTGAATGGAGTTTCTAGGTGAAAGTGACTTTTGACGTACCTATAGAGCTGCCATTGAGCCCCATGTTAAATGTCTCAAATTTGAAAGCACTATATTTCTAAAACTATGAAACATTTCAAAGATTCCTTTTCAGGCAAACATGTCCACCGTAAGATGAACCTAAGTAGGCTAGAATGGGGTTGCTAGGTGTAAGTATGTAGGACTAGTAGCATGCCAAAGTTTGTGCTATTGCCATAGAGAATGCATTGGGCGTTTAAGTTAAATAACTCATAAACTACAAAACATAAAAATAAAAAAAAGTTCCAGCATGTGTCTCCACAGTAAGCTGAATAATAAAAAGTGTGAATGGAGTTTCTAGGTGAAAGTGACTTTTGACGTGCCTATAGAGCTGCCATTGAGCCCCATGTTAAATGTCTCAAATTTGAAAGCACTATATTTCTAAAACTATGAAACATTTCAAAGATTCCTTTTCAGGCAAACATGTCCACCGTAAGATGAACCTAAGTAGGCTAGAATGGGGTTGCTAGGTGTAAGTATGTAGGACTAGTAGCATGCCAAAGTTTGTGCTATTGCCATAGAGAATGCATTGGGCGTTTAAGTTAAATAACTCATAAACTACAAAACATAAAAATAAAAAAAAGTTCCAGCATGTGTCTCCACAGTAAGCTGAATAATAAAAAGTGTGAATGGAGTTTCTAGGTGAAAGTGACTTTTGACGTACCTATAGAGCTGCCATTGAGCCCCATGTTAAATGTCTCAAATTTGAAAGCACTATATTTCTAAAACTATGAAACATTTCAAAGATTCCTTTTCAGGCAAACATGTCCACCGTAAGATGAACCCAAGTAGGCTAGAATGGGGTTGCTAGGTGTAAGTATGTAGGACTAGTAGCATGCCAAAGTTTGTGCTATTGCCATAGAGAATGCATTGGGCGTTTAAGTTAAATAACTCATAAACTACAAAACATAAAAATAAAAAAAAGTTCCAGCATGTGTCTCCACAGTAAGCTGAATAATAAAAAGTGTGAATGGAGTTTCTAGGTGAAAGTGACTTTTGACGTGCCTATAGAGCTGCCATTGAGCCCCATGTTAAATGTCTCAAATTTGAAAGCACTATATTTCTAAAACTATGAAACATTTCAAAGATTCCTTTTCAGGCAAACATGTCCACCGTAAGATGAACCTAAGTAGGCTAGAATGGGGTTGCTAGGTGTAAGTATGTAGGACTAGTAGCATGCCAAAGTTTGTGATATTGCCATAGAGAATGCATTGGGCGTTTAAGTTAAATAACTCATAAACTACAAACCATAAATAAATAAAAAGTTCCAGCATGTGTCTCCACAGTAAGCTGAATAATAAAAAGTGTGAATGGAGTTTCTAGGTGAAAGTAACTTTTGACGTACCTATAGAGCTGCCATTGAGCCCCATGTTAAATGTCTCAAATTTGAAAGCACTATATTTCTAAAACTATGAAACATTTCAAAGATTCCTTTTCAGGCAAACATGTCCACCGTAAGATGAACCTAAGTAGGCTAGAATGGGGTTGCTAGGTGTAAGTATGTAGGACTAGTAGCATGCCAAAGTTTGTGCTATTGCCATAGAGAATGCATTGGGCGTTTAAGTTAAATAACTCATAAACTACAAAACATAAAAATAAAAAAAAGTTCCAGCATGTGTCTCCACAGTAAGCTGAATAATAAAAAGTGTGAATGGAGTTTCTAGGTGAAAGTGACTTTTGACGTGCCTATAGAGCTGCCATTGAGCCCCATGTTAAATGTCTCAAATTTGAAAGCACTATATTTCTAAAACTATGAAACATTTCAAAGATTCCTTTTCAGGCAAACATGTCCACCGTAAGATGAACCTAGGTAGGCTAGAATGGGGTTGCTAGGTGTAAGTATGTAGGACTAGTAGCATGCCAAAGTTTGTGCTATTGCCATAGAGAATGCATTGGGCGTTTAAGTTAAATAACTCATAAACTACAAAACATAAAAATAAAAAAAAGTTCCAGCATGTGTCTCCACAGTAAGCTGAATAATAAAAAGTGTGAATGGAGTTTCTAGGTGAAAGTGACTTTTGACGTGCCTATAGAGCTGCCATTGAGCCCCATGTTAAATGTCTCAAATTTGAAAGCACTATATTTCTAAAACTATGAAACATTTCAAAGATTCCTTTTCAGGCAAACATGTCCACCGTAAGATGAACCTAAGTAGGCTAGAATGGGGTTGCTAGGTGTAAGTATGTAGGACTAGTAGCATGCCAAAGTTTGTGCTATTGCCATAGAGAATGCATTGGGCGTTTAAGTTAAATAACTCATAAACTACAAAACATAAAAATAAAAATAAGTTCCAGCATGTGTCTCCACAGTAAGCTGAATAATAAAAAGTGTGAATGGAGTTTCTAGGTGAAAGTGACTTTTGACGTGCCTATAGAGCTGCCATTGAGCCCCATGTTAAATGTCTCAAATTTGAAAGCACTATATTTCTAAAACTATGAAACATTTCAAAGATTCCTTTTCAGGCAAACATGTCCACCGTAAGATGAACCTAAGTAGGCTAGAATGGGGTTGCTAGGTGTAAGTATGTAGGACTAGTAGCATGCCAAAGTTTGTGCTATTGCCATAGAGAATGCATTGGGCGTTTAAGTTAAATAACTCATAAACTACAAAACATAAAAATAAAAAAAAGTTCCAGCATGTGTCTCCACAGTAAGCTGAATAATAAAAAGTGTGAATGGAGTTTCTAGGTGAAAGTGACTTTTGACGTGCCTATAGAGCTGCCATTGAGCCCCATGTTAAATGTCTCAAATTTGAAAGCACTATATTTCTAAAACTATGAAACATTTCAAAGATTCCTTTTCAGGCAAACATGTCCACCGTAAGATGAACCTAAGTAGGCTAGAATGGGGTTGCTAGGTGTAAGTATGTAGGACTAGTAGCATGCCAAAGTTTGTGCTATTGCCATAGAGAATGCATTGGGCGTTTAAGTTAAATAACTCATAAACTACAAAACATAAAAATAAAAAAAAGTTCCAGCATGTGTCTCCACAGTAAGCTGAATAATAAAAAGTGTGAATGGAGTTTCTAGGTGAAAGTGACTTTTGACGTGCCTATAGAGCTGCCATTGAGCCCCATGTTAAATGTCTCAAATTTGAAAGCACTATATTTCTAAAACTATGAAACATTTCAAAGATTCCTTTTCAGGCAAACATGTCCACCGTAAGATGAACCTAAGTAGGCTAGAATGGGGTTGCTAGGTGTAAGTATGTAGGACTAGAAGCATGCCAAAGTTTGTGCTATTGCCATAGAGAATGCATTGGGCGTTTAAGTTAAATAACTCATAAACTACAAACCATAAATAAATAAAAAGTTCCAGCATGTGTCTCCACAGTAAGCTGAATAATAAAAAGTGTGAATGGAGTTTCTAGGTGAAAGTGACTTTTGACGTACCTATAGAGCTGCCATTGAGCCCCATGTTAAATGTCTCAAATTTGAAAGCACTATATTTCTAAAACTATGAAACATTTCAAAGATTCCTTTTCAGGCAAACATGTCCACCGTAAGATGAACCTAAGTAGGCTAGAATGGGGTTGCTAGGTGTAAGTATGTAGGACTAGTAGCATGCCAAAGTTTGTGCTATTGCCATAGAGAATGCATTGGGCGTTTAAGTTAAATAACTCATAAACTACAAAACATAAAAATAAAAAAAAGTTCCAGCATGTGTCTCCACAGTAAGCTGAATAATAAAAAGTGTGAATGGAGTTTCTAGGTGAAAGTGACTTTTGACGTGCCTATAGAGCTGCCATTGAGCCCCATGTTAAATGTCTCAAATTTGAAAGCACTATATTTCTAAAACTATGAAACATTTCAAAGATTCCTTTTCAGGCAAACATGTCCACCGTAAGATGAACCTAAGTAGGCTAGAATGGGGTTGCTAGGTGTAAGTATGTAGGACTAGTAGCATGCCAAAGTTTGTGCTATTGCCATAGAGAATGCATTGGGCGTTTAAGTTAAATAACTCATAAACTACAAAACATAAAAATAAAAATAAGTTCCAGCATGTGTCTCCACAGTAAGCTGAATAATAAAAAGTGTGAATGGAGTTTCTAGGTGAAAGTGACTTTTGACGTGCCTATAGAGCTGCCATTGAGCCCCATGTTAAATGTCTCAAATTTGAAAGCACTATATTTCTAAAACTATGAAACATTTCAAAGATTCCTTTTCAGGCAAACATGTCCACCGTAAGATGAACCTAAGTAGGCTAGAATGGGGTTGCTAGGTGTAAGTATGTAGGACTAGTAGCATGCCAAAGTTTGTGCTATTGCCATAGAGAATGCATTGGGCGTTTAAGTTAAATAACTCATAAACTACAAAACATAAAAATAAAAAAAAGTTCCAGCATGTGTCTCCACAGTAAGCTGAATAATAAAAAGTGTGAATGGAGTTTCTAGGTGAAAGTGACTTTTGACGTGCCTATAGAGCTGCCATTGAGCCCCATGTTAAATGTCTCAAATTTGAAAGCACTATATTTCTAAAACTATGAAACATTTCAAAGATTCCTTTTCAGGCAAACATGTCCACCGTAAGATGAACCTAAGTAGGCTAGAATGGGGTTGCTAGGTGTAAGTATGTAGGACTAGTAGCATGCCAAAGTTTGTGCTATTGCCATAGAGAATGCATTGGGCGTTTAAGTTAAATAACTCATAAACTACAAAACATAAAAATAAAAAAAAGTTCCAGCATGTGTCTCCACAGTAAGCTGAATAATAAAAAGTGTGAATGGAGTTTCTAGGTGAAAGTGACTTTTGACGTGCCTATAGAGCTGCCATTGAGCCCCATGTTAAATGTCTCAAATTTGAAAGCACTATATTTCTAAAACTATGAAACATTTCAAAGATTCCTTTTCAGGCAAACATGTCCACCGTAAGATGAACCTAAGTAGGCTAGAATGGGGTTGCTAGGTGTAAGTATGTAGGACTAGAAGCATGCCAAAGTTTGTGCTATTGCCATAGAGAATGCATTGGGCGTTTAAGTTAAATAACTCATAAACTACAAACCATAAATAAATAAAAAGTTCCAGCATGTGTCTCCACAGTAAGCTGAATAATAAAAAGTGTGAATGGAGTTTCTAGGTGAAAGTGACTTTTGACGTACCTATAGAGCTGCCATTGAGCCCCATGTTAAATGTCTCAAATTTGAAAGCACTATATTTCTAAAACTATGAAACATTTCAAAGATTCCTTTTCAGGCAAACATGTCCACCGTAAGATGAACCTAAGTAGGCTAGAATGGGGTTGCTAGGTGTAAGTATGTAGGACTAGTAGCATGCCAAAGTTTGTGCTATTGCCATAGAGAATGCATTGGGCGTTTAAGTTAAATAACTCATAAACTACAAAACATAAAAATAAAAAAAAGTTCCAGCATGTGTCTCCACAGTAAGCTGAATAATAAAAAGTGTGAATGGAGTTTCTAGGTGAAAGTGACTTTTGACGTGCCTATAGAGCTGCCATTGAGCCCCATGTTAAATGTCTCAAATTTGAAAGCAATATATTTCTAAAACTATGAAACATTTCAAAGATTCCTTTTCAGGCAAACATGTCCACCGTAAGATGAACCTAGGTAGGCTAGAATGGGGTTGCTAGGTGTAAGTATGTAGGACTAGTAGCATGCCAAAGTTTGTGCTATTGCCATAGAGAATGCATTGGGCGTTTAAGTTAAATAACTCATAAACTACAAAACATAAAAATAAAAAAAAGTTCCAGCATGTGTCTCCACAGTAAGCTGAATAATAAAAAGTGTGAAAGGAGTTTCTAGGTGAAAGTGACTTTTGACGTGCCTATAGAGCTGCCATTGAGCCCCATGTTAAATGTCTCAAATTTGAAAGCACTATATTTCTAAAACTATGAAACATTTCAAAGATTCCTTTTCAGGCAAACATGTCCACCGTAAGATGAACCTAAGTAGGCTAGAATGGGATTGCTAGGTGTAAGTATGTAGGACTAGTAGCATGCCACAGTTTGTGCTATTGCCATAGAGAATGCATTGGGCGTTTAAGTTAAATAACTCATAAACTACAAAACATAAAAATAAAAAAAAGTTCCAGCATGTGTCTCCACAGTAAGCTGAATAATAAAAAGTGTGAATGGAGTTTCTAGGTGAAAGTGACTTTTGACGTGCCTATAGAGCTGCCATTGAGCCCCATGTTAAATGTCTCAAATTTGAAAGCACTATATTTCTAAAACTATGAAACATTTCAAAGATTCCTTTTCAGGCAAACATGTCCACCGTAAGATGAACCTAAGTAGGCTAGAATGGGGTTGCTAGGTGTAAGTATGTAGGACTAGTAGCATGCCAAAGTTTGTGCTATTGCCATAGAGAATGCATTGGGCGTTTAAGTTAAATAACTCATAAACTACAAAACATAAAAATAAAAAAAAGTTCCAGCATGTGTCTCCACAGTAAGCTGAATAATAAAAAGTGTGAATGGAGTTTCTAGGTGAAAGTGACTTTTGACGTACCTATAGAGCTGCCATTGAGCCCCATGTTAAATGTCTCAAATTTGAAAGCACTATATTTCTAAAACTATGAAACATTTCAAAGATTCCTTTTCAGGCAAACATGTCCACCGTAAGATGAACCTAAGTAGGCTAGAATGGGGTTGCTAGGTGTAAGTATGTAGGACTAGTAGCATGCCAAAGTTTGTGCTATTGCCATAGAGAATGCATTGGGCGTTTAAGTTAAATAACTCATAAACTACAAAACATAAAAATAAAAAAAAGTTCCAGCATGTGTCTCCACAGTAAGCTGAATAATAAAAAGTGTGAATGGAGTTTCTAGGTGAAAGTGACTTTTGACGTGCCTATAGAGCTGCCATTGAGCCCCATGTTAAATGTCTCAAATTTGAAAGCACTATATTTCTAAAACTATGAAACATTTCAAAGATTCCTTTTCAGGCAAACATGTCCACCGTAAGATGAACCTAAGTAGGCTAGAATGGGGTTGCTAGGTGTAAGTATGTAGGACTAGTAGCATGCCAAAGTTTGTGCTATTGCCATAGAGAATGCATTGGGCGTTTAAGTTAAATAACTCATAAACTACAAAACATAAAAATAAAAAAAAGTTCCAGCATGTGTCTCCACAGTAAGCTGAATAATAAAAAGTGTGAATGGAGTTTCTAGGTGAAAGTGACTTTTGACGTGCCTATAGAGCTGCCATTGAGCCCCATGTTAAATGTCTCAAATTTGAAAGCACTATATTTCTAAAACTATGAAACATTTCAAAGATTCCTTTTCAGGCAAACATGTCCACCGTAAGATGAACCTAAGTAGGCTAGAATGGGGTTGCTAGGTGTAAGTATGTAGGACTAGTAGCATGCCAAAGTTTGTGATATTGCCATAGAGAATGCATTGGGCGTTTAAGTTAAATAACTCATAAACTACAAACCATAAATAAATAAAAAGTTCCAGCATGTGTCTCCACAGTAAGCTGAATAATAAAAAGTGTGAATGGAGTTTCTAGGTGAAAGTAACTTTTGACGTACCTATAGAGCTGCCATTGAGCCCCATGTTAAATGTCTCAAATTTGAAAGCACTATATTTCTAAAACTATGAAACATTTCAAAGATTCCTTTTCAGGCAAACATGTCCACCGTAAGATGAACCTAAGTAGGCTAGAATGGGGTTGCTAGGTGTAAGTATGTAGGACTAGTAGCATGCCAAAGTTTGTGCTATTGCCATAGAGAATGCATTGGGCGTTTAAGTTAAATAACTCATAAACTACAAAACATAAAAATAAAAAAAAGTTCCAGCATGTGTCTCCACAGTAAGCTGAATAATAAAAAGTGTGAATGGAGTTTCTAGGTGAAAGTGACTTTTGACGTGCCTATAGAGCTGCCATTGAGCCCCATGTTAAATGTCTCAAATTTGAAAGCACTATATTTCTAAAACTATGAAACATTTCAAAGATTCCTTTTCAGGCAAACATGTCCACCGTAAGATGAACCTAGGTAGGCTAGAATGGGGTTGCTAGGTATAAGTATGTAGGACTAGTAGCATGCCAAAGTTTGTGCTATTGCCATAGAGAATGCATTGGGCGTTTAAGTTAAATAACTCATAAACTACAAAACATAAAAATAAAAAAAAGTTCCAGCATGTGTCTCCACAGTAAGCTGAATAATAAAAAGTGTGAATGGAGTTTCTAGGTGAAAGTGACTTTTGACGTGCCTATAGAGCTGCCATTGAGCCCCATGTTAAATGTCTCAAATTTGAAAGCACTATATTTCTAAAACTATGAAACATTTCAAAGATTCCTTTTCAGGCAAACATGTCCACCGTAAGATGAACCTAAGTAGGCTAGAATGGGGTTGCTAGGTGTAAGTATGTAGGACTAGTAGCATGCCAAAGTTTGTGCTATTGCCATAGAGAATGCATTGGGCGTTTAAGTTAAATAACTCATAAACTACAAAACATAAAAATAAAAATAAGTTCCAGCATGTGTCTCCACAGTAAGCTGAATAATAAAAAGTGTGAATGGAGTTTCTAGGTGAAAGTGACTTTTGACGTGCCTATAGAGCTGCCATTGAGCCCCATGTTAAATGTCTCAAATTTGAAAGCACTATATTTCTAAAACTATGAAACATTTCAAAGATTCCTTTTCAGGCAAACATGTCCACCGTAAGATGAACCTAAGTAGGCTAGAATGGGGTTGCTAGGTGTAAGTATGTAGGACTAGTAGCATGCCAAAGTTTGTGCTATTGCCATAGAGAATGCATTGGGCGTTTAAGTTAAATAACTCATAAACTACAAAACATAAAAATAAAAAAAAGTTCCAGCATGTGTCTCCACAGTAAGCTGAATAATAAAAAGTGTGAATGGAGTTTCTAGGTGAAAGTGACTTTTGACGTGCCTATAGAGCTGCCATTGAGCCCCATGTTAAATGTCTCAAATTTGAAAGCACTATATTTCTAAAACTATGAAACATTTCAAAGATTCCTTTTCAGGCAAACATGTCCACCGTAAGATGAACCTAAGTAGGCTAGAATGGGGTTGCTAGGTGTAAGTATGTAGGACTAGTAGCATGCCAAAGTTTGTGCTATTGCCATAGAGAATGCATTGGGCGTTTAAGTTAAACTAGAAAGCAGTTCCTGTAGAAACTGCGTGGGCTCGCGTAAAATGCTTTGTATAAAGTTATTGCCGTGTCAAGTTTGAAACTCGGGGACCGGAGTAATGGTGTTACCATTGGTGTTCTAAATCTATAATCACAATTTCGGGACTGTAGCATATTGTAAAGAAAAGTAGAAAATGCATTAAAGCTGAAGTAAAAGTTAAAAAAAAGTATGAAAATGTGTAAAAACTATAGTTTAAGCAGAATAAAGTATGTGGAAGTTGTAGAAGTGTTTTTAAAGTTTTTCTTTAAATGTAAAAAAAAAAAAAAAAATCTAAAAAATTGAAGTTTTTTCTTTTTAAGTAAAAAAGATTTTTTTTTTTTAAGTTTTCATTTTTTTCATTTTTTTCATTTTTTTTAATTTTTTTTAATTTTTTTAATTTTTTTAATTTTTTTAATTTTTTAATTTTTTTTTATTTTTTTAATTTTTTTGATTTTTTTTTTTGAAAATACTTTTTTGAAAATACTTTTTTGAAAATACTTTTTTGAAAATACTTTTTTGAAAATACTTTTGAAAAGACTTTTTTGAAAATACTTTTTCATCTCTATCTGATCTATCTGTGTAAAGGCCATCCAATTGCACAAATAGCAGACCTACAAGCCCACAAGGTATCGCAGAGCAACTCATTGAGATCTTGTAACTTTAATTTCAGCCCTGTAATTAAGCCCTTATATGTCTCAGCTGTGGAAGTGTAAAAGACAAACAAGTGGCGCGCAACTTGATCTCTTATTTTACAATGGTTCTGAATGGGGGGAAACTATGCCCGAACAAATTGCTCTATCGCAAAAAGTAAAAGTCGAATGCAAATAATTCTTTCGCTGTGAGTGGCCTGAGATATTGAGGTACACCATGTGCGATTGTGGTGTTGGTACGATCGAAAATGTGGTTATAAGAGCGAGTTAAGAATTGTCATCGCAATAATTTCCTCGTAAGATTTCTACAATGGATGTCAATGAGCAGATTGACTGTATTTGTGTCACTTAAAAGGCCGTAGTTCACATTCTGTATGTCTCTGTGTTTTGGTGGTCACATTGTGTGAAAGAGGACATGTGTGGCTACAAAATGACCAAAGGACATGCGTGTAAAGTGAATATCTTGGCCGGGACGGCAATTTGTTTGGTAAATTTTCAAGGAAAGATTTTCTGTTCTACGCACTCTAGTGAAAAAAGCCCGCACTCTAAGTTGGCACTAATTAGGCGAAACGGCCTGCGATTGAACTGCGATTTCGGAAAAAACGTTTAACGTATTCGAATACGGTTTGAACCACGAAAAAGTCCAGAGTCGTGTGAGCTTTCTAAAGTTTAAATCACGTTTCTACGACAAAGTATGCCAGAGTAATGAGGCTGCAAAAGTGAGGTTGATTTAGAGATAAATCCCATACATTGTCAATGGGAGGAAAAAACTATAAATAAAGTTAAATATTTTAAAAAGTATAAACTTTTTCAAAACAACTTTTTCACCAATTAAAGTTCAAAGATAGATGAACATTATAAAGTTTGAATGAAGTTTCAAAGTGAAAGTATGACGGAGTAATAAGAGCTCAAAAAAGTTAACTGTGAAAAATGGGACCTTTCTTCCATCGACTCTCACTATAAAGAATGTAAAAAAAAGTTAAAAAGTTAAAAAGTATAAAAAGTATAAAACTTTGTAAAAATTCTAATTGGAGCAATAATAACTGCAAAGAGCTGAACAGTTTGAAGTTTGAACTAAATTTCTAGCATAAAGTATGTGGAAGTAGTAGGGTGCCAAAAAAAGTGGCGGAAATTGGAATAAATAAATATAAACTGAGAGTAACTAGTGTGTGCTCGCTGTGGCGAGCCCACAATAACTCATAAACTACAAAACATAAAAATAAAAAAAAGTTCCAGCATGTGTCTCCACAGTAAGCTGAATAATAAAAAGTGTGAATGGAGTTTCTAGGTGAAAGTGACTTTTGACGTGCCTATAGAGCTGCCATTGAGCCCCATGTTAAATGTCTCAAATTTGAAAGCACTATATTTCTAAAACTATGAAACATTTCAAAGATTCCTTTTCAGGCAAACATGTCCACCGTAAGATGAACCTAAGTAGGCTAGAATGGGGTTGCTAGGTGTAAGTATGTAGGACTAGAAGCATGCCAAAGTTTGTGCTATTGCCATAGAGAATGCATTGGGCGTTTAAGTTAAATAACTCATAAACTACAAACCATAAATAAATAAAAAGTTCCAGCATGTGTCTCCACAGTAAGCTGAATAATAAAAAGTGTGAATGGAGTTTCTAGGTGAAAGTGACTTTTGACGTACCTATAGAGCTGCCATTGAGCCCCATGTTAAATGTCTCAAATTTGAAAGCACTATATTTCTAAAACTATGAAACATTTCAAAGATTCCTTTTCAGGCAAACATGTCCACCGTAAGATGAACCTAAGTAGGCTAGAATGGGGTTGCTAGGTGTAAGTATGTAGGACTAGTAGCATGCCAAAGTTTGTGCTATTGCCATAGAGAATGCATTGGGCGTTTAAGTTAAATAACTCATAAACTACAAAACATAAAAATAAAAAAAAGTTCCAGCATGTGTCTCCACAGTAAGCTGAATAATAAAAAGTGTGAATGGAGTTTCTAGGTGAAAGTGACTTTTGACGTGCCTATAGAGCTGCCATTGAGCCCCATGTTAAATGTCTCAAATTTGAAAGCACTATATTTCTAAAACTATGAAACATTTCAAAGATTCCTTTTCAGGCAAACATGTCCACCGTAAGATGAACCTAGGTAGGCTAGAATGGGGTTGCTAGGTATAAGTATGTAGGACTAGTAGCATGCCAAAGTTTGTGCTATTGCCATAGAGAATGCATTGGGCGTTTAAGTTAAATAACTCATAAACTACAAAACATAAAAATAAAAAAAAGTTCCAGCATGTGTCTCCACAGTAAGCTGAATAATAAAAAGTGTGAATGGAGTTTCTAGGTGAAAGTGACTTTTGACGTGCCTATAGAGCTGCCATTGAGCCCCATGTTAAATGTCTCAAATTTGAAAGCACTATATTTCTAAAACTATGAAACATTTCAAAGATTCCTTTTCAGGCAAACATGTCCACCGTAAGATGAACCTAAGTAGGCTAGAATGGGGTTGCTAGGTGTAAGTATGTAGGACTAGTAGCATGCCAAAGTTTGTGCTATTGCCATAGAGAATGCATTGGGCGTTTAAGTTAAATAACTCATAAACTACAAAACATAAAAATAAAAATAAGTTCCAGCATGTGTCTCCACAGTAAGCTGAATAATAAAAAGTGTGAATGGAGTTTCTAGGTGAAAGTGACTTTTGACGTGCCTATAGAGCTGCCATTGAGCCCCATGTTAAATGTCTCAAATTTGAAAGCACTATATTTCTAAAACTATGAAACATTTCAAAGATTCCTTTTCAGGCAAACATGTCCACCGTAAGATGAACCTAAGTAGGCTAGAATGGGGTTGCTAGGTGTAAGTATGTAGGACTAGTAGCATGCCAAAGTTTGTGCTATTGCCATAGAGAATGCATTGGGCGTTTAAGTTAAATAACTCATAAACTACAAAACATAAAAATAAAAAAAAGTTCCAGCATGTGTCTCCACAGTAAGCTGAATAATAAAAAGTGTGAATGGAGTTTCTAGGTGAAAGTGACTTTTGACGTGCCTATAGAGCTGCCATTGAGCCCCATGTTAAATGTCTCAAATTTGAAAGCACTATATTTCTAAAACTATGAAACATTTCAAAGATTCCTTTTCAGGCAAACATGTCCACCGTAAGATGAACCTAAGTAGGCTAGAATGGGGTTGCTAGGTGTAAGTATGTAGGACTAGTAGCATGCCAAAGTTTGTGCTATTGCCATAGAGAATGCATTGGGCGTTTAAGTTAAATAACTCATAAACTACAAAACATAAAAATAAAAAAAAGTTCCAGCATGTGTCTCCACAGTAAGCTGAATAATAAAAAGTGTGAATGGAGTTTCTAGGTGAAAGTGACTTTTGACGTGCCTATAGAGCTGCCATTGAGCCCCATGTTAAATGTCTCAAATTTGAAAGCACTATATTTCTAAAACTATGAAACATTTCAAAGATTCCTTTTCAGGCAAACATGTCCACCGTAAGATGAACCTAAGTAGGCTAGAATGGGGTTGCTAGGTGTAAGTATGTAGGACTAGAAGCATGCCAAAGTTTGTGCTATTGCCATAGAGAATGCATTGGGCGTTTAAGTTAAATAACTCATAAACTACAAACCATAAATAAATAAAAAGTTCCAGCATGTGTCTCCACAGTAAGCTGAATAATAAAAAGTGTGAATGGAGTTTCTAGGTGAAAGTGACTTTTGACGTACCTATAGAGCTGCCATTGAGCCCCATGTTAAATGTCTCAAATTTGAAAGCACTATATTTCTAAAACTATGAAACATTTCAAAGATTCCTTTTCAGGCAAACATGTCCACCGTAAGATGAACCTAAGTAGGCTAGAATGGGGTTGCTAGGTGTAAGTATGTAGGACTAGTAGCATGCCAAAGTTTGTGCTATTGCCATAGAGAATGCATTGGGCGTTTAAGTTAAATAACTCATAAACTACAAAACATAAAAATAAAAAAAAGTTCCAGCATGTGTCTCCACAGTAAGCTGAATAATAAAAAGTGTGAATGGAGTTTCTAGGTGAAAGTGACTTTTGACGTGCCTATAGAGCTGCCATTGAGCCCCATGTTAAATGTCTCAAATTTGAAAGCACTATATTTCTAAAACTATGAAACATTTCAAAGATTCCTTTTCAGGCAAACATGTCCACCGTAAGATGAACCTAAGTAGGCTATAATGGAGTTGCTAGGTGTAAGTATGTAGGACTAGTATCATGCCAAAGTTTGTGCTATTGCCATAGAGAATGCATTGGGCGTTTAAGTTAAATAACTCATAAACTACAAAACATAAAAATAAAAAAAAGTTCCAGCATGTGTCTCCACAGTAAGCTGAATAATAAAAAGTGTGAATGGAGTTTCTAGGTGAAAGTGACTTTTGACGTGCCTATAGAGCTGCCATTGAGCCCCATGTTAAATGTCTCAAATTTGAAAGCACTATATTTCTAAAACTATGAAACATTTCAAAGATTCCTTTTCAGGCAAACATGTCCACCGTAAGATGAACCTAAGTAGGCTAGAATGGGGTTGCTAGGTGTAAGTATGTAGGACTAGAAGCATGCCAAAGTTTGTGCTATTGCCATAGAGAATGCATTGGGCGTTTAAGTTAAATAACTCATAAACTACAAACCATAAATAAATAAAAAGTTCCAGCATGTGTCTCCACAGTAAGCTGAATAATAAAAAGTGTGAATGGAGTTTCTAGGTGAAAGTGACTTTTGACGTACCTATAGAGCTGCCATTGAGCCCCATGTTAAATGTCTCAAATTTGAAAGCACTATATTTCTAAAACTATGAAACATTTCAAAGATTCCTTTTCAGGCAAACATGTCCACCGTAAGATGAACCTAAGTAGGCTAGAATGGGGTTGCTAGGTGTAAGTATGTAGGACTAGTAGCATGCCAAAGTTTGTGCTATTGCCATAGAGAATGCATTGGGCGTTTAAGTTAAATAACTCATAAACTACAAAACATAAAAATAAAAAAAAGTTCCAGCATGTGTCTCCACAGTAAGCTGAATAATAAAAAGTGTGAATGGAGTTTCTAGGTGAAAGTGACTTTTGACGTGCCTATAGAGCTGCCATTGAGCCCCATGTTAAATGTCTCAAATTTGAAAGCACTATATTTCTAAAACTATGAAACATTTCAAAGATTCCTTTTCAGGCAAACATGTCCACCGTAAGATGAACCTAAGTAGGCTATAATGGAGTTGCTAGGTGTAAGTATGTAGGACTAGTATCATGCCAAAGTTTGTGCTATTGCCATAGAGAATGCATTGGGCGTTTAAGTTAAATAACTCATAAACTACAAAACATAAAAATAAAAAAAAGTTCCAGCATGTGTCTCCACAGTAAGCTGAATAATAAAAAGTGTGAATGGAGTTTCTAGGTGAAAGTGACTTTTGACGTGCCTATAGAGCTGCCATTGAGCCCCATGTTAAATGTCTCAAATTTGAAAGCACTATATTTCTAAAACTATGAAACATTTCAAAGATTCCTTTTCAGGCAAACATGTCCACCGTAAGATGAACCTAAGTAGGCTAGAATGGGGTTGCTAGGTGTAAGTATGTAGGACTAGAAGCATGCCAAAGTTTGTGCTATTGCCATAGAGAATGCATTGGGCGTTTAAGTTAAATAACTCATAAACTACAAACCATAAATAAATAAAAAGTTCCAGCATGTGTCTCCACAGTAAGCTGAATAATAAAAAGTGTGAATGGAGTTTCTAGGTGAAAGTGACTTTTGACGTACCTATAGAGCTGCCATTGAGCCCCATGTTAAATGTCTCAAATTTGAAAGCACTATATTTCTAAAACTATGAAACATTTCAAAGATAAAAAAATAAAACGATGGGTTATAGCCCATCGTTTTTTGAATTTTTGATTTTCTTTTTTAATCCTCGTTTTTCATCATTTTGGACCATGGGCTATAGCCCATATCGTACGGCATACTATAGCACGCCGTTTTTCATCATTTTTGAGGATTTAAAAAAAATGAAAAAATGAAATAAACGATGGGTTATAGCCCATCGTTTTTTGATTTTTTTTAAAATCCTCGTTTTTCATCATTTTGGACCATGGGCTATAGCCCATATCGTACGGCATACTATAGCAGGAGGAGAGTAGGAGGGGGAGGGGCCAGGCAGGGGGAGAGTAGGAAGGGGAGGGGCCAGGCATGAGGAGAGTAGGAAGGGGAGGGGCCAGGCAGGGGGAGAGAGAGTAGAGAGGGGAGGGGCCAGGCAGGGGGAGAGTAGGAAGGGGAGGGGCCAGGCAGGGGGAGAGAGAGTAGGGAGGGGAGGGGCCAGGCAGGGGGAGAGTAGGGAGGGGCCTGGCCTGGCCCCTCCCCTCCCTACTCTCCCCCTGCCTGGCCCCTCCCCTCCCTACTCTCCCCCTGCCTGGCCCCTCCCCTCCCTACTCTCCCCCTGCCTGGCCCCTCCCCTTCCTACTCTCCCCCTGCCTGGCCCCTCCCCTTACTACTCTCCTCCTGCCTGGCCCCTCCCCTTCCTACTCTCCTCCCTACTCTCCTCCTGCCTGGCCCCTCCCCTTCCTACTCTCCTCCTGCCTGGCTCCTCCCCTTCCTACTCTCCCCCTGCCTGGCCCCTCCCCTTCCTACTCTCCCCCTGCCTGGCCCCTCCCCTTCCTACTCTCCCGCTGCCTGGCCCCTCCCCTTCCTACTATGCTCCTGCCTGGCCCCTCCCTACTCTCCCCCTGCCTGGCCCCTCGCCTTCCTACTATCCCCCTGCCTGGCACCTCCCCTTCCTACTCTCCCCCTGCCTGGCCCCTACCCTTTCCTACTGACTGAACTCTGCCTACTGTCCTCCTACCTGACCAACCCTGCTCTCCTCCTACCTGAACCCGACTCTCCTCCTACCTGACCACCCTGCTCTCCTCCTACCTGACCCCCCACCTACCTGACCCCACCACTCTGAAACCCCCTGACCATCCCCCCTACACTCCCCCTGACTGAACTCCGCCTACTCTCCTACCTGACCACCTTACTCTCCTCCTACCTGACCCCACTAATCTCCTCCTACCAGCCCACCCTACTCTCCTCCTACCTGAAACCCACACCTTGTACTAGGTATTCTATGGATATCATCTGATTTATCCACTGGGCCACTCCTACTCTAGGTGTCAGTGATTTGAACCATCACCGCCTACTAGGAGTATGTCGGGTTTGAACCAGCACACTTCTACTAGGTATACTACGGATATCATTTTACTTATCCGCTGGGCCACTGAGGCACACAATCATGGTGAATTTCTGGGCTGCTTTAAAGTTGTCCTTCTGGAAATCAGTGTGCAAAGCAAAGTGTCACAGTTATGACTAATGTGGGATTTGAACCCTGGACCTGTGGCTCCCAAGGACAGCCTCTCATCACACTGAGCTAACTGCTGGATACTACTACACAGCTTTTTGTGCTATTTGATGTAAGTGTGGAAAGCAAAGTGTCACAGTAAAGAAAGACCGCTGGGACACGCCTACTCTAGGTGTTGGTGATTTGAACACCGCATGTCATATGTCGGGTTTGAACCTGCACACTTCTACTAGGTATACTACGGATATCATCTGACTTATCCGTTGGGCCACTGAGGCACACAAACATGGTGAATTTCTGGGCTGCTTTAAAGTTGTCCTTCTGGAAATCAGTGTGCAAAGCAAAGTGTCACAGTTATGCCTAATGTGGGATTTGAACCCTGGACCTGTGGCTCCCAAGGACAGCCTCTCATGACACTGAGCTAACTGCTGGATACTACTACACAGCTTTTTTGTGCTATTTGATGAAGTGTGGAAAGCAAAGTGTCACAGTAAAGACAAAGTAAAGAAATGAGTGGGGTTTGAACTCACCATCTCCCGATCATGTGGCAGCGTTCTAACACACTGAGCCACTGGTTCCAGACAATTCACACAGCTTTTTTGTTTGTTTTTTTCTTCTGAAATCGGTCTTGAAAATATAGACTTATTTGGTGTTTGAACTCACCATCTCCCAAACATGTGGACAGTGTTCTAACACACTGAGCCACTGGCTCCAGACAATTCACACTGCTTTTTTGTTTGTTTGCTTGTAAGTGACAAGTCCAGAATGTATTTTTCAATGTATTGTTAGTTCTTAAACATAAACTCATACAGTTCATCCCACAGTGAGATCAGCTTGAGAGTCATACTATTGTCTGTACCTGATTCCAACTGCCGAATCTCAGGTTTGAACCAGGAACCTTCAGATCTAAAGCCTAACACTCTAACACTCTCCCAGCTGAGCTATTACTGCTTGAAAGTAACACATCCAGTATTTATTTTTACATTGACTGTTACTTGTTACTTCTTAAACAAAAAAACTCATAAAGTTTTTCACCCAGTGAGATTAGCCTAAGAGTCATAGGATTTTCTGTACCTCATTTCAACTGCCAAAAGCCTGGATTGAACCAGGGGCCTTTAGATCTTCAGTCTAATGCTCTACCAACTGTGCTAATTTGGCTTGTAAGTGACACATCCAGAATATATTTTTCAATTGATTGTTAGTTCTTAAACAAATAAACTCATACAGTTTTCCCCCAGTGAGATCAGCCTGGGAGTCATACGGTTTTCTGTACCTCATTTGACCTGCTGAAAACCGGTTCCATTTGTACACTGTCAAAGTAACTAACTTAATACTATCAACATCTATCTATTCTATAGTCCCTCTACAACATTGGTTCCCAAACCTTTTCTTGTCAAGGACCCCCACATTTACACTTTATTAACCTGTGGAACCTGAACCTAACCCTAACCCTAACCCTAACCCTAACCCTAACCCCATAAGAGAAGATTGTTACAGATCTAGCAGTGATCTAGAATGATCAATTATATTAATAAAACGAATAAAACGAAAAGAAAATGAAGTTGAATAATCACTATAAATCTAAAACAGGTCAGAGTATTTCATCCAGTTATAAACAAGGAAGTGGTCCGGGTCTGCGACCATTTGATTGGAGGAGACAATGTAAGGAGCCCTAGGATTGGCTGAAGGCAGACCGATCTGATTGGCCAAGGAATCTGTCAATCAGAATGATTGGCACGTCAAAAACCACGACAGCACCCTAACTCAGTTACCTATTGCTATCTGCAACAACAGTCTTCCTTTGCCTGTGAGTTAGAGTTTGGAGTTGGATTTTGGCTGATATTTTTTAATCCTTCAAATCATGAAGTACACATGTATGTCTTCCAAACCCATGAACTATTGTATGTTTTTTTTTATCCTTCAAAATCATGAAAAACAACATATTATAGTAAGTCTTCCGAAACTATATACAGTTTTCTGTAACTCATTTCAACTGCCGAAACCCAGGATTGAACTAGGGACGTTTAGATCTTCAGTCTAATGCTCTTCCAACTGAGCTATTTCGGCTTGTAAGTGACACATCCAGAATGTATTTTTCAATGAATTGTTATTTCTTAAACAAACTCATACAGTTCATCCCACAGTGAGATCAGCTTGAGAGTCATACGGTTGTCTGTACCTCATTTCTACTGCAGACTCACCATCTCCCGATCATGTGGCAGCGTTCTAACACACTGAGCCACTGGCTCGAGACAATTCACAATGCTTTTTTGTTTGTTTGCTTGTAAGTGACAAATCCAGAATGTATTTTTCAATGTATTGTTAGTTCTTAAACATAAAATCATACAGTTCATCCCACAGTGAGATCAGTTTGAGAGTCATACGATTGTCTGTACCTCATTTCAACTGCCGAATCTCAGGTTTGAACCAGGAACCTTCAGATCTAAAGCCTAACGCTCTCCCAGCTGAGCTATTACGGCTTGAAAGTAACACATCCAGTATTTATTTTTACATTGACTGTTACTTGTTACTTCTTAAACAAAAAAAACTCATAAAGTTTTTCACCCAGTGAGATCAGCCTAAGAGTCATAGGATTTTCTGTACCTCATTTCAACTGCCAAAAGCCTGGATTGAACCAGGGACCTTTAGATCTTCAGTCTAATGCTCTACCAACTGCGCTAATTTGGCTTGTAAGTGTAACATCCAGAATATATTTTTCAATTGATTGTTAGTTCTTAAACAAACTCATACAGTTTTCCCCCAGTGAGATCAGCCTGGGAGTCATACGGTTTTCTGTACCTCATTTGACCTGCTGAAAACCGGTTCCATTTGTACACTGTCAAAGTCACTAACTTATCATCTAGTATAGACCCTCTACAACAGTGGTTCCCAAACCTTTTCTTGTCAAGGACCCCCGAATTTACACTTTATTAGCCCGTGGAACCTAACCCTAATCCATGGTCAAAAACGATGAAAAACGAGGATTTGAAAAAAAGACAAAATCACTTCCAGACCATGCATGGGCTATAGTCCATGGTGTCGGAGTGATTCACGTCCTCAAAAATGATGAAAAACGGCATGCTACAGTTCCCTAACCCTAACCCTTGATCGTAGGAGATAGTAATGTAGTACTCTACAGATCGAGTGCTATCCAGTCATAAAGTTTGAACACTTGAAGAAACTACTACAGAAAACTGGAAACACCGCCAATATGGCGCACTGCATCCTATCCGTAGGAATGAACAATCGACAGCAGGTGACAACAGAAACAGGACGGAAGACAATGAGGGCGGACACAAGTGTGGCCTGTTAATTTGCCCAGCTGGTACCCACTTAAGGCCCAATCAGATCCCAGTTCAAACCCATATAGGCAAACACAGGTGGCACACATGGTTCTGAAATAAAATTGTCCATTTGGATACCACCTAAGACCCAGTTAGAAACCCACATAAGCCCATATGGGCTAACACGGGTGGGCCCTTTGTGAATACTGGGCGCACGGCCCACTTGGAACCCAAGCCCATAGCCCATGTCAAAACCCAATTGGGCCCAGGTGGACATGTTAGCTGGGCATGGTCAAAAATGATGAAAAACGAGGATACTTTTTTTTTCAAAAATTAAAAAAACGATGGGCTATAACCCACCGTTTTTTTTCTTCTTCCAAATCCTCAAAAATGGTGAAAAACGGCGTGCTATAGTATGCCGTACGGTATGGGCTATAGCCCATGGTCAAAAATGATGAAAAACCAGGATAAAAAAAAAATCCAAAAAACGCCCTCATCAAGTCACCTTTCGCGCAATGTGGCCCTTGCCCCAAAATGAGTTTGACACCCCTGCTATAGACCCTCTACAACAGTGGTTCCCAAACCTTTTCTTGTCAAGGACCCCCGAATTTACACTTTATTAGCCCGTGGAACCTAACCCTAAACCGGCTATAATCCATGGTCAAAAACTATGAAAAACGAGGATTTGAAAAAAGAAAGAAAATCACTGGCCCATTTGGATACCACCTAAGATCCAGTTAGAAACCCACGTAAGCCCATATGGGCTAACACGGGTGGGCCCTTTGTGAAAACTGGGTGCACGGCCCACTTGGAACCCATGCACATAGCCCATGTCAAAACCCAATTGGGCCAAGATGGACATGTTAGCTGGGGAGTAGACTGGGCTCGAAACTGGACAAACATGCCATATCCGATGCCCATAAGAGTTGCATGATTAAATGGGATCACTTTAAAAAGAGTGCATCTTCACTCTTCAGGCTCTATTGCAGCTAAACTTTCAGAAAGTCACAAAGCTACTGTAGAGAAGAACAGGTTGTATCTGTCCAAAGTTGTTGATATTATTAGGCTATTTTCTAAACTTGGATTGCCTTTCCGTGGACACAGGCAGGGGATAGATTCAGAAACACAGGGGAATTTTCTTGAGATTCTTCTCTAAATATGATACTGGATTTGAAAGCATGCAGTCAAATAATTTGAATTCAACATCCCCAAATTTCCAGAACAAAATAATTGATATCTGTGCAAACTTGGTTTATGCAGATATTGCAGAATCCCTACAGGGGGTCATGCCTATGTTCCTCAGCCCTATGTTCCCTCTGCCCTATGTTCCCTCAATCCGATAAGTGCAAGTGTAATAAATGTAATAGTGTAATAAGTATATTAGTGTAATAGTGTAATAAGTATAATAGTGTAATAGTGTAATAAGAGTAATACAGACAGCATTTTTTTTCCAATGAAATTGCCATCTCGTCTTTTTTTCTCTCGTTTCGTCTCGTCTTTTTTCTCTCATCTCGTCTTTTATTTCTCATCGCATTTTTTTTCTCGTCTCACCACGCATCAAGGAAGCAGGCACGACTGCAATTCATCTTAATGTCTTTTATCGGGTGCACGGTCTGGGAAGAACCTGTTAAACAAGACAATACCAGCACTCACAGAACTGTCCTTAAAGGAACTTTATTGTTTCGATTTGCCAGAGTATAATTTTTCAGTTCCTTGTTCCTTGTTCCTTGTATATATATATTTTTTACCTTCCTTGTCTGGTTAAATGTGGTAATGTGTAAAAAGGCTGAGTCAGACTTGTTGTCTGCGCACACCTGACAAAAGATATGAAATATTCAGACTGTACATGACCAAGACATCTCCCTTCAGGAACGGTATGGGTATTTGTGACATGGGGTACCAGAGCTAAAGGAAACCCATATTACTACTAAGTATGGCTTTCCCGGTGTATTGTGCAGGAGGCCATCCAGCTGGCTTATGCCAGTACAGGGTTTCAGCCTCCTGAAGGCCTTAGGACCCAGGATGCTGCCATACCCTGCGTAGAGCAGGGTATGCTCTACTGTGGACCTCTGCTGGTAGAATCTAAAGCAGCAGCATCAATTATTTGCGAGAAAAACAAAATAGGTCAAAATGGGCATATTGTTTTACAGCCCAATAAATCGTCTTCCATTAGCCTTCATTGAGTTGATTGATTGACAGCTGACATGACAAGCCTCTGTTACGGGTCTCAGGGCTGCTGAGTACCTCATTAATAAAACTTAACCTGAATAAACAGGGATAAAGACGGAGCAATGAGTGTTGCTTTTCTTTCCAGAATGTAACTGAGGGGAACCGGAAGCTGCGCTCCTTATATTGGGACCCCAGAGAACCTGGGCTAGAACAAACGTTCCGTCCTCACTGCATGTTACACTTTGCTAGTGCAATTAATTCAAAGTATTAATTGTAAACCTTTATGAAACGAAATTATTAAATAATTAAACAGACTTAAAACACATTAAGTTGGGTCACACTCTCCTGGTGCTGCAACACCTTTGTTGATTTACTCAACATTGGGGCTAATATTTGTCAGCCCCAGAGCCTATAGTTCAATCACATTGGAAGTGGCTCGGGAGGCATCCTTTGGTTAGACATAAGGTTGGGGTGCCTTAAGACGACCGGATTAAGGTTGGTGAGGGGTGCGTTAAGGGTTAGGTTAGGTTTAGGTGTGCTGTCCCGTGGGAGGTTAGGTTAGGGTGAGGGTTTGAGATGGTTAACATCAGTAGACAACTTGACTGCGTGTGCGTGCGTTTATCTTGATTTGTGAGTTCTCTTGGCACAGTACCATGGGTGTGTACGCATAACAAAACAATGCTGCTTCTATGCAACGATTGGTATGTGGTAATGTGGTTGACACGCACTGTAGGAGGAGAAGATGAGTTCAGATATGTACCAGTGCCACTGTCTGCTATTTTGTTTAAAGCTGCATTACACCTCAAGCAGACTGTAATTATGAAACCTTTTAATTAATTGTCTGGTTTGGGTGTTATTTTGTTCATAAAGTGCATGCTATTCTTGTGTGATCCTCAACACAGGATTTGATATATCCAGACTAACATTATTAGTATTGCCTTCACCACCAATAACCATGATAGTACAGCAGCTATCTGCACCCGGGGGCATCACTATGCCAGCTTGTGCATGTGATCGACATTTGCATTAATGTTTTATTTTTGCCACGGACATGCAAAACAAGTGATCAATGATATTACCAGAACACAAATGTATAGCCTACAGTACTAATAGACTCTTGACGTGTCATATATTGTCTACTCTATTCCACTGCGCTACACATTTTAAAATAAGTCACTTATTTTTGGGGAAAAGCTACAACACATTACAGCATGTTGTGACCTTGTAGATCAGCAATTGTCCTTTCTTCTTAGCCTATAATGACATGCCCAAAATCAGGATGTCAGGGTTAAAGTAGTTAGATATATAGTTACCCAACTAACTTACCCAGCAAGACTGGGAAGTTATCCACTGTATACTGGCAGGTGGCCGTCCTGAGACAGGCATTATATGTGGCATAATGCATGGTCCAAGTATATTCCATGTTTGGGATTTCAATAAATGGGTCTTATACAGTAAGTACAGTTGCAGTCCGAGAAAGGGACCCTTAGCTGCAAAGGTGAATGGTGAATTATTGCAGATGGCCTTTCAGAGGACAGTGTTACTTGGGGACATGAGGAGACAGGAAGTTCTACAGGCTAAACTAGTTTTGTTTGTCAACGTAGCTTAAATAGTTGGTGTCAGTTCATTAAGGTGTGTACTCTAGGTTGATGAGACAACTATGCAATGGAAACATACCTGAGATTCAAAACAGATAATTAAGTACATGATGAGTGATTCATGAAGGCCATGCATGTCAGGATTTAAAAGGAATGTTTCACTGTTCACTGTTTCACTGTGTTGTTGTGGAGCATTTGCTATAACAAAGTAGATAGACTAGACCCCATGCAGTAGTGTCATTGCTGTAACTTGGTATCTGTAATGTGTTCTGTTGCTGCAGGGTGAACTACTGTATGGGTAGCATTATAGTATAATTGATGCCTTACAGCCCCCCCCCCCCCCCCCCCCCCCCTGTCTGTTTTGGAATGAGGGAACATAGGGCTGAGGGAACATATAGGGCTGAGGGAACATAGGCCTGAGGGAACATAGGGCTGAGGGAATATAGGCCTGAGGGAACATAGGGCTGAGGGAACATAGGGCTGAGGGAACATGGGTACGGTCCCCATTACAGGATACTGGTTTCTTCAGTATTATGGCAGACGAGGCCAGGTCCTCTAAAACGGAAAACAATTGTCAATTTGTTTAAGATACGTTGAGCAGCTTGAAATCAAGGAGCGTTTTCTATGTTTTATTGATTGCTCAGCATCTCGTGGTGCAGCTGCTATAGTGGACGCTATAAACACAGGACTGGAGATCGGTGGTTTAAAAAACATCCCAATTGTTGCTCAGAGTTATGACGGCTCCGTAATGTCGGGTCACATTTCAGGCGTGCAGCTAAAAAAATGAAACCCCGTGCTGTGTGTGTGTGTGTGTGTGTGTGCACACACACAGCACTACAGGGTTTCATTAGTACAGCAGGTAGTAGTGTGCTGCTGTACTACCTAAATAACTATTTTTTTTAGGGGTTAGGGCATTGTAAAAATGCTAAAATAATAAAATAAAGGTTTAAAAAATCGCTGGTCGCTCGCCAAGCTGTCGCACCCCCTGGCGTCTGGTTCAAGCTCCGCCTATGACTGTTACTGAACACACACTATAGCAATGATTACTGTCACACTATAGAGCTATTTAACACTGTTACTGAACACACACTATAGCAATGATTACTGTCACACTATAGAGCTATTTAACACTGTTACTGAACACACTCTAGTCTATAGCAATGATTACTGTCACAATACAGAGCAATTTAAGTTAGGTAACCAAATAGTAGATCTTTACACTCTCAATAGTTGTTAAACATCTGCTTCATTTCCAAAAAACTACACAATTAGAGAATGTAGAAGATTGCTACTTTTGATCCTTTGATTATATAATGCTGATGATGTTCATATGTATTATTGTTGTAGCAGAGTGGTTATAGGGTTATATTAGTGACTGAGCTTTGTTAACATGAGTGCCCGGGATCGTTTCCCGCCAATTTCAAAGAATGTTTGTTGCTTCCTGCCAATTTCACAGAATGTTTGTCCTTTTACCAACCAACCAAACAATACTCTTTTCACCTCTAGCCACTGACCACCATTGTGAGAGTCTATTAATGTAAAATGGTGGTCCATGGCTCAAACATGTTGTCACTGATGAAGTTACTTGTTATGTTTATATATGTAAATACTACTCCTACTCCATAAAGCCGTGTCCCAGTAGCTGAGTAACGGTACTGTCGACGGTTTATAAACATCAGTTCCCGGGTTCTCTTCCCCTGAGACTGAGAGTGTGTTTCCTTCTTACCAAACAAAATAGTTTTTGCATCTAGTCGAGGTCCATTCGGTATCTGATCCACCGTCCACGGACCACCATTGTGAGAGTCTATAAATGTAAAATGGTGGTCCGTGGCTCAAATACTGAATGAATAATGGACCTCGACTAGATGCAAAAACAATTGTGTTTGTTTGGTAACTCGGGCACTGATGTTTATAAAACGACGACAGTAACCATTCAGCTACTGGGGTTATTTTAAAGTTTTGTAGAAACATCATATACATAAACATCATAACAAGTAACTAAGTGATAACAGACGTTTGAACAAAAACAACAACAGCGTTAAATATTAAATAACATTGAATTGTTTACCTCCTGCTGACAGACGACGGACACGGTGCGTGACGTGGCACTTTCAAACAAACACTGACCAAACCCACCTCATCGCGTCTGCGCTGTATTTGAGGGTGGCGTCACTTCCTTCCGGTGTGAGGCCACGCCCGCGAGTTTTTACGCGCGAGATTCTTGGATTCTTGTAGTCATATTGTAGTCCTCCTACGTTACATCCGGGTCCCGTCCGCTTCTCATTGTTAGCTACATATGTACGCGTGAATCTTTTTTTCTTTCTTTTTTGTCAACGTTTTTTGTCAGAAAGGAAGCCATTGAGGGTTAAAATGGGTCTTAATGCTTCCAACTTATTAACGTAACTGTAAAGTGTCACGACAAAGAAAATATATGACGTGGAACTTGGTGGTCTAGTGGACTAGTCATCTGACTATGAATCCTAACTTCGTAACTTTGCGTGTTCGAACCCCGTTGGTAAATTTCCAACAACACGGACTACTAGTTTTTGTGAGGTTATGGTTAGGGCTAGTTTGACATGCATTAGATTGCGGACCCCCATTTAGTGGCATTTCTATCTATGGGACCCCCAGCAACTGACAGGTAGGTACTGCAGGGGGTCCCCAGACCCCAGCAACCTTTGATTGATTGATTGAAATATTGGTCCATTATTTCTCCACTTTAATAATACCAATTGGTATTGTGTTTTACATCATTTTAATCGTTGATTAGTCACCTTTACATATATATATATATATATATATATATATATATATATGTGTGTGTGTGTGTGTGTGTGTGTGTGTATATATATATATATATATATATATATATAGTATTAGGGCTGTCAAACGATTACATTAAAAAAATACATTACATTACATTTCTTAAAAATGTATTAGTCATGATCAATGATGTCCAAAATATGCCATATTTTTCTGTAGACTATATTGTTGTGGGAATAGAAAGATAAATAACAGTAGACCATCTTGCCAATCAGACTATACCAGTAAGACGCCCTGAGGGCGAGAAGTGAGGTCACGTGCACACATCTGCCTGGGTGACGGCAGACTGCTGGGTGAGCGCTGGTGCTTTGGCATGGGGGGGTCAGATCAACATATGGAATTAATTCTGTACTGGCCAGCGTGTCTTGAGTGTACAGGGTTTGATGAGGTCAGATCAACATATGGAATGTCAGAACAGGTCAGCTCCATATATGGAGATCTAATGGTGGCAGTGGGGGCAGTGTCTTGAGTGTACAGGGTTTGATGAGGGCCCAGGTAGGGCCGGGCCTTCATTTTTGGGCCTGAGAACTCTACTAATAACTTTGGGCCGTCTAGAGTTTGAATGGACAGGTATCAGTCAAAAGGGAAACATCGAAGAGGAAGGACGGGTGGGGAGGATCAACATGGAATGTCAGAACAGGTCAGCTCCATATATGGAGATCTAAGGGTTTGAGGTCAGATGTAGAGTAACTGGCCGGCTCAGCTCCATATGATCTAGGTGATGATCCAGTCTTTTCCATGTATGGCTATCCAGGGTTTGATGAGGTCAGTGTCGTGATCTTATATCATATATGGAAACGGCCATATATGGTGGCGTGACGTGTCACGACTCGGCGTGAGGTCATGAGGCGTGACCATATATGGAGGCATGACACGAGGCGTGACATGACACACTTACTGACTGACTGACGGGAAATGCAGGTTTTCATAGTAAACAGTGGTCTATGGTCTGGAAAAATATCACTTGTGTGGGACAGGGGTACGGGGTTATAGCAACTTATTACATTATTTTGCATTAAATGCCTTGATCATATATATTCGACCATATAGGCCTAGCCCTAGCCTATTATTGCATATCATTTTATTATTGTTAGATTTGCATTTCTTCAAATATGCACACTTACCAACTTATAAGCTTTCAATGAAACTATTACCTACAACAAACTACATCAAACTTTTCCAAACCGAGCACGTAATTATGATTAAGCACAGCTGGTACTATACACCCGGCATTTAAGCGCGCACCAGCAAGTGCGTGTCGTGCACGCGCATGATGTTGCGTGTGCATGCGTGCATGTGTGCATGTGCGCATGTGCACGTGCAAGCGGGGGGGAAAACGCACTTCCGGTCCCTCACGGATCACCGCCCTCACGGAGCACGGCCCGCTCACGGAGCACGGCCCGCTCACGGAGCACATCTCGTCTGCGAGACTGTAGCTGGGAGCTATTGGAAATGCCGCCTCGCAAACAGCTGACTTTACTATGAGTGACGTAGACTAGTAGCACGCAACACCACGTGACCCATTATAACTGTCACCAACAACACTTTTAACTATAGAAAGAGGCAATTCTGGGAAATTGCAAAGTGTGGTTGCCTACATTGCACCTGTCGAAAATGGAATTGCTTTTGGCTCTGCGTTGATTAAGCCGAACGACACAGAAGATCTAAATTCTGACTGTGCTGTTTTAATCGGATAGGTCCGGAGATGTGTACCGATTTTTGTGAGATTTGGACAAAATATGTAGGTGGAGGATCCAAAAGTGTGTTTTGAGCAAAATTCAAAATGGCGGAAATCTATCTAGACGCAAATGGGCGTGGCCTATATGAGGAGATGCGTCATGACCCAAGGAAAACAGGGGAAAAATATTTTTGATTTTACGACCTATGGTTCAAGAGTTATACCCCAAAAGGTAAAGTTGGCTGTTATAGCGCCACCATATACTTATACTTATACGATATACTTCCAAGGTAAATAATTTTAGTAATTATTATGAATCTCTCCTCCAAGTCTTGTAAGTATAGCCATTACGGTCTCAGAGGAAAAAATACTTGAAAGTGAGTTTTTGCATTTTCCCATTCATGTCTATGGGGAAATTTAATGCACTAATTAATTCATATCAATTAAACTATCCAACTATCCAACATGTCTTAGCAAAATACAAGCACACGATTCCCGTCGTTTTGACATAATGGCTCGAGTGCGTGCGACAAAAACTGTGGGAGGAGATGCACGACAAAATAAAGTTTATCTAGTAAGAAAATAAAGAAAAGGGTAGAAAAGCAATAGTATGGTTGCCTAGGCAACCACACTAATACTAATAATAAAGTGTCACAGTTACTAGAGTCTGGTTTGGGCAACCAGACTAAAAAGAAGAAGAATCATTCACTACACGCTCACATGTACACACTAACACACACACAGACTGTCCCCTTCTAGCTGTGAGACGACAGCACTACCAACTATTCCACCGTGCCCCCATGTCTGCTATTTTTGAATAGCCAAAGTATAAAATATGGTTTAAGTGGTTGAAATCGAGAACTCGAGAATAGCCAAAGTATAAAATATGGTTTAATATTGGTTACAAAGGTGCATTTTACAGTTACATGATTTATAGATCCAAGTTGTATTGCAGGTGATTAGATAGAAGGTGCAGTCCATGACTCCTGTCATCACTGGAATACATGCTCACTGAATCTGTGTCACCTCCGTGTCCTCTGTGGAGGACACAACCTGTCCATCCACTATGTTCTCCACAATGGTCACCACTCTCCGCTCAATGTGGGGCTTATGCTCTGGAGACACAGTAAGACAAACATACAGTACATCCTTGTTTAGAGGGTTAGGGTTAGGAATTTCTGTCTTACGGGAAAGTATAGTGCAAACTGAATGAATAAGAGAGAGGGTTAGAATCAGACAACCGACACAGGTCACGAGTCAGTGTATGTGCAGTATACTATGGATGGATAAATGGATGGACACTGGTCAGACAGACGTACAGATGGACGGATGGGTGCATGCAGGCCAGTTACATAAACACTCGATTCATCTATTTGTCATTCTATAACATGACTGAATAATTTCTCCCAGTGTCAAATGCTTACCTTCTACCACCACCACCTGCACTTGTATCTCCACAGCTCTGTGGAAACACACAAAGCAACAGCAGTGTGTCATCAATACGAAACACAAAAAAGTGAATACATCACTTAGTTCAAACCGCATGCAGGGACCCGCAGGTGCCTTCCTTCCCCCTGTTTCTCACTTGGTATGCCCCTCTCCATCCAGCAGTCTGCGGTACTCTGCGATCTCCTGCTCCAGTCTCATCTTGATGTCCAGGAGGACGGTGTAGTCTGTGGCCTGCTGCTTGATGCTGACGGTCAGCTCACGCAGCTCCGCCTCCAGGGTGTGGATGGAGAGCTGCAGCTGGCTGAGCTGAGAGCTGTAAGTACCACACACATCCTCCAAGCTCTGCTCCAAGTACGATTTCTGCAGGGTGGGTAGTGCAAGAAGGGAAAATAGTTGTGGAGTAGCAGAAGGTGTAGTAATAGGTGATTAACAAATAAGGTGTATCGAATCGAATCGAATCGAATCGAATCGAATCGAATCGAATCGAATCGAATCGAATCGAATCGAATCGAATAGGGATGCACCAATATGGAAATTCTTGGCCGATACCGATGATTACAATAATAATTTAGCCGATATAAAGGTCGTCTTCCAGACAGCAGAGATATATTAGACAATGTATAATTACAAAGACAGTTGGTATACTCTGATTGTCTTTGTGTTTTTACCTTCCTTAATGTGGATGAGACCGTGTAAGTGGAGGAAAAGCATAATACGCCGTAGATGCAACGTGATTGAAAGGGGACATATACAGTACATATAGAAACCAGTCTACAATATAATACAAGTTAGATGCTGGAGCTACAGTATGTATTGCAGGTAGCATCCACAATGGTTCCACAGGGTAAAGTACTGTACCTTGGACAACATGGCCTGTCGTTCTATCAGCAGACTCTGGTGGCTTTTCTTCATGTCAGAGAGCTGCGTCTGAGATCTCTTCACCTCTGTGCTGCAGGTGGAGATGCTGCTCTGTGTCACCACCACCTTTCCCGCACGCACACACACACACACACACACACACACACACACACACACACACACACACACACACACACACACACACGCACACACACACACACACACACACACACACACACACGCACACACACACACACACACACACACACACACACACACACGCACACACACACACACACACACACACACACAGAGAAGTTCACATGGAGAAAATGCACACCAGTGGCAGATGGCCGAGACACTCAAACAAAACAAGAGTCGCTGCACACTCTCGTAGCTCTCAATGCACAATTTATAAGGACTGGAGAACAATACAGACAGCGCCGTATCCGGCACTTCACAGATGGGGGGGACGAATCCGAACCGGCCCACATGCACGGGCGCGAAGCGCCCGTGCATGTGGGGCGATTCGCACGGGCGCGAAGCGCCCGTGCGGAAAAAAATCGGGTATTTGCGGTTATAAAGTCGTTATTTTCGGGTAAAAACGGGTCTGCACAGCAGAAATAGCCTAGTGCAAATCTTACCTTTTTGATGAGCCTGCCCGAGACATACACGGCTTTAACCAGCACTGGGCATAACATATAAACAACTTCCTGAATCCTATCCAAGTTCCCCCATAGAAATACATTGAAATCTCCACTATAGCAGAATCACACGCACTCGCACAACACTGACAGCGAGTCAGCGGCGGCCGCATGGTCCAAGTGCCTGCCCAATTTGAGGCTTTTTTATTCCCCGTGGCCGGCGGCCCAAAACGGTTCGCGGCCCCGAGTGGGCCGCTCCGCGGCCCGCCGGGGACGTGTCCCCGGGGACCCCCGTGGTTCCTACGGCCCTGAATACAGAAGAAAAAAATGGCATAGCTGCCTTCTTTCATCCACACCCACTGTGTTACTGTTCAGATCATTCACCTAATGCATGCTCTTCATAGAGAGACATTACCACTGCTCACTGGGTCAAGAGGACATGTAGAGATGCATATTAAGGACTCTGTGGACCAATGTGTTGAAGCAGTGGCTCTCCATTCTGAACAATCCTCAAGGACATGCTCCTATGAAGCTGGATTTATACTTAGTTGCATGCGGGGGTCACACACCGAAAATAGCTGAATGAATGTGAAAGGAGGATGTATGCATGTGAGAGCGTCATAATTAATTTAGTCTTGTACAGCCGTCAGCTCCTCATAGTAGACAGTGACACAAGTATGCCTCCACATAAACACAGTGCAAACACACAAACATGGATACCATAGAATCATTGGTCCGTTATTGATGCCCAGCATCATCTCACCTGAGTCTGAAACCATTGCTCGAGTTCCCTATGGTTCTTCTGGACTATGGTATCATACTTCTGTCTCATCTCAGAGAGTACCTGGGCCAGGTCAACAGACACAGCACACTCCACTTCCACATTCACAGAACCGTGTTCTGACTGCAGAGAAAGCATCTCCTGCAACAAGGGAAGAGAAGTGTACTTTTGATGTCATAGAGTTCTATTAGGGGTCACATAGTGACATAGTAATCACAAGTGATTAGAACGCTTATTCAATACATGTCTTATAGGTGAAATAAACCACCCACACCAAGAGATGGCGCCACACTGTTTGACAAAGCAGGAGTTGAACTGGGACTTAAGGGTTCTTGCGTAGATGGACCAGTCTGATACTGTTGAAGCAAATTATTATAATTACTAACTAGAAAAAGTGCCCCTCTGGGCACAGGTCTCCACCAGGCCAGGTCAGGTTGTGGCCTCCTGTGGCGGTATAATAGGCCAATGTGAAAAGGGTGCCATTTGTTCTTACACGATTGTTGTTCCAAAAATCCACCTGTTGGTGGCGCTATAGCAGGCCAATGTGAAAAGGGTGGGATATATTCCTCAGCCTAGTAGGAAAGTCTGTAAAAGATTTCACATAAATTGCATGCTGCGTTCATGATTTGAGGCTTTTGGTTTCAAAAGGGCCAATCATGCAAACTTGTTATGCCAAATAGGATGGAATTATATGAAATATCGGACAGAGCCATCTTGAACACATGACTATAGAGACAGTGTGTAACGATTTGCGGGATTTTTGAACAGAATCTGGGAGAAGTAATATAAAAAAAAAAATGTTTTTCAAAAGTCGGCCTCCTGGTGGCGCTATAACAGGCCGTTCTGGACATTTTGCATTGGTGCAGACAGACAGACAGACAGACAGACAGACAGACAGACAGACAGACAGACAGACAGACAGACAGACAGATTGATTGATTCACCTGTTCATGGTTTCTCTTGATATCAATCAGCTCCACTTTGAGATCCTCGATCTGGGCCTCCAGGCCACTGCTGGTCAGAGTCATACTGTCCCGGGCACTCTGCAGGTGGGTAATGTCTGCCTCCACTGCCATACGCATGTTCAGCTCCATCTCACACCTACATTAGAGAGAGAGGGACTGCTGTTAGCACTAGTAAAATCATGCTGTTGTGCTGTGAGTGAGTGCTTCTCTCAGTATGTGCGCTTGTGCGTGTGCGTGTGCGTGCGTGCATGCGTACAAAAGCAAACAAATGCGCCCCTTTTACCGAATGGATTGACCGATTGGAACAAATTAAAATTTTAAACCTGTTTAGATTCATGTTTGATCAACATGAATTTAAAACGAATAAAAAAGTAATTAAGGTATTCTTGACATCAACAAATTAATACAAATTATACAGACAAGAAACACTCGTGATCTTATTTTACAATTTTCCACTAAAGTATCCCAATAAAGAAGACTCATAATGATCATTCCATTAATACTCATTTCTACACAACCTTTCTGATTATGAGCGTACATCCACAATTGTTCTTTTTGACGCCCTTTTCAGTTTCCACCTGTCTTTTCCTACTGTGCTGACTTCCTGACTGCTTCCTCTGTATGCGTATGATTTATCTCATATGGAAAAATGTGAAAAAACAATTAAAACATACCGCTATACTATAATTACTGCGGTATGGAGCAAAAAACATCCCCCTACTTATTCTTGAAGTCACCAGCAGCCAGTCTGGCATTGTCCACCTGCAGGCTGATGGAGTGCTGCTCCCAAACCCTCCTCAGGATCTGGGCAAGGGAAGAGAAATACTCCACATGAACAGCTTTTCAAAATGTAAAAATAAATACATTGCAGACTGTATTCACAAATGTTGTTTTATTATTATTATTATTATTATTATTATTGTCTCCACCAGGCCGAAGGCATGTGGGGAGAGTATGTTTTGCACTCCGTCCGTCCGTGTGTGTGTCCGTGTGTGTGTCCGTGAACAGCTAATCTCGGCCACCGTTAACCCGGTCGATGCCATATTTTGCACACACACTCCCTGGATGCCAACCATGAACCTCTGCCCCAAACTTTCCAGAACGGCCTGTTATAGCGCCACCAGGAGGCCGCTTTGTGCAAAACAAGTTTTTCAATGCCATATTTTGCACACACACTCCCTGGATGCCAACCATGAACCTCTGCCCCAAACTTTCCAGTTATAGCGCCACCAGGAGATTGGTACACAGTCTCTCTAGAGCCATTCAACGAAACAGGTCTTTCAGATTTATCAGACTCCATCCTGATTGGTTAAGATTGGCTTCCAAAGTTCACAGGAGTGCTCAGTTTCAAACAAAATGCTGCAAATCATGAACACATCGCGTGATTTCCGTGAAATTGTGCACCCACATTCCCACTAGGCCGAGGACGAAATGCCACATGAACAATTTCAACTCAGCCTCAAGGTGGCGCTATAACTGGCCGAAAAGTGTTTTTACCTCTAACTGCACGGATCTGTGGATAACCTGGTGGAGACCTGTGTTCATTCTGTTTTTTAAGGGTCTACGTTGAAATGACGTTGTTTCAACGTCTAGGCTAAGCCTTTAAGACCGGGTTATAACCAAATTTTAGCGTATTTTAGACAAATAGCCAGAACAAAGCTCAGTGGGGAGGTACATATAGGCTTCATACGCTACAGGCTTAACACCCAGAGACCACGGGCATCTATAGATAATTATATGAATTCATCTCATTCCACGTATACGGAATACGTGGAATGAGATGAATTCATATAATTATCTATAGATGCCCGTGGTCTCTGTCTGGGTGTTAAGCCTGTAGGGTCTGAAGCCACAGTAATTATATGAGCATCCATCAGTGGATTACTGTCATGTCATTATACTGTATGTAGCCTGTCACATTGCCCAACGTGGGATGTTGGAGGAGCAGGCTATAATCTGTTGACTGAGTCCCCCAGGGGTGTCTATTAGTCCCTCCTACAGCAGGGGGCTTCAACTGATTATGAATGAGGGACCACCACTCTGACTAAGAATCAACCTGGGGACCACTGTTGTGTTGGGTAGCGTCACAGTCCCGCCCCCTTTCATGATGATGGACAGGCCCAGGAAATAATTCCCCATGCATTTTTCCCATTGACATTTCAAAAAGTATTTATTTAAAGACCTTTAAAGCCTCGGACAACGAACACAATATTTTGGGCCGAACAAATAATTAGCAAAGAAGAAAAACAACAAAAAAAAGTGTTTTACCCTATACCCTTTTTTCTTCTTTCTAATTATTTGCAAATTTTCTAATTTATTTCATGGGCCTGTCGTCATCATGAAAGGAGGCGGGACTGGGACACTGTAGGCGTGGTGTGGGGGAAAAAGCTTGAAATTAAATATTGACAGCTTCATTTAATTAGTTAATTTGAGGTGAATTAAATCAAGCCCTTAAAGGACAACTTTAGTTTTTTTCAACCAAGGTTCATGTTTTAGGTTGTTATTAGAGAAACTAAAAGGTGAGTGTTAAATTTCTTTCATTTGCTACTTTCTTTCGTTTTGGGGATTTTAGCAGTTTTTGACAGGGGGGCGGGGGCATTCGAGCATGGGGCTAAATATGTATTTTTTTACCAAATTTGATGGTGATTTATTTATTTATTATTTACTATAGTCCTAATAAACCCCAGGAAATTACATCTGGCCACAGCAGATCACAGGATCTACTGAATGTGAAGGTAGCTACTGGGGGAAGGCTTATACTGTGTGTATAGGCTCAATATGTCAGTTTGTCACATTCAATAGATCCTGTGATCTTTTGTGGCCAGATGTAATTTCTTGGGGTTTATTAGGACTATAGTAAATAATAAAGAAATAAATCGCCATAATATTGCCCCCGCCCCCTTGTCAAAAACTGCTAAAATCCCTAAAACGAAAGAAAGCAGCAAATGAAAAAAAAACAGGGGGCGGGGGCATTCGAGCATGGGGCTAAATATGTATTCCTTTTTTTTATTATTTACTATAGTAGGCTACCTTCACATTCAGTAGATCCTGTGATCTTTTGTGGCCAAATGTAATTTCTTGCGGTCTAGGACTATAGTAAATAATAAAATAATAAATCGCTATAAAGTTTTGTAAAATAATACATATTTAGCCCCATGCTCGAATGCCCCCTGTCAAAAACGGCTAAAATCCCTAAAACTAAAGAAAGCAGCAAACGAAAATGTTTTAACACTCATCTTTTACTTTCACTAATAACAACCTAAAACATGAACCTTGGTTGAAAAAAACTAAAGTTGTCCTTTAACTGAAATAATTATGCTAGTGATTTTTGAGAACCACTGATTGAGAACCACTGATCTATTCCTTTCGCGTTTACAAATTTGCCCCTCTCTTAACATTCCATATTAGACTCAGTATATGATTCATTGCAACTTACTGATGTATGAGCAAGCAGACACAGCGTCCCAGCACTATACTGACTGTGCCACCGTGCCCCGATTGATTCTATGGGCACATGTCCTGATAATGGTGACTCGACCAGTCAATCCGGTATACTTTCCATTGGAAATTATAACTCCCTTTTTCTGTGGAAGTTCTTGACAACCAACTTCCCAGTATAGGCGTAAACTACAACATTGGTGTGTTATCATACACCACCAGGTCATTTAACAATTAACACACACACACACACGCGCATGCATGCATGCATGCATGCATGCACGCACGCACGCACGCACGCACGCACGCACGCACGCACGCGCGCACGCACGCACGCACGCACACGCGCACACACACACAGGTGGACACAATGGAGGACCCTGATGTACTGATAATGAAGACTTAATGCTTTTGCTGCTTTTATCCTCAGCAGATTTTGTATAGACCTGTACTTTCTTTCTACAAACTGTTACAATTTTATAAAATACAAAAATACAGCCATCTCTTTGTCTGAAAAAGGTGATTTACAAGCTCGCAGCGTGCTGTAACGTGCTTTAACGTGCTGTGCCACATTGTGAGTTGTATCTTTTGCAGAATGTTTGCCCCGGACTAGGATATATGCGATTAACCATTATATCGCAAGTTCAGAATGACAAGATTTCATTTTATTTTATTGAGGGGCGTTAGTCCCTCCTATATTCAGCTTTAGTGTCGATTTTTGTCCTAACACAAACATTAAATTAATTTACGTCGTATGAGTAAATCAGTATTTTTGTTAAATTCCCATTGACAATGAATGGAGAATTTACGTCGTATGAGAAAATAAGTATTTTTGTTAAATTCCCATTGACAATGAATGGAGGATTTACATCATATGTGTCTGAGCAAATCAACATATGATGATGTACGATGATAAGAGCGCCCCTCACTTCACACAGGTGTGATTTGTTTTCTCCATATGCCACGTGACATGACAAATGTTTTGGTAGGCCTATCCTTTATTCAAAATACTGTATAACAAATCAATCTATCTAATTGATCAAACAGACAGACAGACAGACAGACAGACAGACAGACAGACAGACAGACTGACAGACAGACAGACAGACAGACAGACAGACAGACAGACAGACAGACAGACAGACAGACAGACAGACAGACAGACAGACAGACAGACAGACAGACAGACACACAGACAGACAGACAGACTGACTGACTGGCTGACTGACTGACTATAGGCTACCTGTGCATGCAGATCTGAGATGGTGCTGAAGAAGACAGTCATGTCCTTGCCTTGGATGGGTGCTTTCTTCTCATAGTGGTCTTTGATCTGCTGCTCCAGTTTCCTATTGGCTGCCTCCAAATTGCGCACCTGCGTGCACAAAGACAGAGTGACAAGTTAAATCCCAAAGTGACAAGTTAAATCCCAAAGGCAAGCGATTAACCACAGACAGTGGCTCATGGGGTGATTAACCACAGACAGTGGCTCATGGGGTGATTAACCACAGACAGTGGCTCATGGGGTGGTTGGGTGTGCTATACATTTCAACAGGTTACCTTTGTTTATTGATCGATTGAATACTTTATTAACAGTTTGTAAGGACAGGCAGAGGGTAGGCTACAATATAAAAGGATGAAATGCAGAAAAGCCTTTTGGCTTGTTTCCATTGGTGTCATCATGTACTCAATTCATCAAAATATTATTATCACTATCTCATAACCTTTAAGATTAAGCCATTAAGATTATCAATTCTGCCTATTTGAAACAAATCACTTCGGCCTTTTTGTTATTCTGATTCAAAAGTTTACAATTGACCAACATGGAGGTTATAAAATTGTATGCACTCCAACAGTAGTTACTATCACACGTGTGAAGCTTTGATTGATTGATTGATTGATTGATTGATTGATTGATTGATTGATTGATTGATTGATTGATTGATTGCCTTAAATCAAAACAAAGTTTTTAAACGAATTGTTGTTAGCCTACCTTCTCCAGGTACGAGGCCAGGCGGTCGTTGAGATTCTGCATGTGTGATTTCTCATCACCACACAGCAGGGCGACATCGTTGAATGGATCCCTGGAGAACATGGGCATGTGTCCCACCGCGCCCCCGTAGACGCTGCCGGGCGCACGGGACATCATGGCACCTCCTCCACCTCCACCGGGTAAACTGCTGCTGCTCCAGCTGCGAGCGCTGTAGTAGCTACGAGTGATGGAGAAGACGACCATGGCTGTGTCTGTGCTAGAGTGTAAACACTTGGAGACGATATGATGAGAGTTGACAGGTTACTCGAGCTGTGTGTCAACGGACGTTTTATAGAGAGTAAAAAACGGTTGGGCAAGGCGTCAGCCGCGTCAGTCAGCGTCACGCACCAAAAATATGTTTGGTATGACTCCGGAGAAACTCCGGAGAAACCATTATCTTCATACCAAACATATTTTTGCTTTGTCAGTTATCGTCGCGCGGTGACTAGAAAGACTTCAGAACTATCTGACAGGATTAAAGTATTAAGTAAAGGTTAAGTATAACTACATAATTACTTAATACTAGCTGGCTTTACCAAATCAATCAACCCTTCACAGTCAGGGACATTCACAATCACATGTGTAACCTATATTTCTCCCACATGAGGAAAAATCAACCTGCACAGTCATTTATAAATTCAATTTCATGTAGATTTCAATGTTTTGCATCAGATTATCTAGTATGTATAGGCCTACTTCACTTATTACACTTCTCATTTTCATTTGTCCTTGGTTTTTGTTTTATGTTTCAGTGTTGCTTTTAAAATGTTTAAAATGTATTAATTTGCCTATACTGCTATTATCACAACTAGCCTATAGGTGGTTACTGTTGTTGAGTGTGCCATTTTCTTCAGTTTTTATTGTATTTATTTATTTACAACTAAGCATATTTACCTGTGGCTGTTATCAAAAATAGACTTGAATGCAATTAACACTAGTGACCATACTGTACATGAAATCCCTATACAATATTTATGTTGTTTCAAAAGGAAGAGGGATAGTGGGGACACTGTACAGTGTGTTGCAAAATAAAAGGTAAAAGATGAGATATATTTTTTGAGATAGAGCACATGTATGATTATGAATGTCGCTCATACATGTACCTCACTCCTGCATGGCTGCATCTCTCCTTTCTTCCTACCACTTGCCACTTGTTGCCACTTTAAATAATGTCTCTCTCTCTCTCTCTCTCTCTCTCTCTCTCTCTCTCTCTCTCTCACGTGACGCACACACACACACACACACACACACACACACACACACACACACACACACACACACACACACACACACACACACACACACACACACACACACACACACACACACAAAATACAGTTTGAAAGATATCTGGAATTCTGGATACATCATTGACAGATGTCCGACACAGATTATATAAAGTATGCAGCCTGTTTTACCTGGAGCCTAATCTGTTCCCCTGTGTGTCTGTCATTAGTGTATAGCCTACACACACAATCGAGACAGGTGAGATGTTCTAAGCTTTGCATGCTAGGCTACTGTACTGTACTCAAACATCATGACTTTCCATAAGTTATTTTCAAAGTGATGGTTAGCAGCTAAATTCAGCCAAACATGTTGTAACATGCAAAAGAAAAGAACTTAAAGAAACATTGATCTCATCCAGCAGGCTGTGAAAACATAAGCTAGGATTTCTATGCGATGTGTGTGACTCACTTTTGCGTTCTCATAGTTTCACACTGGTAGTGTTAGCACGTACAGTATGTTCCTGCCCTTTCAGTCACTTTGTGTTTTCTTTGGAGAAGCTTAAGAAATGTTTTCTCAGGAACAGACAGGATTATGTTATGCACGCTAATGGTTTTTTTTCTTCCCTACTTCGAGCATGTCTGTCTGTGAGGGTTTGTGTGTGTGTGTGTGTGTGTGTGTGTGTGTGTGTGTGTACTGTGTGTGTGTGTGTGTGTGTGTGTGTGTGTGTGTGCGCGCGCACGCGTGCATGCATCCTATAATCCCCACATGTCTATATCTAATGAAACGTATTCACATTAAACAGAGTACAGATTAATGGAACTGTAAATGTGTGTTCTTCACACACACTGTGCAGAAGGATATGCTACTACACACACCAGTACTTGTAGTGGTGCCAGTCCACGGCAGAATAATCTAAAAGGTCTAGTCTTAAAAAGACAAAGAAGTGGCCGCACACTCTAATAGCTAAAGTGCTGATTTTTTATTATAGGAAGCAGAGAATAAAGGAAACCAATGTTTCGGCAGACAACTGCCTTCTTCAAGGTATGAAGAAGTTGCTTGCATGGGCCCTCTGGTATTTTAACCATGTGCCACTGTTTAGTCAAATCTGAAAATAACGGCTACAATGACAATATATATTCATGCTACAATTAGTTTATGGTGCAGTTTGCTCTCCAACCCTTTACCCAGATTAGGTATAGTGCTACTTTCAAGAAAATTAGGGAAGAATGGTTCCTACAAACCTATAATCTTACTGACACAATGAGCCATAGAGAAGCATCTGTCTCCTTAAAACAGAGAAGGGTTTGGAAAGCTGACAAGAAAACCTAATCAATGTCTAAACGGCACTAAAACATTATTGTATTTCTACAGTAAATGCATTGACTCTTTTTCATTGTCATGCAGTGCAGAATAAATGACAAATTTACAGGTGAGTGAGGACTATATTGATGTATCCAGAGGAAAGATTGAGTATTGCGTCATTCCTTTTACGCACATCCTCTCCATCTAAACACTTCCAAATCAATCAAAGCCTGTATAGTGAAAAGTGTTATCAGTTGTTGCTTTTAGGAAGCATTACTCACGCCAAGGTTGGAAGTATAAAAGAGACGATGCTCTCAAAATGCACCAGAACCATCTCACTTCTCTGACTCAACCTTGTAGAGATTGAACACTTCCTTCTAAAGGGCACTACAGTAAGTCTGTTATTTTTGTTATTTAAGAACATTTTGGTGGAACATTCATGTTTTGGTTGTAAAATTCAGTTGTTTGCTACTTTGCTTGGTTACACATTTTTTCAATTGTAAAATATTATAATTAGCAGCCAACAATTTTAACACTGAAGGCATATTGGTACAGTATAATTTTACTTTCCCTCTTATACAGATAATGGCAATGAAAGTAATTCTTCTTCTGGCGCTTGTGGCTGCACTGCTTCAATCCGGAGAGGCACTTCCAGCATCGTCCTCTTTAAATGGAGGCGTTGAAGAAAGCAGGCCTTTGCCACCACAACACCTCTCCAGACAGCAGCCGTTCAGACGGGAGGGGCCCGGGGCCGCCGAGGCGCGCCAGGTCCGCTCACCTGTCGCACACCGGCTGGCACAGCTATCGGAGGACGAGCGCGACGTCATGACCAAACAGATTATGAACGGCATTTCAGGTATGCAGTCACACAGATTCCACATGAAGTCAACAGTGCATTGTGATATAAAAATGACATTTGAGCCACTTTTCAATGTGTTTTGAATTCTTCTGTTTGGTTTATGTAGGCATGTTGTGTTCGCAGAGATAATGAACTCCGACTGCATGGCTGATCAGGACTACAGGGGCTGGGTGGACTTTGGACGGCGAAGCGCTGAGTGACAGCTGATAAGAGATCAACATCTCAGATGGAATGCTGTCTGTCAAACTCTTGTTGTTTTACTGCCAAATAAACATTGCACATTTTAACAACACAGTCTAGTCTCATTTCGATGTATAGATACGGTGTGTGCTCCACACGCGCACACATGCACCCCCCCCCCCCCCCCACACACACACACACACACACGTAATAGTTCACTACAGTATGTTAAATATAAAAATGTGTACTGGATGGAGATGCATGGTACAGTTTTAATTCACAGACACAATTTATATACACATTCACACACAAATATACAACTGTGACTCTACTATTCAGCACACAGGAGTCCATTTTGTCATCTGAGAAACAGCAGTTTGGTTGATTATCATCTCGATACAAATCATAAGAATCCGCATTCATGACCTCTTTTCCCTTTTTATTCCGTAGTATCCTATGCCTTTTTTGCCCTACTGTTGATTGTCCAGAAAGCACCTAGTGTCAAAGCATGCAGTTTTAAATAATTAGGACCTCTCATTTCTTAATAACAATTTGCTCATATTTACATGACGATCCCACTCATAAACTGGGAGAATCGACCTTGAATGCCCGTCCCAATTGTGATTTAATTTCAGTGAGGAAAAGTGTGTATATAATTGTTTGCCATCGCAAATCCAAGTCTATATTGTTGATACAGCAAGTACCAGATAACTACCTGAATTGTTCTGGTGAGGTTCGTGTTTGCGAGGACTGAAAAATACAGTAGCCTATACAGTAGATGTACTGTACTGGGTATACATGACATGTACTGTAGTAGTGCAACGGCTTCCAGGGTGCAGTGTCCTCAAGGTTACTCAGTCAAATCATGCAGCCCTACAAAGTCAAACAGCAGCAGCATACGTGCTCGTTTGTTTTAAATATCAAACAGACAAACATGACAAGGGTTTTAAATGTCTGAGAAAGAAAAGCTGCTAAATGGCATCTAGCGCCCACTTTCGAGACGAAATTACTGTGCACAGTAAAATCCTTATTTACGTACCCTTCCAGGTCCATTTGGTTAAATGCATACACTAAAGAGTTCAAATAACACTGGATTTTACTGTGTACTATTAGTGGGACAGAGTATTGATGTTGCTAGACATTCTACTCAGGTTAACTATTGGTTTCATGGTAACACGGTTTCTGTTCTTTGGCTTTGCAGGGCAGTATTGCTGTATTCAATGTCGTGTGATCTCTGCCACATTGGGCAAGGTGTATGTGTAAGTGCTTGGTGGGACCATAAAATTATGTGCAATACAGTATATGTGTACATAAAAAGTGTCCTTAAGCAAAAACACAGACTTGCTACTGGCTCACTCATTATAATAAGAGCCTTGGCTAAATTCAAAATGTGAATGGACACAGATTTACAGTATGTACTAAGTAGTATGTACAATGTACTTCATTCACTGTAGCAGCTCATAAGCAGAAAACAGGTTGAATTTCAGTGCATTTCAAAGCATGTTTTCAGTGTGACAGCATCAGCAGTTGTTTTGGTGTGTAAAATGACAATAATTTAGCACAACTACAGTAGTCTAATAGATTTAGCTTCAAATTACAACTTTGTTACACACAAAGCAATGATACTGGGATTAGAGTTGAGTTCTTTTTTTTTTTTTACAAACTTACAGAGGAACACTTTTCCAATTTATACAGTGTAAAAAAACATTTTTACGCCTCACAATGTTTCTTTTGCGCTTATAAAAAGTAGATAATAACGTTTTGCTGACTTTCTGGTACTTGTGGGTGAGGTGACAGTCCTGAGATGGAGGGGTTACACACACACACACACACACACACACACACACACACACACACACACACACACGCACGCACAGTCGCACACAACCATGGCAATCCATCTAGTGTACAACAACTCCATAGAAAAGAACTGTACACCACATATCACCACACACACAAAATGAAAAGTATGGCTCTAGGTATGATCTCTTCCGTTCCCTTGACGATGCCACAGGGTTTGGACCCTCTCAATGTAAATGCTCAAAATGGGGATTACACATGGCTGCTAGCTTAGCTAGGTTAACGGTTTGACGCAAAGTCACTGCGGTGAGTCATGGAAACTGGGGAGGGAGGGCTGTGTGTCATGGGGGTGGGTGGGTGCTGACCACCTCTCTCTCCCCCCCACTGGTGCCCACTGTCCCCCAGGCCACCACTTGGTGGAGGCCCAGGCGCTGTAGCTTCTCCACCAGATTGAAGCTGAAAACGCTCGTTGTCCTCTTTTGGTCTTCCATCGACCATATGCCTTTTCCCGTCACCATAGGGTGGGCCAGCTTTGTGTGGTGGAAGGTGGAAGGGTGTAGTGGCTGCTGCTGCTGCTGCTGGTGGCAGGTGGAAGCGGAGATGCCCTGTTCCCGCAGAAGCTCCAGGAGTCCCAGTGAGGATGTGGTGGAGGTGGAGGTGGGCCGTCCTGGATGGGGGTCAAAGGGCAGACCAAAGTGCTGCTGGGAGCCAGAGGCGGCGGTCACATGCTCAGTGTTCCCACAAGCTGATAGGCTGACAGCGGGAAGGCTGCTGAATGAGGAAAGGCAATAAAAAGAATGAAGAACTGCTTAAAGGGAGTTGAAAATGAGCACAAAGAATGAAGTCATTGTGGTTAGTTCAGTTCACCGATGGTCTCAGTATGGTGGCTGCATGCGAGGATAAACATCATGTTAGTGGGGCGTTGGTCATGCTGCATACCTAGAAAAGGCAAAGATGTTAGAACAAGATGTGTTAATGTTTCTAATCCAAGAAGGGAGGTACAGTATATGAGCTCAACAATGGCCGGCAAAAGAAAAGTTTAGTACTGTCGCAGAGACTGGAGTGGCGTGGATGATAGCGTTAGGTGGGATGTGGTTTAAGTAAAGGAAGGTAAGGGTGGATCCACACGGAGGGATTTAGTCTTTTTAACATAAGGCTCTGACCTTATGCAAACACTCCAATCACATTTTCAGCATTGCAACATTGGTGCTTCTGACATTCAATACATCTACTTGCATGCCTCGACCCTTTAGAAGACTTGTATCCACAGCTCATACTTTGTAATTCAATACATCTACTTGCATGCCTCGACCCTTTAGAACATGGGTTTTCAACAGGTGGTCCGTGGACCACTGGTGGTCCGTGAAGGTGTTGCATGTGGTCCCTGACGGTCTGACCATGCATTTAGTAATGTAGGAAAGTGAAGATTCGTATTGGAATTTATTGTATTGGGTTAGGGTTAGAGAAAGTTGAGAAACAATGGAGTAAATGATCAGGTGACAAATTATGACGCATCGATGTTGTCATTTACTGGGAAGTCGGATGTCAAGAACTTCCACAGAAAAGTGAGTTAGAATCTCAAGGGAAACTGTACCGGATTGCCTGGTTGAGTCACCATTACAAGGAACTGTGCCCATAATCAATCGCAAGTGTCTGCTTACTAATAGAATAAGTTACAATGAACAGCAACATGAGTTTAAAATGGAAGGTTAATTTCTTTCCTCCTCACCATGACCATATCCCCCCCTCCCAACACAACAATGGTCCCCAGGTTAATTCTCAGTCAGGGTGGTGGTCCCCAGGTTGATTCTCAGTCAGGGTGGTGGTCCCCAGGTTGATTCTCAGTCAGGGTGGTGGTCCCCAGGTTGATTCTCAGTCAGGGTGGTGGTCTCCAGGTTGATTCTCAGTCAGGGTGGTGGTCTCCAGGTTGATTCTCAGTCAGGGTGGTGGTCCCCAGGTTGATTCTCAGTCAGGGTGGTGGTCCCCAGGTTGATTCTCAGTCAGGGTGGTGGTCTCCAGGTTAATTCTCAGTCAGGGTGGTGGTCTCCAGGTTGATTCTCAGTCAGGGTGGTGGTCCCCAGGTTGATTCTCAGTCAGGGTGGTGGTCCCCAGGTTGATTCTCAGTCAGGGTGGTGGTCCCCAGGTTAATTCTCAGTCAGGGTGGTGGTCCCCAGGTTGATTCTCAGTCAGGGTGGTGGTCCCCAGGTTGATTCTCAGTCAGGGTGGTGGTCCCCAGGTTAATTCTCAGTCAGGGTGGTGGTCCCTGGTTCATACTAGTTGAAAACCCCTGCTTTAGAAGACTAGTATCCACAGCTCTTACTTGGCCTAGAAGGCTTCTGTCAGAGCTGGTGGAAGAGCTTCGACCATCGCTTCCTACCAAAGAGATAAGAGAGGCTGGTAAGAAGAGCGGAAGAGCGACCTAGAGGAGAGGACTACCCAGCCAATACTGCAGTGTACTATATGAAAATATGAAAATAACATTGCAAAACAAATGCTCAGGGTTATAATCATAGACATACAGCACTGTACATACATACAGTGTATGTAACATCGACACACACTTGTGTACATCAAACTACATGCAATAAAAACGAGATGACGAAGAATATCATCTCTGCAAAATAAAATCCTCAGTGTGTGTGTGTGTGTGTGTGTTTATTTGTCCTTACCTGGAGGAGAGAGAGGGGATGAGGATGGATGGTTGGAGGACTTGGCAGGTGGTGACAGTGTGTGTGTGAGAGGTCTGGGGGAGGTTGGGACCAGATGGACTGACTGATGGACACACAGACACACAGTCATACAGTCACACAGTCACACGCACACACTTAGCTACCGATGATAAAAAACAAGACGGATGAGATAATGAGGATTACAATGTAAAATGGTAATGCTGGGGAAATTGACACAGGTGGTGAGGTTTTCCCAGTGGTGTGTACTAGTTACAGCTGTTAACATTGTGTATATGCATGTACTGTATGTACTGCGTGTGCGTGCGTGTGTGTGTGCGTGCGTGAGCGTGCATGTGTGGTGTTGGATGTGTGCGTGCATGTATACATTATGCGCGTGTCCCAATTAAAAAATCAATTTCCTGGAGGTCTTACCCATGCTGCGTTTGTGCGCTGCAGGGAGCTGCACGAGGTCAGGTTCGTCCTCCTCCAGGTCATTGAGGCTGTAGACATGCTGCACGTCTGTCTCCAACTCCCTGAAGTCTTTGGTGAGGACCCCTGGCCGGGGCTGCAGGATCCCCCCAAGGTCGGGCTTAGCAAGCTTCTGCCACTGGTGCAGAGTTACTGAGCCTACAGAGAGACAGATGATGAGATGTGATCTCTCTTTTCTTTCTTTTTTTCAACCCATTCTGACCTGAGATCAGATTCAAAAAATGTCTATTACATCCTGACAGTTTCATTACTAACCCATTCTGACCTGAGATCAGATTCTAAAAGTTTTTCAAAAATAGCAGACCTACAAGCTCGTATCGCGCCACCGAGTGGCGCGATACGAGCTTGTAGATCTGCTATTTTTAAATAGCTAAAGCATAACATGATGCTGACACCAAAATGGGTGTCCGGTCAGAATGGGTTAAACAATATATCGATTGGTTTCCGTTAGTTTTATTCATACATAGGCCTATACATAACATGGTAATGCTGACATTTTTCACAGGAGCGGAGAGGATCAATTAAAGCAGACCAAGTGAAGAGGAAAGAAACGACAACAACGACGACGATAAACGAAACATTTAGCAGACAATATATAAGCAGATAAATGAGAGTATACTGTAGGCCCTCACAGGTGAGATGTATCAGTGTCCATGAGATCACTACAGTTTATGAGGCATTTCCATTATCATTACGAAGCATATCCAACACATCAACATTCGTTAAGAGTTGGGTGAAAGGTCCCCAGACTTCATCATGCATTTCACTTTTTTCTTCAAAATATAAGCTATCCTTTCCATAGCACAACAGCTGCTCATTTCCCTCAGCCATTGGCTCGAGTGTTTTTCCATGTCAGAGCAATTGTGCGCTTTCCTTGGAGTAGCGACATATCTATAAGAATTTGTTTATTCCTTGGTATAAGTCGTTTTGGATCCAATGGTATCCTTGCATCTATCATTCTATAAAGTATTTGTAAGATCTCCAAAATGCCAAAGATGGTCTCTTAAATCTGCCAGTGAAGAAGGTCTGAGCTGCTTCACTGACCATGTCCCTATACAACCTCAACTGTGTCATCATTTTCGCTTATGTTTTGCACACAAATGATTTGTAATTTAATTTTGTAACCATAGAATACAGTATGTTCTTTATCTTTATGCTATCCACAAAATCAATCAGTCACATAACATAAAACAACTTATTCCAGTTATATTTCAAATTTTTATCCCTATAACTATTATTTTCTTATTTTGTACCTTATTTTGATATCCACACTGTTCATGCATTGTTGCTAGTAGCTGTATTGCCAGCAGTGACATCCCTGAGCGTACAAGTACAGTAGCTCACCTTCCAAGGGTTTGACGATCTGTAGACGGTCAGGCAGGTAGGAGCGAGAGGTCGTGGAGCCGCCGTACGAGCTGCTGCCGTTTGAGTAGTTGGTTCCAGAGTAGTTGGTTCCCGTGGACGAGGAGGCCGCCGAGCCCCCGCTGTCGTTACCGGGCGTCAGGAAACCGCTGGAGCCTTCTCCCTCCCCCTCCCTGCCCCCGCTGCCATCTCTCTGCCCTCCCTCCTCGTCCTCGCAGTGCTTGGCCAGAGCCCAGAGCTTCCGCTCGCGCTCCACGTCGAAGAAGGGCCTCTCGGAGGAGTGCTTCTCCTGCCGCGCCGACAGGCACTGCAGAGCGGCCTCCAGATCGCGACCTCCCGGCGTACCGGGCTGACCCAGACGCTTCGGACCGCTAATACTGAGAGAGAAAAGTGAGAAAGAGATGAAGACAAGGACAAGTTAATAATGAAGAGATCACTTGGCCAAGTGGTCCAGGCTTTTGCACGTTCGAGTCCCGTTCATGACGACCTTTTTGCGTGTCTCTCCCCTACTCTCTCCCTCTTTCCTGTCAGTATTCACTTGATACTATCAATAAAGGCAGAAAAGCCTAAAACAAATCTTTAAACAAGAGGTAAACATTAACATACTGTACTTTTTTTGATTGTTTTTCAAAAAAGTACAGTATGTTTACTTCTTGCCTCGTGATCTCTTCATTACTTTATTTTTTTAATAACAATCCCGGATAGAGGGAGAGGCGTCTTACAAGAAAGATATGGGACAGGATTTTAACCTAGAAAGTTGAGACTGGGTCTGTGCATGTGCAGACTTACTCATTGCAGTCTTCTCTGTGGCTCTGTTGGGAGTAGAGGCGGTCCTCCAGGTTAATGCTGGCGTTATCCGAACCGTACAAGCTGGTGCGGGGGGTGCTGTTTCGACTGGAACGAGTCGACACTGGACTGGACCCCGGCAGCGCCGGAGAGTGGCAATGAGAGCGCAGCCTGTTCGCCACCTTGACTGTCTCGAACACGCGCCACGGGTGGTTCCTGTCAGGAGGGACGGGACCGCAAATGAGTCTATGACGACATCAACCTTTGATGGTCAGATTGTACGATGCAACCCAACCACATTTTCACACCTCAAAGAACAGTGTACATATTAAGTGAGCAATACTGTCTAATGAGTTCAATGTTACATGTTGAAGTTGGACAAAAGAAAATCCACAATATTCCTCAAAGCTCTCGCATCATAGTATCCAAAGGGTTAAAGCAAGATGTGTTATTATGTCGTTTTTATTTATCTATATGTTTGGTGTTAAATATAACAAAGTGAGTTGCATACCGATGGACGAGGGCTGCCCATTGTTATTAGTTATACAGTTAAAAACAACAAATGGCCTTATGGTGATATTATAATGTCATATTCGTTTTAATATATGTAATATGTTTTCCGTTAAATATGATAGCTACAGTAGATAGAATATATTCTATATCATTTCTTGGTTGAATGCTTCATTCTGATTGGTCAATCGCTGAATTCAGCGGTGAGTTATCTCTTAAAAAGACGCTCCGCTCTATAACAGACCGCTGCCTAATCAAACACTCTGAGCACCAGCTGCGCCCCACTTGATTTACTGCTGTTTCCAACATGACAGCCATGTACACACACACACACACACACACACACACACACACACACACACACACACACACACACACACACACACACACACACACACACACACACACACACACACACACACACACACACACACACACACACACACACACACACACACACACACACACACACACACACACACACACACACAGTCATTTACATTGCTCTCAAAAATGTTTTTGAAAACGTCTGAGCGAGAAATAGACAAAGCAGTACCCGGAAATGGATTCCATTTCATCAACTCACTTCCTTGTTTTCCGACAGTGTTTTGGGCAATTTATGAATTCATGTTAGGTAGCCATGTAATAAGCGGGATAATATCTGGCTAGGTGGTCAATGTCGGTAAATAATTGACCGACAGGATATTATCCCTTACATAGTATGTATCCTTTTTTATATACAATGGTGTTCAAGTTAACACACTGACTTGTACTCGATGGGGGCGGGGCTGTCCAGTCCCTTGCGGAAGGTGCCTTCAATCTCTGCTGCCAGGGAGTCCATGGGGAACACTGCAGCTAGAGCACTGTAGCGCTGCACTGTACTGTTAGGCAGGCTTTTATTCCTCAGGTTCTTTATGTCCTCTCTGGCCTCACGTAGCATGTCCCCACACTGAGAGTACTTGTCCTGCAAGTCTTTTAGCTGCAGGTAGAGGGAGACAGAGAGCAGTCAAACTGTATTATGAACAAAGACACTCAGCAAAGATTACAGGAATCATAGAAGTACATGTTGTTGCTGTCGGGTGGATACCTTGAATCTCCATATTTCAAGTTTTCATATATATATATTTTTTTTTTTTTTTGCACTTTGTCATACTACAGAGTCAGACAAAAGTAGAACAAATTGCACATCTACAAGCTCACAATGTGCCACATCACAGTGCATTGTGAGCTTGGAGATCTGATATTGTTGCAGAGTAAAATTAAGTGAAAGTGTGTATGTGCGTTTTACAAATATTACACCAATGAAACGTTAACAAGAACTTGTGACTACATTAGATTTGTCTTTTTCTGGACATGGATTACAAGGCTGCAAATCACACTTGTGTACTTTTAGATGGTAATCTGGGAACTGACTTCACCTCTGATTTGAGCTGTAGTTGACACTCCCTGGTCCCAGTCAGGTGTTGGTTCACCTCATCGTTCTCATTGGCCAGCTAGACGCACAGAATGGAAGACAGATTGGTGTTATCGTTGCAGCTGTAAGGGCCTTTGTAGAGAGGAAGGAACTAAGCAACAGCTTAGAAACAAGGATAAATATTTAATGGGTTCTGTTATGCAAGAGTTCAGGAAGGGCGTGTTTGATTTATGTACAGTAACGTCCTTGAGGGCACTTAGGCGTGTGCTCAAGAGCACGTTATGTCTGTACATTAATGGAAGCTCCGGGCATGCATGGATAAGATAAAGCACGTTTTTACAGAAAGTGAAGTAGAATTTAGGGTATTTAGTCTAAGAAAACCTGAATATATATGTATGGTATAGTATATATGTGTATGTAGTATGTACTGTATAGTAATATGTATAGTACAATATACTGTACTATATATTGTGGTGTTTACCTGTGACAAACATTTTTTTATATTTAAGCTGACAGCATTTGACCTGTGTGTAAAGCGGTGATGCACCCTAGAGGTAGTTGGAGAGCATCACATCACTAGCATCATCTATCGATATCTTGCAGCAGCTATCACTATAAGCTTTTATTATTAAGAATACAGTTATTCCCGACCGTAATGTTTGAACATTGGAGTATAATTTAGTTATTATTCTTATGAGTAGAAGCGATTTATTGGGAGTAGAACGGTGATGTACAGGGGCTATTATATTTACATTTATTCTTAATATATGTTTTATCCCACGATTTTGTAACCCATTTTAAACCCCTGTGTCAATCATCTAATGTGATCCTGGGCTCTACACACCCTCCACCAACCTAGTCCCCATATATGGGGGACAAGGGGAGAGCAACGGACTTGAACTCATGCTTCCTTCATGCCTGAGTGTCCAAGTTGCTCCTTTACACCTGACAGGGGGGGAGTTTCCCTGGTTGGACGTAGCGCGTGGAAGGAACACGTTATTCCACCCAGTTCCTTTCCCCTCCATCAGGCGCCCCGGCTGGCCAGGGGGAGGCAGTTTAGTGACCAGGATTACTGCATGTTTTTGTGAGGGTACCTACCCTAGGGCACACGGGGAGAACATGCAAACTCCACACAGAAAGGGTGTGCCGTGGCTATAATAAGCATTGGGTACCGTGTGTTGCGTGTCTTGACTTCAGTTCTCCGTTGGTCCTGGGACGGTCGGTCGGTAGGTGAAATGCCCATAAATGTTATTATAAGGATCAATGTCCACATTAATTAGCGAGTGTGCGTGTGTGTGTGTGTGTGTGTGTGTACTGTGTGCGTGTATGTGTTTCTGTGTGTGTTTCTGTGTGCGTGCGTCTCCCTCACCCCCTTGCAGCGTGCTTGCAGGTCAACTATCTGAGCGAGCAGTGAACTGATCTCCTCCTGCTGTCTGTAAGAGTCCTCCACCTTCCTGGCCAGCTCCTCTGACAGGTCCACCACCTGCTTGTTCACCGTGGCTGCAGCACACAGCCACACAGTCATGTTACATTCAACCATTTCATTAGGACTGAGGCCAATTCTAAAAAGGCCTTGTAAATCCTGACCAAAGTTTTCTAAAAAACTTCAAATGTTTATTAAAAAATTACAAAAAATGTATGTTGCTATATACTGTACATAGCAACAACTACCCGAAAAATGGATTCCTGTCTTTAAGTGTAAAAGGATCTTACACACTGGGGGCGTTTTTTCCCCGTGATTAATTCGTACCAAAATATATATTTTCTCCAACTGTTGTGTGTGTAAAGGGCCTTTCAAACGGGAAGCGAGGAAACGCACACGTCGTTGCCTGGATCAACGAGAGGTCTGCTACAGGTCTGCTCAAGAGGGGCGTGACAACGCAAGCGTAAGAAATTAAATAAACAGAGTCCAGGTCTGGTGAGTCGCGGGCGTGTGCACGAAACGAGCACACGCGCAACACATTCACGGGACTGCGCTCACGTAAATACACACGTTGTCGCACCTCGATAGCTCTGCGAAAAAACGCAGGTCTCATTGAAAATGAACTATAGGTGCGTTATATCGCTTCACATTTGAAAGGCCCTTTATGCAGTCTCACAGAATGGGAATATTATGTGGAAATAAAGCCACGTAATTAAATTTCAAAAGGTTGATATCTGACTGTAAATAAAAGGAACTGGACAAAAATTTTCAACACTTATAGCAAAGTATACAGTATAGGGGTTAAATGGTTAAAAAGAGCACTTATTTTTGGACATCTCATAAACACGGCATGAAATTCATTATGTGGTACTTACTGAGCTCCTCCACACACACCATCACCAGTTCTTGTTCCTGCTCCTCATAGCTGGTGGTCTCTGACTCCAGCTCACTGGCCTGGAAAAGGTATTCATGTCAACGTGTTATTATTAATTTGAATTCAGTCGATTCCAATTTAATTAAAATCTTTAACATTTCACAAGATCCATTTCCAATTTAATTAAAATCTTTAACATTTGACAAGATCCATTTGATTGCAAGATAGCATTTATAATAAAAATACTAGAAAGTGAGTAATTCAATTTGATTCATACAGTGATTGAGCAATATTACTGGATATATACAATGGCCTACGTATACAGTATATAGCTTAATTAACGCTGCTATTCATAGAAACCTTCAGCTTGCATCAAACACTTCAGGCTGCATCTCACCTCGCAGCGCAGCTTGCGGTTCTCATCCTCCAGACCTTTGAGTTTCTGATGCAGGAAGTCATAGTGGACAAGGTTGGTGAGAGAGTTGAGAGAGTTGGCCGACTCGTTCCGTCTTATTCTAGGGGGACCAACAGAGAAAGTCATGGGTTGGTCATCCCTTATTTCTATTCATATATTAGTGGTGGGCATAGATCATTTTTTTTAAATCTAGATTAATCTCACTGCAATCCTGGAGTTAATATAGATTAAAATGGTTTATTTGAACTCTGCCGAAGGCATTCAAAATACGTGTGCGCTACCTAAATAATGACCAGGAGTAAGTCCTTGAGAAGGGGTTTCTCAGGCCAGGTGGCCCATTAGACCAGGAGCTCTAATTATGGATACCGTATATTACCAAATAGTAGCCCGGGCTGTTAATATGCTAAATCGTTTCGGACCCCGGGCGTTTACAAGGAACCATAAATAATAATAAAACAAATTAAATAAAACAAGGGATATCTAATATCTTTATAGTTTATGTTGGAAAAAGGTATAGGAAGAAGTTTAGTTAAAACGTATCGGGTCCTACCCCTTCTTTGTGTATAAAAAAAAAAAAAAAAAAAAAAATAGTCAAGCATATACTGTACAAGACAGTCAAGGGTCAAGGTTGACCCTTGAGGACATACATTTATACACACAAAAACGTATGCGTACACACTGTACCCAGCTATTCCATCCTATATATATATTTATTATCTGTTTTAAACATTTTTTTAAACTTATTCCATGTTTCACATAGTTTCAATTCGTCTTTGCATTTGTTCCACAGGATAGGCCTAACCCCTTTCACTGAAACACAGTGGTATTTTGCACTGGCTTCACTAACGGCTGATTAAACATACATACCCCTCTCAGATCATAATGACTCTCTCTCTCTTCTGGAACCACCTCTGGATGTTGTTTGGTAATATTTCCTTTTGTGCTTTATATTTTTTCTTAAGAATAGATTAACGGCGATATTTGAGTGGTGCAACAACTCCAAGGAACAGCAATGTCTGTGTTCACCCGCCTATGTGACGTTAACACACCCACCCATGCACCTATGTGACTGTGAGCACCAGTATGACAATTAGTACCAGTAGGGGCGCTGTTGTGTCAGAAACAGAGAGAGAGAGAGATAGTGCTGCACTTTGGCTGCTAATGAGAGAGAGAGAGAGAGAGAGAGAGAGAGAGAGAGAGAGGAGAGGGGAGTTGCAACACTCAGTTCACACGGGTGTGATTTTTTTTTATCGTGCGATCTTTTTTAGAAATATGCAGAAAGAGAAAATACAACCTCCTTCGGAGATGTATGTACCGTAATAGTAATATTTCTGAGTAATCACTTAAGACAGATTCCGCAGAATCTGCCTCGAGAGAATGTCTTGCAGAATCTGCATCACTGCCCTAACCCATTCTGACCGGGCACCCATTTTGGTGTTGGCATCATGTCGTGCTTTAGCTATTGAAAAATAGCAGATCTACAAGCTCGTATCGCGCCACCGAGTGGCGCGATACGAGCTTGTAGGTCTGCTATTTTTGAAAAAAATCGAAGAACGACTGACATTTTTAGAATCTGATCTCAGGTCAGAATGGGTTAATCAGACCAGTGTGTGTCCGGCGGAAGCCTCGTATGAATCTGATCTCAGGTCAGAATGGGCTAATCATGTAGTGTTGTTGTTAGTTGGAATAAACACAGAAGTGTATGTGATGGTGTACACTCACGGTGAGCGGGACTCGGATGCTTCCACCTCCTCGCTGCTGGTGTAGAACTGCAGCAGGTCATCTCTCATGGACAGCTCATGACGAAGCTGGGCAATCTGCAGAATGAAAGTCCAGCTCAATTACTGTAGCCGTCATACCTGAGAGGATAACCTGATGAGGTTGTGATTACGGGTGAGATCACTGTCAGACGCACTGAAACACTATAGAATTACAGTAGAGACCACCTCCAAGCACTGTGTATAAATAGTAAATACAAATAACATACAGCAGAAGAGACGATAGCCAAGTAACAAGTCATTGTTAGTTCAGTGGTAAATATATATTCTACAGTATATGATGTGATAGGTTTTTACCTCTTCCTTGGCAATGTCCAGCTGTTCGTCCAGCACTTCATTAGTGGCCGTTAGCTCTCTGTTCTGCTTCAGTAGAGACTGGCCAATACGGGCTGCCAACTCCAGGTCACGTTCTTTCTAAAAGGGTAGAGTCACAATTATAAGAAGAACCCCTTTTCCACATGCAGCATCGGGTGACAAATTAGTTTTGCTTCTAAAAAAAGGCATGCTTTTTGAGAAATGACTTTTGGCAGTTATGCATATTTAGTAGGGATGCACCGATATGGAAATTCTTGGCCGATACCAGCAACTCAGTTACCGTTACTACATGGTGCATTACTCCGTTAGTTCGTAATTATTTTCATGTAGTCTCGGCTAAAGAGACAGACTTCTGGGAGAGAGGGAGGAGAAATGGAAGAAGAGGGAGGAGGAGGGAGACACCGAGTGTGTGTGGCTGCACGCGCTGTGTATGTGTTTGCTAACAAGACTGTCATGGTGGCGGCGGAGCCCACATTGTGCTTCTCCAAATGGATATATTCTCACTACTTCACCTTTGTCGAGCACAAAGAAAATAACGTTTCAATGTAAGTTGTGTGACTAACTAAGACTGCATACACAGACTCATCCACCGGCAGTCCACCTCCTCCCCTGGCACGGCAAATTGGACGGAAAACTATTGTGTGCGTGCACGCGTTTGTGTCGGTCCCACGACTCCCGCGGCTAGCGTGTGTGATTGCGTCCGTGACGTGTGTGTGTGTGCGTGTGTGTGTGTGAGAGAGAGAGAGACGTACAGACACAGGGAGAGGCTGTGCGCATGTGTGTGTAATAATCAAACTTCTTAATGAATGATTGTATTACTTTGTTTATAAATCCAGACTCAAATTACTATATTCCTTGGCATTTCCAAGCAGATGTTTTGATGAGATGAGATGAGATGATGATGAGATGAGATGTTTTCTGATGTTTAATGTGACACTGTGCTGCATGTTGTTAGTTGTTTTTTAATGAAGTTATGTTTTTTAATGTTTTACTGTAAAGCACTTTGGTACAACGTTGTTGTTTTTAAATGTGCTATACAAATAAAGGTGGTATGGTATGGTAGTATTGTCACCACCACCAATAATCAGTAAGAGCAGCTATCTGCCTGGGAGTGGGAGCCCTTTTCTGTTTTGAATAGTTTTGAATTATGTAAAGGTTTCAGAACTATTTAGAATTTAGAGCTTACCTCTTCCAGCAGGTGGGTGACAGCCTTAATGTCATGGTACGTCTTAGTGATCTGGCCCACTCTCTCCGAGCACAGCACTGCAGGGAGTAAAGAAATATCAATGTATTCAATTCATTTTAAAAAGGGAAAATCTGAAAACAGCTCATATTTATTTTCAGGCTCTGCTACCATTTGTCATTTGTAGTCTTTAACAGCTTGACATTGCATATAATAAAGTTACCACATGGAAATAAAAAGGATGCCTGCATTAATTATTAAGCTGACATTGTATAGCCTACGTTATTTGCTCTGAGCTTTTTATTAAGAACAAAAGTAGAGCCACTTCAAAAACAGGATTTGTTTACTGTGTGAATGAACTCATTACCTGCCTCATTTAAGTGTCCCAGCCAGGTCAGACCACAACATCTCCATGTGTTCTGCCAATACTGATCCTCTTACCATGATCCCCATTATGCCAGATGAGACTCAATTAAGAGCTTCTCTCTGTCTATTTGCCTATCTATCTACCAATATAGCTCAGCTATTTAATTTTGAAATAAATGTCTACCACAAGCCAGCATGGTGATGACCCCTCATCGCCATGCTAGCTTGTGGCAGACATTTTTGTCATTTTTGTTTTGCCACGGACACAAAAACAAATGAGTGGACAATAATATTACCAGAAACACATAAAGACCTGAATGACCATGTCTGTAACTCTGAGTGTGTTCAAATGGAACCAAATAGTTCGTACACTCTCAGTTAAAGGAGTCTGTGCAAATAAAACATCTGAGAAGACCCCTGAGCTCAGCAGAGGGACACTAGGTTGCTGCTATTGTTGTATCTTGTTTGAGAGCGTTGAAAGGTAGTGTAGGGAGATTAGTATCTGACCTGAAACTTTGTTTACATCCTGATGATGGGTTCGTTTATGTACCATGAGAGCTGACAGGGGTGAAGAAGATGATCATTAGGCCTTAAGGGGAATACCACTCATTTTCAACATTTTACTATGATGACATCATCAAGATGTGATACCATGTTAATGGTGGAACCTCCAGTTCTAAGAAACACAGAATGGGGGAACTTTTTTATTATTTCAACAGCTCTAAGGTATATTAATGAAAATGTGCCCCTTTAAGCTAATGCTGTCTATTAAGTCAATCACTGAATTCAGCGGTGTGTCATTTCTGGATAATGACCAATGAGCTCGAACAGACTGCCATATAATCAAAGACACCTGCTGCGATACTTGATTTTATGCTGTATCTGACATGACAGCCATGTAAACAAACACGCAATGTCATTTACGACTAAATATTGCTTGTTTTTGTTGTTTTTGAAAATATTTAAAGTGTGAAAGACAATGGAGTAACCAAAAAGTCCTAAAATAAATCAAAACAATCACACTCGTGTGAAGTGAGGGGAGCAGCGGAGTAGGCTTTTAATATCAGCCAGATGATGTCTTACGTGATCTTTTACTGCCCTAGACAAACTTTAAAGTCCATAGACTTGGCTGGCGACCGGTTATTTTTAATTAGGCTGTAAACAAACATTTAAAGTCCATAGACTTGCCTACCACATGACGCAATGTTGGAGGGGCTGGCGTCCCTAAAGACAAATACACAAATCACCACCACTTGCATAAAAGTATATCATACCATTCCCTTAAGTCACCTCTCCAATCTAACTTTGGCAGCAAGAATAGATAGACTAGACTCTAGAGTAAAGTAATTATATTGAGGTGCTTGGAATTTGGCCTAAAACACCATGACCGAGTGGCCGTATCAGTTTCTAATCAGCCTAATGGACTGAGCCTGCCTTCGGGCCTGAACAATAAATATCTCTACTGTGCATAAATGATGTACCATGATATAATGTGTACTTGGTTTAAATGGTGATTTAAGGTACAGCTTTAGATGTGGCCAAATTAATTAAATAGATTCAGTGAGAGAAGATACAGTAGATACCCAGAGCTCGTAGAGACTCCCACTGAAATGCAGCATACTCTGAGACTGTGCTACAATGATGTTCTGCTCTGTGTAAAACAGATGGGATGGGATGTAGGCAGCCTATCGATAGCCTCGCAGTGGCCAGACGCGAATCTGCCGGTAGCAAAACTAAAATTGCCTTCGGCACCCACGACAGTGTGATACGAGTCTGGCGGCTCTGGCCAAGAAGCCAGGCTAGGATACTGACACCGCTGCAACATCATTCAAAAGCCATGAGGTTTATAAGAAACAATCATTTGACATGTTTCATTGCCTACAATGTTGGTTATTATTTCAGTTAACCAATGAAAAAAGCATGCATGTTTTAAAATGCGGTTTAATTTTTTTTAATGGAAGGCTGTCCAGGATATTTTTTGAATGAATGATGAATAATTTAATTAACCAAAATAGTTGAAATCACAGCATCACTGTGACAAGTTGTGTCATACTCAAATCACAGATTTTGCTCATAGATTATAGTTAAATAAATAAATGTATAATCATCATCACAAAGCACATTGTAAACCTGTCTTTATTACTGCTAGAAATGATCTGCCCACAAAACATACAGCAGGAACAGAGCCACAATGTCATACTCATAACCCAGCTACCTAATGCTTAAAAAGGATACAGTAAGTTGTCACTTCCAAACTGTTAACAACTTAGCTGTAATAAGCATTACCTAGCGCACACACACTTAAGAAAATATATACGGTTCACTATGAATGATATTAAACTGTTAAAATTCTAAATAAGTAAATTATTGTGGCATAAACAAACCGTTCAATGCAGCTTGTTTGGGTATTTGCATCTAATGCAGTTCACTTTTTGGTCAGCGTCTTTTATATAGTAATCTTATATGGTTATACTTATTGAACATGTCCTGTTTAAGATGTTTCTAAAGCATTATCGATCAAACAAATACTAACTGCTACATTGCATTGCATTGACCAGGCCAAATGAGCATGTACAGCAGGGGTGCCCAAAAGGTAGATCGCGATCTACCAGTAGAAGTGCAGGTAGATCACATGACATGCCCCTAAAGAATATTTAATTGAAATATAAATAATAGATATAGATATTTTTGGCATGTACCACTTGAATTAAGGTGACTTGATTGATATCAAAAAGGGCCTTTCAGCTCAAACCCACAATGCAATCTTTTGTTTTCAAGAGTGTTGCTGTGCACAAAGGTCGGTAGCATTACAAATTGAATACAAAAAACCCTACCTACCGCCGCCGGTAGGTCTATTTCCCATTCCAAGTACAATGGTCTATAATTATTTAACACCAGCTCTGCTATTCCACAGCCACCTCGGGTACATATTTAAACTATTTTCAGCAATGGTTTAATAATTCTTTAGGTGGCTATACAGTAGATCTTGTTGAGCCGGTCATTTTGAAAGTAGCTCTCAAGTCAAAAAAGTGTGGGCACCCCTGATGTACAGTATGAGCAGTCAAGAAACCTTTACCTATGACGCAACAGAAAACTTTACTGATAATATAAACCGTTTCGATTTTTTGCATAAAATAATTTGACATGTAAATTAAGCAAAAAAGGCTGGGACACTTAAAAGGCTTATGCAAAAGGCCTGGTATGTTCCCTTATACGTATGTCCTCCTATGTGTCTATAAAGATGAATGAATGTGAATGTCATTAAAAATAATAATAATAATACAAATATATATATATATATATATAATGATGATAATAATAATAGGGGCACAGTGGCACAATAAGTAGCGCTGTCACTTCACAGCTAGAAGGTCCTGGGTTCGATTCCCACCGTGGACGCCGTCTCTCTCCCCAAGTTGGCAGAGGGTAGTAGAGGGAGTAGCACCCAGGATTACACTTTAGTCAATTGGCACCAGGGTATATATCATTACAATTCAGACATTTAGCAGATGCTGTTATCCGGATGGATTTACGCCTACTGATTTATACTTAGTTGCAAGTTGGTGTCTTGCACCGAAGATAGCTAATCTACAAGCTCAGAACTAGTTGCAGTGCAACATGTTGTGATGTAGCACTGAAGATAGCAGATCTACAAGCTCAAAACTAATTGCAGTGAAACATGTTATGTTGTAGATCTGCCATTTTCAGTGTGACACATGATGTGCAAACAAGTACAATAAATTAGGCTTTAAAGTACAACTAGAAAGGTTCAAGCAATTCTGGGGAAATTGCAAGTGGGGTTGCACTGACGCAAGTCGCCAGTTGCGGCCGGTGGTCACGAGGAATCCGCTGGGAGATGTTCTGTTAGAACAATTTGAGGGTCCTTGACACGAAAAAGTTTGAGAACTACTGATTTAGAAGACATTTGTAGAATCGGCCTCAGGTCTTAATGGATTGAATAGTATTACATCTACTGAATTTATGTGTAACAAGCTAAATGCCTAAAATACGGATTTAAAATACACCTTTCTAGCTTAGTGCCATCATGTCTAGTCGATGCATCATCCTCCAGCCTGTGCCATACATTCTCAGATTACATTCCAGCATCGGAGCCAGATCCTCGTACAACACGTAGGGCTGTAATTTTATCTCTGATGAAAACAAAGCATCCAATCCAAGCATACTTTATCCTGTTGTGTAAGGGAATGAATGGACAGAATTTTCCCGCATAGAGTACCCTGTCCTCTGGAAGGATGCCAGGGTCAGTCATAGAGTACCCTGTCCTCTGGAAGGATGCCAGGGTCGCAGAATTGGGTTAGTCAAAACGTGTGGAGGAATAAAACGGATGCTTTCTCAGGACTCAATAAAACGACAGGTGAAAATGTGTCTTTCAAACCAAATGAATTGGAAAAATCATCTTTTAGCAAGGTTAATCTATTCCACGGTATTAGGGGAAGGGGTGGTCATGCAGCATTCAAGTCTAGACTTGAAACTAGGGCAACATGTTAAATGTCCACTAGGGAGTCGGGACACGCATCCCTTTAAACCAAGGATGAGACCGAGGGGATGTTTGAGGTTGTTTAACCCATTCTGACCTGAGATCAGATTCACACGAGGTTTCCACTGGACACACACTGGTCTGATTAACCCATTCTGACCTGAGATCAGATTCTAAAAATGTCAGTCGTTCTTCGATTTTTTTTCAAAAATAGCAGACCTACAAGCTCGTATCGCGCCACTCGGTGGCGCGATATGAGCTTGTAGATCTGCTATTTTTCAATAGCTAAAGCACAACATGATGCCGACACCAAAATGGGTGCCCGGTCAGAATGGGTTAACCTGTTAAATCATATCAGCTCATGTTCAGATCATGGTCATGGCACAGAATAAAAATAAGATCTTTCTAATAATTAATAGACTTAGGATGGAATACCATGGTGGGGAAAACAAATCACACCAATGTAAAGACTTTAACCTTCACAGAACAGATTAGAGCTGATGAGCTGCTTGCGTCCAATCCACACACCGTTCAATGACAACCAACGACATGCTGTACTGAAATGCTGCTACTGCTGCAGTGTGACACACTTACAACCAGATTAGCTTCTGGTACACACTTACAACCATTGACCTTCACATATTGCACTAGGCAAAGATATGTCAGCTCACTATATTTAGACATTATGTCCAGGTACTGCAGCTCAGTGGGACTACACAGCGTGGAAGATCTGCAGAGAGGACGTACACTAATACAGGCCGGCTTGCAGTGCTCAATGGATGCAGCTGCAGCATCCCAGTCAGTAACCGCGCGTGTGTGTGTGTGTGTGTGTGTGCTGTACATGACATCACTGGATTATACAGTGAGTGCATGCTGCAGTGCATCATAAAGCACTAAAGGTCGCACTCGGATAAAAAAAACAATCCTACATTCAAAGACAAGCACACGGTCACCCTGACGCGTTTCACTGCAGTGTGCCGCATAACAAGCGATGCATATCCATGCCGATCTTCCATAACACACTCCCCAATTGTGTAAAGAAACCGGGTCGAGATGATTCCGATTGCATATCACTGACTCCTGACCTGCATGCATGGAACCAGTTTCTCTCCTCTGCACCCACTGACTCAAGAGCATCTGTCCTCCACTAACTGTCCCTTTGCTTCCCTCACCTTGCGTCACTTCCCCGCACAGATTTCCGTTGTGGACGTTGTTATTATTGTTGCTGTTGCCGTAGTGCCTCCTCTTATGTGCCACCTCCACCTCTTCCCCAAGGCTGGAGCTGCTCTTCTCCTCTTCCTCGTCCTCATCGTCTGACACGAAGGAGCTCCACACCTCCGTGGTGTCCTCCATCCCTCCTCCGTCCATAAGGGTAAATCCCTCGCCCCTCTCCTCTAGGTGCAGAGGTGCGTCTTGGCTGCTGAGAGGAGGCAGAGTCTGCCGTTCTCTGATCACATTCTACAGTGAGCCTGTGTCATCTGTGTGCAGCACTCAGCTGCTCAGTGCTAATATGTAATCCCTCCCACGGCCGTGAGGCCAGTCTGACGTCACACGCCTACACCCCTCCCTCCCCTCACACTGCCTGCATCTACCTGACCACGCTGGACTTCCGGGGATAGGCAAGAGGATGAAGAGACACAGGGGTGGTGGAGGAGGGCAGGGCGGGGTTACACAGAGATTCTGATAAGGATGATGAAGTCCTGTTCACAGATAAGGCACTAACATTATTATATTTTACACAGTGAAAAAAATCCATGAAGGGAAGCTAATCTGGTCTAAAGGCAGGCTGCAAGAAATCCTGAACACCCCTATGAAACAGAGAGGTGGTACCTTCCTGCCAACGTCTGCGGCTGGTAACACTGCTGCACCCTTAGCAACTCCCTCTTCATGCGCACGCACGCACGCACGCATACAGTGTGTGGTTCGGCTGGAGGTATGAGGAGTGAGAGAGATAATGTGCACTCCTGTAGTGTATGTTTTACCTGCAGCAAATCATGCACCATTTTAACCTAGCTATTGTCACTCAGGCATTTCATTGTCTAGAGATGCATTCACATAATTCTCTGTATGAAATCAATAATTCATTTGTTATGTCAGGCTTATGTAAAGAATACAAGAAATGCCCGTTATGTGAATTTTTCAGTGATGTTTTGATGACCATGTTGTTTTAGCTGCATTTGCAGGCAATCCCTATAAGTCTGATATAATTTTTATTACCATACAAATAATACAAACGTAAGATCATTTCTGGTGACAATCATTCCACACCCAGGCCTTTTCTCGTCCCTTTGTGATTTTTCAGTATTTCAGAAGGTGAGAGGGACACAGGCGTCAAGCCATGAGGGCCAGAGGGGGGCCTTCAATCGCTCTATTAACGGAAACAAAACATCCTCATCTCCCCATCCATCCCAGACCTCCTTCCCCTGTTACCCTGGTACACTGTACTGCAGTGTCCACCTCACCATCAAATATTTACCGTGTCTCCTTCATCAATATTGTACACACAGACGGTCTCCTCTAGGTCAGCTACAGCACGCAATGGGTGGGTGGGAGGAACTTTCACTGCCTCTCAATTACACTTACTCAGATTGTTTCATCCCCCAAACATCATGGCCTGTGCCCTCCTCTTTTACTACCATGTTTTTCATACAGATTTTTCTGTTACTCAGTAGTCAGTACTGAGGTCAGTACTGTACAGTAACCGACAACAGACCAAAGTTTGGGGCAGAGGTTCATCGTTGGCATCCAGGGAGTGTGTGTGCAAAATTTGGCATCGACCGGGTTAACGGTGGCCGAGATTAGCTGCTCACGGACACACACACACACACACACACACACACACACACACACACGGACGGACGGACGGACGGAGTGCAAAACATACTCTCCCCCCATGCCTTCGGCCTGGTGGAGACAATTAAGGATTAAGAGAGTTTAAGATAACTAACAAAGTGACAATGACAACAGACCACAAAGGAAATGTAATTTAGGACTAAGAGAGGTCATGGTAAAGACTGAGATTAACGGAGTTTAAAGTCAAGAGAGGAGATTTAAGCCCATTTGGTAGTCAACTGGTTAATACTTTCTTTGAATTGCCTTCCTTAAACTTAGTTTGTGACCACACAACAGAGCAAATAGAAAACATGGTCACTGAAGGGTTATAATATGGATTGACAAGAAAATTATTCTAAATACTAGGTTAACTGCTTAAGTACAGACAAGAAAATGCTTTGTACGTGATTTTGTCTCATGGGTGTAGCTTTTGTTGATCCCTAATCAAGTGATAATCTGTGACCTGTGAACACCCAAGCTGGTGTTTACTCTTGTAGGGCAGAATAATAAATCTGCATGTGTGGGTACAAATACTATTTGCTTTCCTATGGCAAAATAATAAATCTTACATGTAGGTACAAGTACTATTTGCTTTTGTATAGCAAAACAATAAATCCACATTCTACATGTAGGTAAGTACTGCTTGAGCAACAGCTTCTTAACAGTTTGTCTGGACCCATACGTGTCACTAGATATGAAAGCACATTCAATATTGACATGGCAAGCCACTTTGACTGATATGAGCCTGGGCATGAATAAAAACAGATACTGTATCACTTTGACTTGAACACACACCCTATAAAAGGGCAATGGTCACTTAGTTTTATCAACAATGGCTTCTATGGAAATGCAGCTCTAAAAGATATCCATAACAAGTAACAACAACATAATTAACGCTAATCTGCAGATGTGTTCTAAATGTCCAATATCTGTATTGATTTGATTGAAGTAATGGAATTTAGAATATCTGATGATTTTGCCATATGGGCACAAAAGTATGATGTCCTTTTGTCAGTATGAAGTCCTGTATGTGTTGTCTGGTCTAGTTACAGTATTTACATGTCCATGTATGTAACAGCTATACTATTCCATCATGCTGTACTGTTTGAACGCAAACTACCTAACCACTATGGAGAGAGGTCATTGGTCAGCCAACTGAATACTGAAATATGAACCATAGTCACTTTATTGTTTAGACAGTAACTATAAATCTCATTGAACTGTTCCGGAGATTGACTTGCACTGATTATAACCTTTCACTTTAAAGCATGCTTTCAAATTTAGCTGACATATTTCATCTAAAATCAATTATTTAAAGGTGGATTCTTCTGAAATAAGTGTCAAATAGCTCTATATACCCATAGAAATCATTGCTATAGTGTGTTTGTTGAGTAACAGGCATTTACCCGTCTCTCCAGCTCTTTACTCTTTAGGATACACAAGTGAGCACGGTGGCACAGTCGATAGTGCTGTCGCCTCACAGTTAGAAGGTCCTGGGTTTGAATGTTCTCCCTGTGTCCCCTAGGGTAGGTACCCTCACAAAAAACATCCTGGTCTCTAAACTACTACTACTAAAAAAATGGGTTGATAAAAAATTGCGTTTAAAAAAGAATGAGCACACAAAATTGAAAATGGAACACTGCTAAAATTAAAACGAATAAATTATGTTGGGATTTATCTCCTCATTTGATCAAATTGGTATCCCGACCTGAAACTGTATTTTCTTTTACTAAAGAAAACCTGGACGTATAGAGAGTAGACCCCTGTTACTCAACAAACAATAACATACCACTTTTAATTTAAGAACTAGAAATATTTTACCTTGCTAGAACATCTTTTAACCATCAGCATATAAACTATAAAGAAGTGAAGAAAGTGTAATCTAACGTTATTTGACATTAGTACAAGATATCAGATACACAGTCCGGTAGAAACAGGCCCGCCTGACTGGAAAATAACATACAGTAGGCAGTGGTTCCCAAACATTGTCATGTCAAGGACCCCCAAATTGACACTAAATATAAATAACCCGCGGACCCCCATTAGAAAAGATATGCCAGGGACCCCAATAAGAGAAGATTTGTACAGCTCTAGCAGTGATTTTCAACCCATTTAATTTCAAGGACACCCAGTTTGACATGCATTAGTCTACGGACCCCCATTTAATAGCATTTCTATCTCTGGGACCCGAAATGTATATTGTAAAATCAATGCTAATCTAACTCTGAGCGTACAAATGGAACCAAATGGACCCTAACAGTTACAGACCCATAAGGGTCCATTAATTTGGTTCCAAACTATCATTTAGCTGGGGACCCCCTGGAACTCCCTCAAGGACCCCTGGAACTCCCTCAACGACCCCTGGGGGTCCCCAGACCCCACTTTGGGAACCACTGCAGTAGGAGGACCTTAATGTGGGCGTGGCCAGGCAGTGACATCAGGATTCACAGGATGTGAGAACATCTCAAAATAGTTTTGCGAAGTCTAAAAGAAAATCACAGACAATCATATGTCTTTCTAAATATATTTTTTATCCCACGATTTTGTAACCCATTTTTCACCCCTGTGTCAATCATCTAATGTGATCCTGGGCTCTACACACCCTCCTCCAACCTAGGGGAGAGCAACGGACTTGAACTCATGCTTCCTTCATGCCTGAGTGTCCAAGTTGCTCCTTTACACCTAGCCTCGATACCCAGGCTTTCATTTCGTCTGCGCGAAAGATGAAAGCCTGGAAAAAGCCGTGGGCTGAACCAGTCTAAAAGTGGGAGTCAACCCTTCCGCGTAGGCGTCGCTCTAAATTATGTGACGTAGCGCTGCACTAGGGGGGAGAGGAGGGGCCGGGGGTGACGGACAGATCGATGAGATCCAATCAGGGTGCGCGCTTTTCTGAGACGCGACCCTCCCATCTAGGCCAGAAATGTCTCTGCTTAGGTCAGGCTACTTTACACCTGACAGGGGGGAGTTTCCCTGGTTGGACGTAGCGCGTGGGAAGAACACGTTATTCCAACCAGTTCCTTTCCCCTCCATCAGGCGCCCCGGCTGGCCAGGGGGAGGCAGTTTAGTGACCAGGATTACTGCATGTTTTTTGTGAGGGTACCTACCCTAGGGGACACGGGGAGAACATGCAAACTCCACACAGAAAGGCCCTTTCGCCAACCCCGCCTTTGGGTATGGGCACTGATGACGCGGAGGAGGAAACACGCCGCCAGCACCCACAGCGTCCCGAGTGGGAATCGAACCCAGGACTTTCTAGCTGTGAGCACTACCAACCACTGTGTCCTTCATATGACTTTTTTTTTTTTTTTTAAGATATTTTTTTGCGGCTTACGCCTTTATTGATTTTTTTTTAAGGGATAGAAAGTAGGCTGACAGGAAACGGGAGAGAGATGGGGGGATAACATGCGGTAAAGGCCGTGTCGGGTCCGGGAGTCAAACCCGCGGCACACCGCGACTGGATCACCAGTCCGGTGCCCAGACCGTTACGCTACGGCCTGGGCCCTTCATATGACTTTAACATTATGTTATGAGCTTGTTGGCCGGATATTTTCTCACAACGGGGAAATTAGCGTCCTGGTGCGTCTTTTTTTTTAAATGACGGCTCTACTCGGATCTATGTAACAATTTCACGGGTCCCTCCCTTTCGGTTCAGTCATCATTTAAAAATAAATCAAGTGAGCGGTGCCTTTCTTCACAATGACGATGTCTGATGATGTCAACAACATGACATCACGGACATTCCGTGCTCAAACGAACCGACAGACAGACAGACAAAGGTGTGCATTGGAGCAGGCAATCATGTAGCATTAAAATAAACAGGCGACGGCGCCTCTGGGTATAAAGCATTTTACTCAGGCCAAAGGCCAAAGAGCAGTAATTACCTCAGGTCTTACACTTCATAAACAAAACTTCAAAGTTAATCTCTTGTACTGAGAGTGCACGTGCTACAGTATGTGTGTATGGACAAGCACATAATGCACACACTGTGCAGTATGGATAAGCACGTGCTACAGTATGTGTAGTATGGATAAGGTTTGATTGTTGGATTCGACAATGTTTAGTACAGAATAGTTTAGTTAGCCAATAGCCATACAATCACTTCATCCCATAACATAAGATCATCAGCAGGAACCGGTTTCCATAACAAAAAGGCTGACAATAAAGCTTGAGCGATGGGGCGTTAGAAATAAAAAAAATGACTCCTCAAAGCATGGCTGAAGGAATCCATTAGAATCTGAGGTCTTAAGAAAATAACAGGAATGCACTGCAGAAATCATTGATGCAAGGTAGCGTTAACTAGGACAGTAGACCTCTGCTCACAAATCCTTCACTAGTCTGGAAGAAGCTAATTAGATTACGATTCGTATGGAGTGTGTTGCTCTTGAAGGTGTTACACGTCTGCAGACACACATTTGAGTATAATCACAACTGATAGCCCTGCTGTCTGCCGACCCTCGCGCCTACATGGACACAGAAAGTACAACCAGGCCTTTACACTTCTGCATTTAGAATATGTTTTGGGTTGCTAACCCTATCACTATGAGGTTAGAGTGGGCCAGGTTCACCACAGAGGCTGTATGGGATATGGATATGGTTGTGGGGTTTCAGCGGGACAGAGCTTAAGAAGAAACAGCAAAGGTAATCAGCTTGGTGGCATTTGGTGTCTGTGACCCGGGGTATGGTGATGTGAGGGGGAAGGTAGAGAGATTAGGGGGCCCTATATTGCGCCTTAACCCCATATTCCTAACCTTAGTAGCCATATATTTTCCTATTTGGAAAAGCATTTTAAAGGGATTGTGACATTAAAAAAAAGGTTTTGTAATTGTTCTTGTTTTTTTTAGGTTTTCTAATCTCAATTGCACCCAAAAAACATGAACTTTTAACATTCAGTAGATTTTCTGTGATCTGGGGTTTTCTGGCTCAAACAGGTGCTCTGATTTGCCGGCAGTAAGTGACATCACTTACTGCAAATCCCATATATGTCAATGCCAGCAGATGTCACTGTTTCACTGTGTTGCCTGTTTTCATTGTAGCTCAAAAGGCCCAAAAAACCCCAAAGAAAACTTCAGACCACAGAAAATCCACTGAATGTTCAAAGTTCAGGTTTTTTGGGTGTAATTGAGGTCATAAAACCTAAAAGAAAAAAGAAAAAGAAAAAGAAAAAGAAATGAAAATGAATGTCATAAAACCTTTAACTAGTTACATAGTTAAATATAACGATACGTTGTGAGCTTATAGATAGGCTATTTGAACTATTTGAAAATGTTTTTCAAAATAGAAAACACGTGTGTGTTACCACAGAGGTAAAATAAAATAAAAAAGGGTATCCCATCACATCCTTTCAGTCAGTGGGTGAGGAGCCAACACTTTCTGCAGTTACATTTTCATTTATGGGCAAAAACATGACAAGAGAGAGATCTGATTCTATGTGTACCATTATGACAATAAATGTTTATGAAATCGATGCATTACAATTTCCATCATAAGGGAAGGGATTTCCTGTTTTCCCCCTCCGTCTTAGTCTCCATTGTACTGTCCAATAGAGGGTATGCTCATGCTTAAAGTGAATGGCACACAGAGTGGCAAAGCAACATGCAAAGTGAGTTTAACATTGTTTAACGTTGTTTAATGCAATCAGATATGACTTTTCTATGTGGATGTATGGGCTGTCAAGACCAGAAAGTAGTTTTTTGCTACTCAGTAGGCATTCCTGCATATCTTCCTGGTTTGATGATGCTGTCACATGCATACCCTCTATAAAGCTGAAATGTCGTACAAATAGAAACCTCATAAAATATCAATTTACAGATGAAAATGAAATGGCACTCACAGAAGTATTTCAATGTCTCCTCAATCTGCTCATATGTGAGTCCCAGTACGACCTCTGGGGGCAGTAGAGGGGTGTGCAGCCAGTCATCGTTGTCATAGCCAAACACAGAGTCAGCACGCAGGCGGTAGTTAGGCTGACCCTCTGACAGCAGGCTCACTAGCTCCAACTCTGGCAGGTCTGAGCAAAGGTCTGTGTGTGTGTGTGTGTGTGTGTGTGTGTGTGTGTGTGTGTGTGTGTGTGTGTGTGTGTGTGTGTGTGTGTGTGTTATAAGTACAGAAGTAGGGACAGAAAGGGAGAACAAGCAGACAGCTTTCAGACTGACATGAAATGAACAGACACTGCCCTCTAGAGGTGAGGTGTACATTTACTCCCGTCGACCTGATGTAAATCATATTAACCGTCAGACCTTCATTCCACTACAACAACATGTGTTCTCTCAAAATGTGCACTCATGTTACACAGCATCTGAATTTTCTTTCCTGCCTTGATCTCCTTACCCCCCCCCCCCCCCCCCACCCCCTCTCTTCTTCCCTTTCTTTGATTTCTTGGAAAGATAACACGATGGGAACTATGCACAAAAACTAATTTCACCCACTATTTTACACGTAAAACTGTGATGTGACAACAAAGATGATTCTGATTCTGTGTTATGTTAATAATGACACCTATTCTATGTCTCACCAAACACAAATTCATGTTCTTTACTTGGCTGTTAAGTGAGCTAGGGTAGTTCTCTTCCCATCCAACTCACAGCTTTGTGTGTGACCTACCGGTGATGGTTGAAACATGGTGGAGGCCCCCTGGTCCCGGCTGCCTGCTGTTCCCAGGCGAGCCCAAGTGAAGATGAACGGAGCCCAGCTCATCCAGGGCCCCTGACGCCTCCCCCTGCCCCTCATGGAGGGAGGAGAAGTCTAGCTGGGAGGCCAGGAGGGCCTGTGGTGGCCAGGAGGAGGCAGACAGTGGAAGAGGAGGAGAGGTGTGAGGGGGAGCAGGGTGGGACAGCTTGACTGGTGCTGGAGGATTCAGGGTGAAGGCAGGGGACTGAAGGGTGGGCGTCCCAGGGAGGGACCGAGGCCCCCTGGTGGCTCAGGGAATAATTGCAGGCTGCCAGGGCATCAGGATCTGGGGGGGGTGGGGGGGAAGAGAGAGAGAGAGAGAGAGAGAGAGAGAGAGAGAGAGAGAGAGAGAGAGAGAGAGAGAGAGAGAGAGAGAGAGAGAGAGAGAGAGAGATTAATTGATTTCCACCTTCCACTCTACAGCAGATAGTGTATCTGTGAAACAGTTTGATTGTACCAAACCAACTCAACTCCACTCTTAAGTATTTATGTAGAACTTGCTGTTACAAACTCAATAGGCCCACATTATAACCCTCGAACAGGGACAAAGAGAATTTTGTGAAGCTGCATCAGATCACTGCTGGTTACCATCTATATCTATAGAAAATACTTTAGTATCATCTTCAATACCCATGAAGAGAAGAGATGCTCTGTGCTTCTAGGGATGCTGGCTTTACTGTACTGCGATACAAAGGACAATATTCTGGCCATGATCAGATAGTAAAGGCCAGTACATACTGTACATACTCCTTCCCATCTACAGTAAGCTGCTCACAAAACAAGGATTTATTACGGAATATTTGTCAAGTCCCCATCACTGTCATTGCTACCCGCCTTTGTTTAACCGGAATAGCTATAATTAAATGTGTTAAATAGGTTTTTTAAGATATTCTTTTAGCCTTTCTGGCTTTTATTGACAAATTACAGTAGTCTGTCAGGAATCTTTTAATGAATACAACAGTATGTAACTGGCGGGACATTATACATTCAAACTGAACTACATTAGAACAAATGAAATAATCTTGAGAGGCAAGTTATAAACAGCGATGTGACTGAGCAAAATTGGGTGACACCAGGTATATAAAGCCTTTTAGTTTGATGTCATTGTGAGAATCACATGGCCCAGGCTGGGGACTGTGTTTTGATGTTCAGAGAGACTCTTTCATTGTAAGAATCACATGGCCCAGGCTGGGGACTGTGTTATGAGGGTCAGAGAGTTCAGAGTTTCCATGACCAGCCTCTAGCTACACACAGGAGATCAGACGCCGTTTTGTTTTGCCAATGGGTTCCCAGATTGCTCAGCATGTTGCTGGAATTAGACACATTATAAAACAAGTAAGTGCTATAAACAATAAAGTCCTATAAAACCAAACAGCAGGGGGCAGCGCATCCTGTGTGTAGAGAAAACTTTGTACCAACAAGAGCTACCTGACATCCCACCACTGTTCCTCCAATCAGATGTATTCAGTAACAGAGGTCTCTCCCTGTCTCTACAGCTCTTTAATATACTGTACATAACATCTATTTTCGGGTGGGTTACAAATGCCAACCAATCAGGTCTCGGAGAGAGAACCCATTTAACAGCTTAAAAGTTATAGTGTTCTAATTCCCATTCCCATACCAGTAAATCATTTGTGTCATCACATCTAATTTGACTGGTTTATCCTGTATCCTGGATACAGGAAGCCATAGATCTCTCTCTTGATTGGATATGATTGGTATCCCCATCTGAAAATGTATTTTCTATTTATTAAAGAGTTGGAGAGAGATGTTGAGACCCATGTTACTCAAGTCAACAACACTCTAGCAATGACTACAATGGGAATATAGAGCTATTTATGTATTTTAACAAAATAACTAATTTAATCACTTGCACCACCTATAACATCCAGGATTACATGAGTAAGGTCTGGGCACTATGACTCCGATCTCTGTACTTCTTTAATGTGAGGATTTGGAGTGTCAGCTGAATGTAAATGGATGAACAAAGATCATTCATACTGTACTGTTTACAAAACAGGCTGTGTTTGAGTGAACCGGAGACTGTCTAAGACTCTAAGCTCATATTGTATACTGTGAGTCAGCCAGCCAATGCGTTGGTATTGATCTGTAATTGACACTGTAAATAATGATGTAACGCTACAGAGACAATGGCTGCAAGGGGAAACCAGTCACTGGTCACTTAACTGTGCCAGAACATATGGCTATGCTCCAGGGAAATCCCATGGTTTAAAGTCTGACATTACATGAAGTCCTTTTACACTTTATTTGATATAACTGATGACAACCCTGTACATTTTCATATCGTTAAATTGACAAGCATTTCTGCGGGAATAATGCCAGGGCGACGAAATGAACACAAAGGCTTCATGCTTAGCAGACCAGTGACAAAGAGACAGCTGATACCTGAGCTGTCAGTCAATAAAACATGAGCCCCATGCAGGCCAAAGGAACAGACTGTATTTATACAATACATGCCTAACAGGGTAGGGAGGGAATATCAACTTTGTTCCAAAATGAAAAGGTGACACCTGAATGTACAAAATGATTGACGATTGTTTTTTTGTGGCTTTCGCCTTTATTTTATATGTTTTATGGAGTAGGCTGACAGGAAATGGGGGAGAGAGATGGGGGGGGGAAGACATGCAGTAAAGGCCGTCGGGATCGGGAGTCGAACCAGCGGCACACTGCCAGACGGGATTGCCAGCCAAGGTGCCTGGACCGCTGAGCCACGGCACAGGCCTTGACGGCATATAATATATTATAGAACTTTAAAAAGGACAGCAGGTAAATCCAAGATCGATAAACGAAGAACCATAGATACAGAATACATACTGTATTCAGAATACATATATACATACTATAGATGCACAAACACACACACACACACACACTTCAGTTAACGAGGGGATCGCATGTAAAAAGCTGGATTTCAGGTCTCAGGTCAGAGGTTTTAGTCACACCAAAAGGAAAATCACCACCACCATCATGATAAGAGTAGAGAATAAAATAAGTACGCTTTATAAGAGATCCGTTATTTGCCTATTTCAACAAATAAAATCATTAGGATTGTAACAACTCATGTCGTTTACTCAAGCATAATGTACATTTTTGAGCGGTGCCTCCGCTCCATTAAGCAGCTATGTGTGTCCCTCGCTATGTATGCGTGTGTTCGTGTCCCTGTGACACCTCAGCAATACCACTGGATAGCACTCTTGCGCACGTGCACGCACTGTTGCACACACGCACGAACGCACGCACAGTTAGTTTAGGAAATGCATCGATTTCTCTCAAGTAAGGTAACACAGGCTCACTGCCTTTAGTGTGCAGTGTAGTCGTGATGCAGACAAGCTTATGTAGTCGTCATCCCCCCCCCCCCTCCCCCCAAGCACCCATGTCACTTTTACATATTGTCGTGGAAATCTATAGATAAACATGTAATAATACTCCATGTTACGGTTTGATGCCGTGGCCTGTTGCTTTATGACGTCACTGTCCCATGTGGTGAATGCCTTGTGGCTATGTTGGGGGTTGTCTGTGTGAGAGAGAGCTATAAAAGGCCGTCGTAGACAGTCACTCGGGGAGTCAGACTGGGTTTTCCATACATGATACAGGTTTGTGTAAGTCTGTCTCCTGCTCGAGTAAATCTCTATATTCTATAACTCAGAATTCTTGTGTTGCCTCATTATTCACGCTTGTGATTTGTCTTTTGAGCATATGTCCGCAGATTCCATTACAATATCCATATCCATCCCCCAACCTGATCGCATGCAATCAGCTGAGTGAAATGGGTCTTGGCCAGGTTCACCCTGGTCCCTGTCCCAGCCATCCCTGCCACACATCATTTCTTTCTGCACTTAGAGCTGTCATAGAGGGAAGCTCGCACACGAGACTCAGAGGCTACTATATCATACAGCCCATTACAGTAGTAGGGGTACTTATGTGTGCTCTGTCTCTACAGTAGGAAACAGACTGCAGTGCATCATTTACAGTTGACCCCTTTGGAATATGCAGTAAAATACGCAGTAGGAAAAATACGTTATGACTGCATTGTATGAACTGTATTTTATGCTTTTTATGCTTACTGCAACAGCCATTTCCCACAAATTGACACAAGCTTAAGAAAGTGTTCTTTATAACTGCTATTCGGTTTGCTAACAAATATTCCTTTTAGGACACACCACTGCACTCATTATTCCTATGTAAATGGCTCTTGTCTTGTTGCATTGCATGTTTAAGATCTGCCGTTACCCTCTCCCCCAGGCCATTGAATATGAGAGAGAGAGAGAGAGCGAGAGAGAGAGCGAGAGAGAGAGAGAGAGAGAGAGAGAGAGAGAGAGAGAAATACAGTGTAGGCTACATAATAGCATAAAACTAGAGTTGTTGGAAATTACCATGAAAGTGTCATAGGGTGAAGAGTTTAGCATGTTTATGTCCCGTGGGGTTTGCTTGAGCCTAAGTAAATACATATGCACAAACAGATATACAGACACTCCAAAACATACAGATACAAATGCACACACACACACACACACACACGCCCATCCATCTCATTATTTTGTCTAACACATTGTCCCTCCGTCAAGTCTAATTTGGCGGCGAGTGTTGTTGCCTGTTGGTTTGTCAAACAGCCAGACTTGCGAGACTCTGTTGCCCACTTAACTGTGACACTTCAACTGTCACGCTGGTGGATAGCATCATTAGCCTCTCCCCCTGTTTTGAACTCTCTCTCTCTCTCTCTCTCTCTCTCTCTCTCTCTCTCTCTCTTCAGTGCACAGGCATAAAGCCAGGGAACAGACCCAACCTGTCAGCAGAGAACTACTCTGGTTCTGCTTCAGAGCTGCACAATTCACCGAAGCTCAAGGAGAGATTAGTATTGTGGTTGTACAATACTGCACGCACACACAGTGTCACACACAGTGTCACACACACACACACACACACACACACACACACACACACACACACACACACACACACACACACACACACACACACACACACACACACACACACACACACAGTTTGTTTAACTGCTGCTCTAAACGAACATTAAACATAGACTTGGCTGCTATATGACATAATTTTCAAAAGCCATGCATTGGAGGAGCACCCCTCAAAAATAACTCAGTGAAGCTAAAAACAAACCGTAATATCAAACTAAACTGCATGAATCCCTATACACATAAAGCAAGTGGATAAAGGTGCAACTGTTGCAGTGTCTGACAGCACCTTTGACCTCAGTCAGTGTCAGACTGAGATCTGAGAGGTCGTGGTACTCTACAAACAATCTGCCTACAAGATGGTGTGTGTGTGTGTACGTGAGAGGGGGCACACAGGGCAGAGAGAGCGTGAGTGAAGGGAGGAACTAGAGGCGGAGGAAGGGGGCAGGAACATTCTACTATACTGTAGACCAGAGCAAGAGTGTGTGTGTGTGTGCGTGTGCGTGTGCGTGTGCGTGTGCTCGTGCGTGCATCCGCGTGTCTGACAGCGGAAGAGAAAAGCTTAAGTAAAGAAAATTCAGAAAAAATGCCAAAAGGATCCTTGGAATGCATTTGAAAGATGGTGTCTACTTAGCAGGGGGAAGGGGGGGGGTAAATACATTAATTGGTTCCAGTCTGTATTCAACCAGTCCTGGATAAATCACTATCTGCTAGCTAGCGGAGGGGAGTGGGAGGGGCATTCTGGTCTCTTCTATAATTGGCCGACAAGGTCTGGGACTCTGGACCTACTGTTGCCCTGGGAACTGTAGGAGAGTGAGTGGCTTGTTCATGTGACAAAGCAGAAATAAAGTGCTGGATAGTGGCCGCCATTGTAGAAGTCCAACTTCATGCATATCCTGCATTAGTACTGTAAGCAATAGCCACTGTAGTGTAGAAATATATTTTTTTTCTTTTCTTTATATTAATCCTTAACTAGATAAAATCTAAATGATTTATTTAAGCCTAGATTATAGGCTTAAAATAATTAATATAAATAGTTTTGGAAATCCGTTATGGTTTTTAGAAAAAGGCCGATGCACACCTCAATAGGTTGATGACAGGTGCGTAGGACAAAGTGCATACCAGTATAATACAAAAAGGGGATCTTTGACGTTTCTCACCCTCGTACATGGTCAAGGAGCATTTTTCAACCTAGGTATAGAAGTGTATTCTGACGTCAACAGCCACCCAGTCTTGGGGGGCTCTCTAACCTTACTCACTGTTACTGTATGATGTATCCCGCCTAAACCTATTAACCCTCCGAACGTCACCTCCCGACGCAATCTCAAGTCCCTAAACCCCTCCTCCCTCTCATCCTCTATTCTCTCCTCTCTACCCTCCCTGGAGTCCTTCCTCTCCCTCTCACCTGACACTGCAACCTCATCCTTCCTCTCCTCTATCTCATCTGCATTCGACCAACACTGCCCGCTCTCATCCAGGCCAGCTCGCTCATGTCCACCGGCTCCCTGGCTATCTGAAACTCTCAGATCTGAACGAACACCTCTAAGGGCAGCCGAAAGAAAGTGGCACAAGACAAAGCTACCAGATGACCTTTCCCACTTTCACTCACTCCTCTCTGCCTTCGCCCACTCACTAACCACTGCTAAAACCTCTTTCTACCACACCAAAATCCAATCCTGTACTTCTAACACAAGGAAGCTCTTCTCCACTTTCTCCTCCATCCTTAAACCCCCTCCCCCCACTCAACCTTCATCCCTCACTGCTGATGTTTTTGTCAACTACTTCGAGAAGAAGGTTGATGATATCAGCAGCTCCTTTCCTCCCCTCCCACATAAAGTGGCATCTGACTCAACCAACACTAACCCCAACATACCATGCATGTCCTCCTTCTCTCCTCTATCCCCAGACGAGGTTCTACAACTAGTAACATCCTCTAGACCTACCACTTGTCCTCTTGACCCTGTCCCGTCTCCAATCTTCCAGACCATCGCACCTGATCTGCTCCCCTTCATCACCTCCATCATCAACACCTCAATAACCTCAGGCTGCGTCCCATCTGCCCTCAAGTCAGCCAGAGTAACACCACTCCTCAAGAAACCAACCCTTGACCCCTCAGATGTCAAGAACTACAGACCGGTATCACTCCTTTCATTTATTTCTAAAACCATTGAACGTGTTGTCTCCAACCAGCTCTCTCTCCATCTCTCACAGAACAATTTGCTGGATCCCAACCAGTCCGGATTCAAGAAGGCCCACTCCACAGAAACTGCCCTGCTGGCAGTCACAGAAGCACTACATGCTGCCCAAGCTGCTTCCCACTCTGCAGTACTGATTCTCCTAGACCTATCGGCAGCATTTGACACAGTGAACCACCAGCTGCTCCTAGACACCCTAGCGCAGCGGTTCCCAAAGTGGGGTCCGCGGACCCCTAGGGGTACGCGACGCATAGCCAGGGGGTACCCCAAGCCCCCTCAAAAAAAAAAAAAAAAAAAAAAAGGTTTTTTTTTTTTTTTTTGTTTTTGAGGGGCTAGTGAATCATGGTGTGTGTGTGATATGAAATGTCCAGTACCTCCCCAGTGCCTCCCCAAGTGCCACCCCAGTGTCTGCCCTGCAGTGTCTGCCCAGTGCCTCCCCAGTGTCCGCCATGGTGCCTCCCCAGTGTCTGCTTAGTGTCCCCCTGAGTGCCTCCCCAGTGTCTCCCCAGTGCCTCCCCAATGTCTCCCCAGTGGCTGCAGTTTCTCCCCAGCGCCTCCCCAGTGCCTTCCCAGTGCCTCCCCAGTGTCCTCTCAGTGCTTCCCCAGTGCCTCCCCAGTGTCCCCCTGAGTGCCTCCCCAGTGCCTCCCCGTTTCCCCCCAGTGCCTCCCCAGTGCCTCCTCAGTGTCCCCCTGAGTGCCTCCCAAGTGCCTCCCGAGTGCCTCCCCAGTGTCCCCCTGAGTGCCTGCCCAGTGTCTCCCCAGTGTCCCCCCAGTGCCTCCCCAGTGTCCCCTCAGTGCCTTCCCAGTGCCTCCCCAGTGTCCCCTCAGTGCCTTCCCAGTGTCCCCCTCAGTGCCTCCCCAGTGCCTCCCCAGTGTCCCCCTGAGTGCCTCCCCATGCTCCCCAGTGTCTCCCCAGTGCCTCCCCAGTGTCCCCTCAGTGCCTTCCCAGTGCCTCCCCAGTGTCCCCTGAGTGCCTCCCCAGTGTCTCCCTGAGTGCCTCCCCAGTGTCTCCCTGAGTGCCTCCCCAGTGTCCCCCTGAGTGCTTCCCCAGTGCCTCCCCAGTGCCTCCCCAGTGTCCCCCTGAGTGCCTCCCCATGCTCCCCAGTGTCTCCCCAGTGCCTCCCCAGTGTCCCCTCAGTGCCTTCCCAGTGCCTCCCCAGTGTCCCCTGAGTGCCTCCCCAGTGTCTCCCTGAGTGCCTCCCCAGTGTCTCCCTGAGTGCCTCCCCAATGTCTCCCTGAGTGCCTCCCCAGTGTCCCCCTGAGTGCTTCCCCAGTGCCTCCCCAGTGCCTCCCCAGTGTCCCCCTGAGTGCCTCCCGAGTGCCTCCCCAGTGCCTCCCCAGTGCCTCCCCAGTGCCTGCCCAGTGCCTGCCCAGTGTCCCCCCAGTGTCTCCAATAGCAATACAAGAGCAATAATACAAATTAATCTTAATTTATTAATCTTATTCATTAATTATTGAATCAAATTAATTAATTCATCAAAATGTTCGACGCAAGAAGGCCCCCCTGCGGCCTGCGCCCAGCACCATGCCAAAGCTTTTTCCTGCAGGAAACACTGCTTGTGGTTGTAAATATATTGTTATCTGTGTTGCGAGGATGAGGGGGTACCTGGAAAAATATCTACCCCAAAAGGGGTACCTGGTCCAAAAAAGTTTGGGAACCCCTGCCCTAGCGGATCTAGGCATCGGTGGAACGGCACTAAAGTGGTTCTCCTCCTACCTCACCGACCGGACCTACCAGGTTTCCTGGAAAGGTCTGTAATTGAACCCTACAAACCCTCCCGCTCACTCAGATCAGCCAACGCAGGGAAGCTGGAAGTACCCTCACTAAAAACGCCGGGACAACGCTCCACACGTCCCAAACTCTTATCCCTTCTGGCTCCAAAACTGTGGAATGCACTTCCCATTGCAGTCAGAACTGCAGCATCACTCCCAATCTTCCGCCGTAGTCTGAAAACCCACCTTTTCAGACTCCATCATGGCCCATAGCACTTATCCTACCCCCTTACATAGCATTTCTGTAGATTTAGATAGCATTTGATACAGACTTATAGCATGTTATGTAGACAGCACTATAATTGCATTGTATATAGTCATAGCACGCCATAGTACATATGTATAGCATAGTAGTATAGATATATAGTTTATATGTATAGTCTCATAATATAGAGATTCCACTGTTACTTTCTTAGCTTACGCATGTTTCATGATAAATGCTTTTTTGTGATGTATTCCCATGCTTTTTGTTCTTGCTTAATGTAAGTCGCTCTGGATTAAGAGCGTCTGCTAAATGCCTAAATTGTAAATTGTAAATTGATGTAGGGGTTGAGACTGGGCTGGACTGAGTTATCAGAGGAGGGATGAGTTTGCGATGTGGCGACAGGACATGTGTGTGGGTGACTGTATTGTATGCGTGTTCGTGCTACGGTGACGGGACGTGCATGTGTTGGAATACATCTATTCTGCATTACTGTAAACAGTGTCCCCTTTCATGAATTTCTCCTGCATGAATAATAAAACGCTTGTGTTGAAATCATGACAAGTATGCTGATCTGTATACAGGTACACACACACGTCAAAATATCACTACTCATAAACTCGTCATGATCCGAAAGCTCTCGTCATGAATAGAAACCACCTCCATCCAAAAGCTCATTATCATCATAAATAGCAGCATATATACTGTATGCATTGTTCAAACTGAAATGTCAGCTTTTTTTCTCTCCTCAATTTAATCCATTTCCCATGTGTACTATGCTCCCCTGAAGCTGCCAATCCTACTAGTAAACTACTACTGAATGTACGTACAGTACCTACTCCTACAAATTATTTTCACCTGACAGCAAGGGGTTTCACCATGAAAGCGTAATGTGCACAGAGGTTTACTCCATCCCCCCACATCTCCGCCAGTCACAGGTCGCTAGTGCAGCGACAAGAACATGATCCCTTGCCAGCTTTGTTTGGGGTGTATGCCGCCCAAGCCAGAGGCACGTGCACCATTGGGTATGTTATGTTCAGGGCAAGGGTTTGACCTCTACGTCAATCGGACATCATGAACTACCGGTATATCAACTTTATTTACAATAATAGCTTCCATCTGCTCAGGCAGTACAGTACATTTGATCACTGGTCTGGTGTTCCAAGTACAATAATGCTTCGGACTGGATAGCTATCATTTACCCATAGTATTATGTGTCACCTGAAACCTGCACAATTAACTGGATTCTCTTTGGGTTTATAAGGCCTCATTTCACCTATGGTGACAAGATCAGGCATAATTACTGCAATAGAGGTGTCTGACTGTCCTCTCCTCACTGGCTGGACCAATTGATCTGAATTTGCACACGGCCATTGACCATTAGCTTATGCACAAGATCTGCGAAGCCCTTTTTCACTTTCCTAAATTGTACACTGCTTGTTTTTTTTTTTGGTGCGCTAGCCCCTCCCATGTCCAGCTTTTGGTGTCCGTGTAAACACAAACATTTAACCCATTCTGACCTGAGATCAGATTCATACGAGGTTTCCGCCGGACACACACTGGTCTGATTAAACCCATTCTGACCTGAGATCAGATTAAAAAAATGTCAGTCGTTCTTCGATTTTTCAAAAATAGCAGACCTACAAGCTCGTATCGCGCCACTCGGTGGCGCGATATGAGCTTGTAGATCTGCTATTTTTAAATAGCTAAAGCATAACATGATGCTGACACCAAAATGGGTGCCCGGTCAGAATGGGTTAAGCCAAAAGTTAGGACAGAAAAATGAAGATGCAAATTGTCATTGGCCGGAATGACATTTGTGATTTGATTGGTCGAGCACGGACTCACTTCACATGGGTGTGATTCTTTTGTTGTTCTTATGTTTAACTATGACGGCAGTTTGCCGCTAATGCGCATGTGTGGCCACGTGCACATGCATGCCTGGTCACGTATGTGCACGTCCCCAAAGTATAGCTCAGAGTACTCACTGATAGAGACGTGAAAGTCGGAAAATTGGACTACAGCTAAAAACATTGTAGGAAACATGCAATTAGTGTTTTAAAACATTACCCCAAACCAGTAGACCAAAAGTAAAGACTTTGTTTCTTAGTGGAAGTCTACACCCTGTGAAACGATAAGCTTTAGGCCTACTTATAATGACCAGGAAACATGGCTGCCTTCCTTTTCTTTTGTTTTACTTGTTACAAGTTCCAGAGGGACACTGTTGATCTGCCCCTAGATATTCCATTGTATTTCGGTCTCACAGGGATCTGAGAAAATGACGATGTGAAGATAACTTGTTTTCTGTTCATCAGGGACCACGTCAGAAGAAGTTAAGGCTCACCCAAGTGCTTTGACTAAAGGGTGTAACCGAGCTTATTCAACTGCTCCAGGGCATACAAAATACAGCCCACTCCAGAGGCCTCCAGTGCCAGACGTGCAGGATTCGACGGGAAGCCATTTACAGCAAGGGAGGCTGACATCAGGGTGGACCCCCTATTTATTAAATGCTATAAAAAGGCTTTACAAATAACAGTTTACTTTGCACACACACACACTCCATGGATGCCAACGATGAACCTCTGCCCCAAATATTCCAGAACGACCTCTTATAGCCCCACCAGGAGGCCGACTTTTGTAAAACACATTTTTGGATATTACTCCTCCAGATTCTGTCCAACAATCCCGCAAATCTTTACACAGTATCTCTATAGTCATGTGTTCAAGACGAATCTGTCCTATATTTCATATTCCAGCCACACATCCATTGTGTGTGCGTCCATCAGTCCGTCTGTTACCAGCTAATCTCCGGCACCGTTAACCCGGTCGATGCCAAATGTTGCACACACACTCCCTGGATGCCAACGATGAACCTCTGCCTCAAAAACGGCCTGTTATAGCGCAACCAGGAGGCAGACCTTTGTAAAACTTTTTTTTTTATATTACTCCTCCAGATTGCAGCATGCAATTTATGTGAAATCTTTCACAGACTTTTCTACTAGGCTGAGGAATATATCCCACCCTTTTCACATTGGCCTGTTATAGTGCCACCAACATGTGGATTTTTGCAAAACCCATTTTTGGAACAAAATGTCTCAAATCATCCAAGGTGTAAGAAGAAATGGCACCCTTTTCACATTGGCCTATTATAGTGCTACCAGGAGGCCACAACCTGTGCCCCGAGGGGCACTTTATCTAGTTTAATTGTGAGACCTTTACTGGATTATAGCCTACTGCCAGTTTCAAAATCTCAAGTTGGATGGAACATCTGATCTTAACCAAACAAGAATAGTGTGTGTGTGTGTGTGTGTGTGTGTGTGTGTGTGTGTGTGTGTGTGTGTGTGTGTGTGTGTGTGTGTGTGTGTGTGTGGTGGGGTTATCGGTATCAGTTCACTATCTGGCAAACTGTTAACTCGGCAAACAATACACAATGACTACGAGCTCTCCTGCACGCTCACCATGTGTCTCGGTCACTACGTGAGAGACGGCAAGGTTAGACTGGTGCACTCAATTAGATAAGACAAATACACATACTGTATAGTATAGTTAACCCTCGAGCATGAAGGAGGAGTATATTGTCTGGAGTGTGTGAATACGGTGAATGTTGTCTTTTTATGGCCCCATTCATTATTGCATCAAACTATGACATCTTGACTCTTTGTAACGCTTATATTGGCACTGTGATTAAAAATAGAAAACATGTTGATACAGAACACAAAAGGTGTAATCAAATCGTATAGATATTAGATAATAAAAATCCATATGATAATAATTGTATTCATAATGGTGCAGCTGTATTAATAGTTATCAGGCTCTTGTGTACAGAGAATGTACAGTTAACCATTAACAAATCCAATTGCCCAGTTTGCCCATAAAGACAGGGTTTGTTACCGTCTGACCTTATTGATAAAGGAGACCGACAGAGGAAAATATGAGCAGGAAGGTGTCCAGTATCTTGCTCAAAGGGACACAGGGTGACATCAAACCCCTCACCCAAAGAGATCCCAACAGCTCCACACCAACAATCCCATCAGCAGTTCTTCACAGTCACAGCCTTATCCTAGCAGCTTTATCAGCATGACAAAAGGCAGGATATGATGTACTGGCCACCGGACAGTGGACAATACAAATAATAAGAGCACAAAGGTTAGCTACATGAAAGAGATGGGGAAATAAACTAACAAAACGAAAGGGCCCAGCTGTGTGTAAAAAGAGAAAGAGGGAGACAGAGATACGTAGGGTTGAGATGAGGATTTAGGCAAGGCATAATGACAGAGGACAGTCTACTCTAGTCAAACATGTGTTGACTAGTAGAGACACAGCTGTAAAGCTGTACAAGAACCAATTTTACTAGATGGATGGAAGGCCAGAGAAGACAAGATGAAAAGGAATAAAACTGTGAGCTGAGCTTGGGAAAAGAACAGGGGAGGTGTCCAGAAGACCTTTAAGTAGAAAAGACCTGCAGGTTATTTTCACAGCTCACTACAGTCACCCAGACAACTGGAACAGATATATCTGGAGTGGAAACCCATCCCAGGGAATAAAAAGAGGCTACAGATACTAAGCTCTCTCCCCTGCTTCCTGTCACTCTTCACTGTGCTATCGTAATAAAGGCATAAAGCCAAATCTTAAAAAGGGGAGAATTGTTTTTATGATAAGTTTCTGTAATGTGCACTAAATGGTAGCACTTCCGCGTGAGTTCCACAACACGTTATTTATTTCCTTTTTGGGGGGTATTCTTTAGCTTTTATTATTCTACACCATCAGGATAATAGATAAAAGGGAACATTCCCCTGAGAGGGGAAAAAAAGTATTTCACCCACTTATTTACACCTGCAAACCTGTGATGATTTTGATTCTGCTTCTGAAATACGTCTGATATACATGGACTGTGATTCAGAAAAACGTATTGGGGCAGCAAAACTAAACCTGGTCATAGCCCTGGGCACTACAAGGTCTAAAATTACCGTTACTAAGGAATGTAAATCTATACATGCAAGTACATCCCTCGGGACTGCCCCTTACATCCTGGGTCACACACAGATAGTGTGATGATGCACTCATTCTCATCGGCTCGTTTTGTCAAGCTAAGCTAACCTAAGTAGCTATGTTGAATGTCAATAGGGTTTCTGAACCAAAATTATGTTTCACATCAATTAAAGTACTATGTGCAATTTCAAAGTACATTATAACCTATTCCAACTCGGCTTACAACTCGGACAGCGCACTGGTCGACAGAGTTGGTCATTTGCTGATCGGTTCAGGCATTTGCTCGTAAAGGATGCAACTCCTTGCTGGCAGCGCACGTGATAGCTAGCTTATGCTAGCAAATGTCTGCTCCACCCAGCTAGAGCATGCCTGCCTGTTTGTCTAAGTGGAGATAGGTGTGCTCAAGTCAAGCCCCGCCAATTGCAAAAGTTCTGATACCTGGCTTCCACACTGCCTGATCCTAGCCTTTTGCTCATGACATCTATTCCAACTCTGGTTCCTGTCTCCAGTCCCCCATCTCATCTGCCCAGGTTTGCCATCCCTAGCCTGCCCCAACTCGGCTTGCTCCTGCGTCCATCTCCACTGACTGCTGCTGGTTCCCATAAAGCTGAGCTTCCAGCGACCTGCACCCCACACAACCCCAACTTGTTAACCCTTTTACTGCTGCCATTTATTGAGAAATTAGGACCTAATTCATGCCAGCATTTTTTTAATTTTAGCTCTTATTTTGAAAAGCCACATTTTGCCTCAACCGGAAGTGAGCTTATCCCTGCCAGCTTTACGTTGCCAAGACAACCTTTGTTTACATGATCGAAAAATGCCGGTACATTTTTGCACTCCACAACGTCGGCTCGTGCCGTCAAAGAAACGCTGTTTTGACCAAAAATGCCATCTGGGACAAGGAATAGGAGATACAGGCGATTGAAAGAAACGGATAGAATGGATTCTTATGGCGACGGTGAATTAATATGAACGATCCAGTGCAGTGCTAACAACAGTGCTAGCTAACCGGCTAACGTGAGTAGCATTATGGCTTGATCAATCATATGCACTAATAAAGGGCAATTGCCGAAGGGCTTCGGCAATGGCAGCAAGCGTTAATATCAAATTAATGCTTCAATTGCCGAAGGGCTTCGGCAATGGCAGGAAGACGGTTAATAAATACCTTTATAACCTTAACCCTGTCTAATTGTCCGAGTCTGCACTTGGGTTCACCTGGTCCGCGTATAACAAATACTGTGACGGAATACTCTCCTGTCAGCTTATAAGCCTGTCACGACTCACGAGTCAATAATCAACCCAATGCAGGCACACACAATGCACAGTGCTTCACGTTCAGCAAGGAGTGCCAAACTATTCACCCTGAGACCAGACCAAAGCACCTTCAGTTTGTTAATTAGTGGTAGAAGTTCCTCAGTATGTCTGAAAACTCATGCCGAGTACAGTGACACACTAAAACCCTGCATTATCTCCCACTATGTCTGTGAAGGTGACGGACCACCTTGTCACAGCAACACACACAAGCAGAACGTCACACAGTCAGGCGTTGTATATGGAGGTCAATTCAAAAGGACAGGTTGAAAAACATACAGAGAGGTAGCCTATGAACAATGACTCAATAAACCTGACTCACTCACCTGCTCTGAGTGAGTCAGAGTTTAAACAGCCATCCACAGAATATGGTAACAAGTCGGTCATTTTAGTCTACACCTCCACATACAGTATACTCCACTCCACTCCACATAGACTCACGCCAATAGAATGAGACTTTGTTTAGGATTCTGGCATGTTGACATGAGAAGAATCAAGGAGAACACTGGGGCCTCTGTCCTGGCTACTAAACAATCAACATAAAAAGACACAGCGACACTGTAACAAATGTAGCATCAATGACACACACCGTGCTGTCTAAAACAACTTTTATAATCTAAGTATTAACCATCATGGCTCCTAGACCATTTTAATATAGGTTTAATATGAACTATATAAGATACCCAATGTGAAAGGTTAGAGTCTTTTGTTACAGCATTTATCTTTGCAGGATGTTGTACTTGCAATGTTTAGTAGGATGATTTACAGTGCTGAAACACACAGTATTGATTAATCAGTATTGACCAATCAAGTAGCAAAGCTAGAAATACTGTAACAAAATAATACAGCATGTCTCTGTCTTATGATATGTATGCATTACAGAAACTGGCTGAATTGTAATATTATTTAACCTTGCACAGGAAACTCTTGTTTGTCTTCTGTGTCCAGCAGTATACTACTATTATCAGATGCTAACAACATTGGCCAGGTATGGCGGACTTAACACAACAACAACATACATAATAGCCAATTAGTATTATGTACAGTACATACTGTATGTTAGTATATGTCAGGGACTTACTGTGTGGCTCCAGTAGTTACCCTTGTAGAGGGCATTGTACACATATTGGCCTGTGTGTCCTTCAGTAAAAGTGCACGTCAGATGAAAGGCCCTTCGCCGCTGCTGCTGCTGCTGCCTGTAGCTGCCTTTCTCAGCTACTGTCCCGACAGGAGTCTGTATCCTGCCTGAGAGAGAGAGAGAGGGTGGGTGGGTGGGGTTGAAGAGAGGGGGAGAGGAGAGAGGATGGGGGAAGGAAATATACAGAGAGGAGGGAGAGGGCGTGTTTATTATGGTGTGTGTGTGTGTGTGTGTGTGTGTGTGTGTGTGTGTGTGTGTGTGTGAGAGAAAGAGAGGAAGCGTGTGCGTGTGTGTGTTAAGAAGAGAGAGAAGACAGATGACAGAGTTTATGTTTAGCACAGCTGCATCCCAGTTATTAGCATCAAGTAATCGATGTGGAGCAGCGTGGGCTCTCCAACTCCATGGTCTGCAAAACGTACAGTGTTTAGCTATCGTAGAAGTCCCAGTTCATGTTTTTAGTGCAGAAATAGTTCAGCAAGCATGCCGTGAGAAGCCAGACTTCTGTGAGTCGGTCCTATAGACTTCCACCTACTGTACTACTGAATCCAAGTCATTTGCATTAGTCAAATTCTACAAAGCACTGGTCTTTGTGCCGTGAAATCAGATCTACACACTACCCTGTGTCGGCAGACATCAGTACCTGTTTTTAGCCCCACTAGGGCTCTAAGGATGGCCATGTCGTTCAGCCCATTGGTTAGTCTGTCTGTCCAGTCAACCCGACGTCCGTCCATCCCCACTATTCCAATCATACTGTATCAGAAACCTTGCAACTCATGTAACAACATGTCAATTAATGCCCAACTTCACCACACAAGAGTGTCACACAAAAGTAAAATAGCAGATCAACTAGCTCATGTTTTTAAAAATAATACTGGTATTAAAAAAGGAACGGTTTTGGACATACGTAAGTAATGTTTCCGCCAAACGGCATCGTGCATTATAATTCAATAATTCTTGTAATATTATATACAACTTATTTATGCATTATAATTACAATCAATATAGTATGCTTATGTCTTACAATAAATTCACCACGTCTGTGTGTGTGTGTGTGTGTGTGTGTGTGTGTGTGTGTGTGTGTGTGTGTGTGTGTGTGTGTGTGTGTACTGTGTACACATCATAACTTGTGAACCGTTCGATCCACCGACTTCTAATTCGACACACGCGTTCCACATCACCACACGGAGTGCAGTGCCTGGCCTCGAGTCGGTCGTTTGACAACGTTTTTTAAACAAATGCTGACCTGCGTGACCAACGTGAAGCAACTGGAAACATATACTGTATCTACAGGTTTGAACACACCTTCAGTCCCCAAGCCTCTAGCCTGGCTTTAGCCATACTGACAAGTAACGTGCCTTCACTCTCGCAGCCTCGCTTCCTCCACAATAACATAGCGACAACTTTGCAAATTCGAATGTCACTCGATATCACTTCAAACCAAACACGGGTGAAACAGCACAGGCATTGTGGAGGGGGGGGGGGGGTGGTGGCAGACAGACAGCTGAAAGCCTGGTGACGTGCGGTTACAGATGTCCTGTCTGAAGTAGTCAAAGCCAAGGACAATGTTACAATAGCCTACTGCACCGAATGTGATACAATGAACAGCAGCATCGCCTCGAATATCTGTCGTGTGTGCCTTCGTGTCTCAGCCATACAGAGACGTATTTATGTGAGTCCCAGGAATACAGACCCTGGGCCCTCCCCCAGGGAATGCTCCGCAGACCACTTGCCTAATAATATTAACTTTGTGCCCTTCCCACGATCATCCATTAACAATTCCCTCCCAATCAATAATGTGATCTATTACATCTCATTACCCACACTGTACCTATATTTGTACCTAAAAACTAGTAGTAACTATATATAATTATACAGTTATAGATTATAACGAATTATAAGTATGCTTAAAATGCATAGACATTGGATGAATAGCAAGAATTTAATGAATAAATAAATTCTCAGCCATAACAAATTAGGAAGAAAACTTTTAAGAAGTAGTGAAAATAGCAGATCTACACATTGGCAGGCTTAGCTTGTTATCGCAGGTAAACGACTATCACCGTTCCCAACACAGTGGCTTATTGATTAATGCAAGGCTGTCTGATTTGACTGTTGATCAAGCACTGATTAATTACAGCCTTAAGTGAGGTCAAAGGCATATTTATGTGTTCCATTAACAGATTATTGACTTTGTCATTATCAAACAAAACAGTGCAATTTTTGTTTCATTCAATAATGAAGAACAGGGACGCAGTGTGTCTATAAGCAGAGTGAAACAGGCTTTGATCTGAAGTCAGGAGGGATTACATTTGATCAACCATACTACACCATTTACTGGGTCAAATTGTATCCTCTTTGTGATTTTCTGTAAATTTCTGAGAACAGTAAATATAATATGATGTATTTTATAAGATTTGCAATGTTTTATGCGTGTAGGCATGCTTATTGTTACATAACATAGGGCTGCAGTGTGGCATAGACATGACTCTGCCACCATGCAGCACTTTGGATGGCTGCTCTAACCATTAGAGAAACTGTTGCTCTAATGGTTAGAGCAGCAACAATTATGTAACGTTGCACACTCAATCCCCCACACCAGCCGATGTGTATCTCCATTTGACTGATGCTCTACAGTCCGGAAAATTCGTCTGGCTGTCGCCCGCTGTTATTCAGCATCTCAGACTAGGCTTTTGGTGGCCATATCAGCTGTAGTGGGAAGCAAAGCCATGGAAGTCTGAGAGACCCGATTTGACTAAAATCCAGATATTTGTTTTTACAACAATTGCTGGCCTTACATTAACCTTTATGCCGACAACACTGTAGCTGGCTTAGAAGAGTAAGGCACAGAACAGCCTACTGTTTACAGGTCAATATGGTCATTAAAAGTGGCTTAGCTAAATGTTGGAGACAATGATCCACTGTACTGGTAAATTCAGACAGAAAATGAGGACACACTGACAACTAGCCATAAAACAAAGACAAATATTGTGTGCGTGTACTCCGTGTAGTAATTGACTCTCATTCAAGCTCCTTGTTAGCTGAATCTCTCACCCAGAGTGAATTACAAGTAGTGACATCAGAGAATATGCTTAATTTCCTTAATCACCAATATTATAATCAAGTGATAGTAAGCAGTACAAAGGTCAAATTGCATAAGAGGCTACTTGACATTCAAATCCAGTGTTAATGTAAATCAGAGTTCATGATGAAATCAGGCCAGCGAGATTAGGACTACACGCAGCTAACTTATTTTACGTTTTCATATAACTTGACTGTTATAAAATACAATACTGTGTCATTATATACAAAATATGTTATTTGTTAAATCTTTCACTTAATTTGTATCACAATTCCCCAAGTATTACTATTTTCATGTAGCATACAGTAATGGCAATGTACTCATGGCAACAAATGTACAGCTCTGACGAAGAGGCAATGTGAGTTTTTAGCTGCAAACACTTAAAGGTATATTCAGTGATTCCACTTAATTCAAATATCACTTATTTTTTTGTTTTGTTGTGACAATCCTCTCTACTATAGAGTGTGCTGACCATATAAGGAGTTCCTCCCTGTCCCCAGTTAACCCCTGGGGGTCAAAATACCTTAGGTTTCGTTTTTGGCTCTCTATCCTGATTGGATGAAAGGCTTAGGTCCCAGCCAAAAACGAAACCTAAGGTTTTTTGAGTGAAATCACTGAATATACCTTTAATCTGGTAGTAAAAATCTCATATGAGGACATAAAAAAATGTATAAATTACTGTTAAATGTCTATGGATATTTTGGTAAGTGAAAGTTTCATCCTGTCCCAAAGCCAACATTTTACCACCTTTGTTTGTATTGTGCTGTCAGATGTTTTTCTAATAGTCTCATAATGATGGCTCAGCCTTGGATCAAGACGGACACAACAGTCTTGTATCAAGGCTAAATGATGGCTTTGTGCTATGCTGTGATTATACCATAAATGGCATTAAAGTTTCTCATCAACCCTGGCATGCAGATTTGTTTTCTTTTTTCTAGAAGTGAGTGTCTTTTGACTCATGGCTCATGATCTGGCTTTGATTACGTCAAATTACACAGCAGATATTCTATCTAGAATCTACATTACGTCATGCTCACACATGCAAGTGGCTAACAAAACATTGCATTCTTTCAGCTGCTCGGCCTAACCGGTCTATTCTACTGTACCCTGTACCCAGATAGGTACAGTAGAAAGATTTACAAAACAAACTAATAATGTAGGCCTATAGGCAACAAGTTAATTTACTGAACTGGAGTTTGTCTTTAGCGGTTTTGCCTTAAGGGCAGACAGCAATCTCCTGTTACGTGTTAGTCAGGCTTCCTATTTGGGTTTTAGTTGAGGTTGTGCAAGTGCTTCTTCCACAATGCATTCATCGACATTTACATTGATATATCTCAATGGTCTTTAAATTAAGAACAAGCTTGGCTGTGTGTGGTACTATGTCACATACAGATATAGGACTGAAGTTTATTTCATGTGGAAATACAGACAGCTGAGCATATTATACTATAGAGTAGCCTACTGTTCGCACAATAAGTATCAGCTCAGCCTTCCCAAAACTCCATATAGCAATTAATTGCCCTCTTCTCTTGACAAACTATGCAGTATACGGTGTACTGTATAGTTCATAGTCAAAACTTGATGCTCATCTAGAAGCTAATCCCATCATCACTATAGCTTTCCGTTTCATCCGGTTGTTTTTAGGATTGATTTTAAATTTATTTTCCCTTACAATGTCTCCCTCCCAGCTTTCTAATGTTTTCACAGTAAAGACATTTAAAAAAATGTTAAAGGCTTGCAATCCTTGTTTTACATTATTTTATTATTTGTAGCACTAAGAGCAAGACCACTATTTTAAACATCAGTTTCCCCGATAGGACACAGACATTAAACAGTATTGACTGGGGAAGATTGATCAAATAGGCAATGGATTTTTGTCCCCTAATGCTTTTTGCTTTGACTTTTTGTCCTTTGCATTCATTGTGCTAATAAGCCTAATGCTTTCAGGATAGTATGATGTGATGTGACAGAAAGTGATTGTCAGTATGTAAGCATTACCGGCTGAGATAGTCAGTGTCTCATAGATTTATCCCATGACACACACACACACACACACACACACACACACATGGAGGATGCTCTTGTCCACAGCCACGACAGCAACAAACAAGATCGCCTACCAACAGGATAATGGTCAAATCAAGCGCAAACAAAAAATAGCCTAATAATATCAGTTAAGAAAGCATTGTGGGGTGCGACGTCTGCAAAAAAATAATAATTAAGGTTTCGAACATCAGCTCACAGTCACAGGTAGACTGTTAGCTAACTGTGAGTGTGAAGTGAAGTGGATCAACTTCAGTCTAAAGTAAGACAATAAAACAATGTCTCTAAATTAAACTCCTCAAGAAAGGGACAAGTCTAGGCTCCACTTCCTACCACCAAAGACTCAAAGAGTTCCCACCCTGAGTGCTATCTGGACATTTCCCTTTACGTCTGTGGTGTATCAGGCCAGGCGGATAGTAAGGAAGCTCTCCATGGGAAGAACAGCATAGATAGTTAAGAAGTAAGCAGAAAGCACAAGATAAACTTACATATTCATGTACTCGGCGTTGTTCACGGTCGTTGTCCGCTCACAACTTTTCCTCCTAGCAGCAAACTAACTCCGACTCAGCTGTCAAAGCGATGAAGCTGCTCTGTTGTCTGTTTAGTCATCTACTGACGTATCATGGGAAATGTAGTTGTTAACTTGTTCCACTGTGGAACTTCCACACGCACGCAATCAATCAAGTATTCAATCAACCTACATCATTTTAGAATCACTATACACTGGACTGTATAGCGGCAGGCTGGCAGCCTTTATTTTCTGTAGCCTACTCCTTCTACAAAGGTTTACAAAGGACACCTATCGCTATCTATTTGAGACTAGTGACTTTTATCATTCCTGTCATTCGACTAAAATAAATAATAAATAATGTCACGTATAACGCTAGCCAAATTGACCCAATAACTGTCCCGCTTACATAGCCAGCGCCGTATGACCGTATCATATCATAGCATAGCCTTAGCATATCCCTCTCTCTCTCTCTCTCTCTCTCTCTCTCTCTCTCTCACACACACACACGCACACGCACACGCATAATTGTACAATTGTACCTATACCACCATAATGCAACGCAACCCACACACTCACACATTCCATGCCTAGCCTTGGTCCAGTGCTTACAGCGAGTCTCTCACAGTGAGAGACACGCTGTAAGCACTGGAACAGGGCTAATTCCATCCCCTGCACCCACGTGCCATTTCAAGTTCTAAATTAAGTTAGGGTTGGAGTTCACTGCCAGTGACACTGCCAGCACAGCCAGGCCTAGTAGTCTATATCTAGAGACTGTCCCACCCATCCACTACTAGTGATGTCACGTCTAATGGACTGGACAAAACTCCAAGCTATTTTAAAACCCAGAATGTTGCCTTGCCGACCGACCGTGCCGAACTGTTTACCAGACTGAGAATGTAGACACACTGCTCCCTTTGCTATAGCTCTGGTTCTTCTAAATGCAACACATTAGAGGACCAGAGCTACTTTACTTCCAGTCTCTCTCTCTCTCTCTCTCTCTCTCTCTCTCTCTCACACACACACACACACACACACACACACACACACACACACACACACACACACACGCACACGCACACGCACACGCACACGCACACGTCACACACACACACACACACACACACACACACACACAATTGCTATGTGTGTCAGTGCTGCAGTTGAGAGGAAAGAAGGTGAGAGATGCATTGCATGCTGTTGATATTTTATGAAGGGTGCAGGGAAAAAAGGCAGGGGTGCCTCAGAGGGGGGTTGCCCAGAGCGCTAGTTGGCCCAGCCCCGTCCCTGCAGGCTACTACTTGGCCTCACTCCCCAAACCCACCTCACCCTTGCCCACTTTGACAGGCCGGAATGGCTTAGGGTTGACGACAGAGTACAGCATCTTGCATTGGGTCCAGTCCACAAGATTCGATACACCACCAAGGTACCTGCATGTCTAAATACTTCCTTAATGTCAGCAAAGTCCACACCCACAACACCAGAGGGAGTTCAACAAATCCAGAAACACAGTGTGAAACCCAGATTCGGCACAAAGAAGGGACTAAACAGTCATTAAGACATGGGAATCCCTTAACTCCTCTCAAAGGGCACCTACGGACGGCTGCAATTCGAAACTGGCCCCCGTAAAATGTGAATCCCCCACACCTTTTCCTCCTCACTGTATATGTTTTTTTTACCGTTTTACCTCCTCTATGATGATTTCCTGTTTTTGGCTATAAGTGTATGTTTGTACATCTCTAAATGTTATGATGAATTGAACATGGTGGACCATATTGTAAACAAGTGTAATTCTTTATGGTGTCGTCCACAGTTAACAGTTTTGTATTGAGTTTCTGCCTGAATGTACTGTAATTCTCCAATCTGTTAATACTGTAAATACTTCAGTCAATCAATCAGTAGAGATCACAGATCACAGATCTGGTTTTCTCAGTCTCTGTCTCCCTCTAGCAGCAGAAAACAACAACACACAAGCGCACATGCTCATATCTGGTAAATCCATCCATCCATCCATCCATCCATCCATTCATTCATTCATTCGTTCGTTCGTTCGTTCATTCGTTCGTTCATTCGTTCATTCGTTCATTCATTCATACTACATACCATAGTAACATGTAACTATTTCATATCCTAGAGTCAATAAAACACTTTCATGAATACACAGTGTCCTATTTCTCCTCCAGATGATGAAAGCAAAACATCAATTAAATATCAATTTGATTTTAAAGAACTGAGAATTGTAGCAGATCTGGAGTTTGTTCCAGATATGATGCATAAAAGATATGGTGCAAAGCAAACGTGGAGAAGCATGTGTGTGTGTGTGTGTGTGGGTGTGTGTGTGTGTGTGTGTGTGTGTGTGTGTGTGTGTGTGTGTGTGTGTGTGTGTGTGTGTGTGTGCGTGCGTGCGTGCGTGCGTGCGTGCGTGCGTGCGTGCGTGCGTGCGTGCGTGCGTGCGTGCGTGCGTGCGTGTGTGTGTGTGTGTGTGTGCATGGTTAGAAACTGTAGCTCTGTTTCCACTACATGTTGTGTGCAGTGGTTGTATTCTAGTGTCTAGAACAGTGGGTGTGTTCCCTTGTGAGCGGGGTCTGCCTGTGGTGGCCTTTTTCTATTGCAACTAAGACTGTGTTTACTGAGTCTGTACCTAGTCAAGGCTCAGGACTCAGGTATTCTCATTCTGACAGTGTTTATTCTCTTTTTAGTTCTGCCAAAGTAGGCTATCTTTTGTTGTTTTTCTTGTTTTTTCGCCCCCTCTCTTCGAAGTAGACTGGGCCATCTCTAAACTGACTGGGCCACGGCCCGCGTGGCCCAATGGATCCCTACGCCGGTGGATGCATTCCATTTTGCTTTGATTTTTGGTTGACTCTTTCCAGTATGTCAGGTAGCTCTCAATGAGTTTTCCGTCTGGTAGTTTGTGAACACGGTCCCTGCCCTGGACCAGCTGACTACAGGGGCATCCCTGTAGGTTTTCTCAACTGAAGCTGAGCACTGTCTTTTAGTTATTCTTCCTTGGCTCCAAATTCATTTAAGTTTTGTCTTTTGTTTGAAAATGCCTGCACAACCAATCGTTGATTTCTTTCTTTCTTTCTTTCTCTTTCTTTCTTTTATTTTTGTTTGGAACACCGAACAATAATGTAGTCACAGGGCCTGCTGGCCGAGTGGTCCATGCGTATATGCCACATATAGGCTTTGGCCTGATAGTGTGTTGCGTGTTCAAGTCCTGTTCATGACAACCTCTGCTGCATGTCTTTCTCCCTCTTTCCTGTCTATCTTCACTGTAACTATCAATAAAGGCACAACAAATAAATAAAGTAGTCACAATACAATAAAAGTAAAGATACAAAATATATTAAAATAAACATTTCTGTAAAAATGCATTTCTTATATTGATGTTTAAACTGTGGCATACTATTTCATCTCTTCCTGTAGTTTATTCCATAGAGTAACCCCACAGACAACAATTTGTGTGCTCAAGATACCCAACACTGTGAACTATCCTTGCTATTCATGGTTCAATATGTGCTTTGTTTTGGCCAAGATGCCAATGCTCCTGGCCATCTTAGAGCACAGATAATTTATCTGACAAACAGCATAGTTTGTGGTCCAACATAACACCCAAAAACGTGTTTTCATATACCGGCTTTCTATCTTCCACCTGAATATACCATAAATTTAGTTTTGTTCAAATTGAAGGTTAATTTGTTTGTGTCCTCCCCGGAACAAAACATATTTGTGTCCTCAGCGAAAACAACAAAATTCAAGTCATGTGAAACTCTACAAATATCATTAATACCGGTATATAACATACATAGCTTGGGGCCCAACACTGACCCCTGGGGGACACCACAGGACATGTGTGTATGTATTTGGTTAAAATGGGTAGGGTTTAAAAAAAGGCAAGAGCTTGCTCTGGTGCACTGGCCTAAAAGTGGGTCCTTAAAAACTGCTAAAACTTCTGAAATGTATGTATGTAGGTATGTATGTATGTATGTATGTGTGTATGTAAAATGTGTATGTTGTAAAAAGCCCAGCCCACAATACCTTCATATATTTATATAAATAGAGTTACCAGTGAAGGGCAAACTGCCTATTCACTGGGGACTATGCAAGGCAGAGGCGTCCACCCCCCTGAGTCCAAGTTGTATGTATGTATGTATGTGTATCAAAAAAGAATTAAGTCAATAAATATTTCCACTGCATATTTTCATATAGTTCATTCCTCTGTTAAAGGAGAATTCCATACTAAAAGGCTTTCTTACCTTTCTTTGTAGTTGTTACGTCCCCATCAAAGAGGTCCAGGTGTTATTTTGTGCAAAAGCTCCATTGGCTATTTCCCCTACCATAAGCCCTAAATTAATTTCATTGAATTGAATGGGATGTATGGGGTGTTGTGCTAATTCGCTTATTTCCATCGAAATAAGTAGTAAAGTGTGCCGCTTGGGTTATTATTTACATTATGAAGAGAGGATATATACAAAAAATATATAATTTTGAACACCCCATACATCCCATTCAATTCAATGCAATTCATTTAGGGCTTATGGTAGAGGAAATATATTCTATATATATCTATATATTCTCCTTTAACTCTGTTAATTTTGAACACCCCATACATCCCATTCAATTCAATGCAATTCATTTAGGGCTTATGGTAGAGGAAATATATTCTATATATATATCTATATATTCTCCTTTAACTCTGTTAAAGCCATTGATGTTGATCTGGCTGATCTAAGGTAATTATTTTCATTTAATTTTCAATTAAATTGTCCAGTTTTGCAACAAAAACATTTTCAAGTAAATGAGACAGAGTAGGGAAACATGCCTTAGTAAGATTATGTTTGTCACCAGCTTTATTTATTGGGATGACTTTGGCAGCTGTTTTTTCTGGAAATATTCCTGTTCTAAAAGATACATTACAAATATCGGTTAGTGGATCTTCTATTCCATCAATTACTTTCTTTACTAAATGCAGCCAATATCATTCCAAACATATCATGTTTTGTCTTTACACTTTACAATAGGCCTATTTATTATTTCCTTATTTTCTGTACTCTGTACTCTTCCCAGGCAGATGTGCTTTTTATTTAATGTGCAAGCTTTAAACCCACATTAACAAATAACTTATTGAAACCATCAACCACCTCATTCATATTGCTAATACTGTTATTCGCAATCCATTGCCAGCAGGAACAACAACATTCTTGTTCATACCCTTTGATGAGTTGGCCGTCATGGATCACCATCAGGTCATTCCCTCATGGGTGTTGTTGATGATGTTGGTGTAGGCCTAATCTCTGGTGCTCTGTATAGTGTCTGAGAAACTTCCAGGGGGTCTCTCAATTAAGTTGTTGTATAGTGGCGAGTTCCACTCTGCTCCAGGATAATGCACTGTCTTGCAATCTGATCTATTCAAGATAAGTCCTTGCGGAAGCCAGCCAGCTGGTGGTCTCGGAGCTGAGGATGTCCTTCATCCTTTCCAGTATGATTCTGTGGAAAACTTTGAGGAGGTCTGTGTGGACTGTGATTAAGCTTAATTCATGCTATACAGTGTGACTTGGGAAATGTATATATATATATATATATATATATATATATATATATATATATATATATATATATATATATATATATAATGTTTTTAGTTTAGTTTAGTTTTAGTTCCTAACACCATGAATTCATTACAACACTTTTGGTGAAAGTGACAGATAATCTTTGACATTACTGTTCTCTGTGGTTCTACTCCCACTGTTCTTTGACTTTGTAGGACAAAGCTACTGTTAATTGTTCAGTGACATTCCACAGCGGACAGTCTCTCCCTTACAGCGTGTGTGTCTGTATTCTGTGTGTGCCTCCCATCTGGTAGAAGCCATTAATTATTTACTCCAATCTTCATCCAGCCAGTCGACTGCTGGTTTGCTCTGGACAAGACAAGACCACTTCCTGTCTCTAGGACAATAGAACCATTTCCTGTGGTGGGGGTTGGGGTGGGCGGTTCTGTGCAGAAGAGGTAGAAGGCGCACAGGAAGGAACCAGAACGAGAGCGAGAGAACAAGAAGGCCACAGAGGGAGAGAGAGAAGGGGGGGGGGATGACCTATTTGGGTCAAATTCAACACTCAGAGTTACTGAGGATTTTAATGCACAGCTGCGAAATCAGTCAATTATTACCATCCGGTAATTAAAGTGTGCAATGCTGAGCAATGTTGAGCAATATTAAAAATACCATGTTGTTGTTGTACTATGATTGTAGCCTTGCGTAGCCAGCAAATTGCCCCACGCAGTGATATTAGTAGGCTATGGCTACGCGAGGCTACTATGATTGATGTAATGACCATATTCTATAGTGAATGCAACTCTTATTATAACCTTATGCTTTGGCAATGTGTGGAATGTCCATGTCCAGACAGATAAGCACCCATTGTATTGAATTCAATTGAACGAAGTGACTGTCAAAGAGTACAGAGTGAATAGAGAGACAGAGAGAGAGAGAGTGTGTGTGTGTGTATGTGTGTGTATGTGTGTGCGTGCGTGCGTGCGTGCGTGCGTGCGTGCGTGCGTGCATATGTGTGTGTGTGTGTGTGTGTGTGTAGTGTTGACACTAATGGTTGCCCAACTGCCTGTGGCAACTGGCAAGTAAATAAAACGTATGGGCAAGTGGAGTTTGATTTCAGTTTGCCCAACGGGCATGTGCGTTTGAATAGGGAAGCAATTGGTTATTCATGAAATAATTATGCTACTGTTTTACAAGTAGCAGTTGCAGCACTCATTCAGATTTGCCAACTGACTGTCACCACTCGCCAGTTATCGATTGGATTTAACATTAATTAAATTTACTTTTCGGGCAAAGGAGCATGATCTTTGGGCAAGTAAAACTTGACCTGTGCCTCTGAGACACTAGTGTTAACCGTGGTGTGTGTGCATGTGAGTGTGAGAGAGAGAGAGAGAGAGAGAGAGAGAGAGAGAGAATATTAAATTATTGCACACGACTCAATAAGAAGAACATGTTAGGACATCAAAACATAATGGAACTGCAGTTTGTTTCTGACTTCGCTGCATGTCGACTTACAATCACAGGTGTTACTGACATGTCCGTATAAATATCCCAGTATATTATCCCCCATGAACCCCAAATATTGGAGTCCTGGCCACTGTTCACAATAAAGAGGCTGCTGTGTTCAGGACAGTAACCCCATTCATTCCTGCAGATGTGTCTGCCTCCCCACTGATGTCAGACGGAACTGGGAATAAATTGAATGAAAACTAAATTATGAGAGAAAAATGTTTGGCAGAACAACATTTAATATATTTACAGTTCTTCTTTTCTGTTTAGGCATTATGGCTGCAGGTTGTCTTCTTATTCAGAATAACTTATTACAAGTTTAATCAGAGAAATACCCTGTAGTTCCTGGTTGTTACCAACATAGATTCAACATGAGTATTGAAGTAGAACAATCAGTGTTGCAGTGTCCACTGTCCAGACAATATATCTTATTATCCTGCCCTCCTAAAGTCCTAAAGGTGAAGGACTAAAGACCCAGAATAGAGCAAAGAAGAGCAGAAAAAATTGAAAAATGTATAATAAATCATGGTCACGTTAGAGTGGCTAGTGAAGGAAAGTTGTATGTCACAAGATATTTGGATCTTTGGATGTACAACAATATTTTAGGACTTGTTGTAGGTACTCTTTAATAGTGTATTATGTCATATGGTGTATACCTGATGAATATAAAATACAGTGATACTACTAAAGCGTTATTCATATTCTAATATTTTTGGTGGTGAGGTGACCACCGAACTACAACATGACGTCACTGAGCTGCTGTGAAGAGCAAACCCTTCTCTCTGTTTTTACTCACCACTGCTCCACGTTATTACAGCTCCGGTGGTCACCTCACCATCGGAGCGGTAGTCACCTCACCACCGAAAATCCAGACTATGAATCGGCAACAACAACAACAACATCAACAAACCTCTTCCCTTGTCAATAAGTCCCCCTAGGGCACAGCCATGAGTGGCCTGGCATTCAGTTAGAGCTCAAACATAATGGCCTATATAACCATGACTCTGCCCCTTTCTCTCTCTCTTTCAGGCTGACAGTCACAGATAGATGATGACCGCCAGCCACAGTGGTCAGATGGGAAAGAAGAACGGTGACAATACTCACCCTGGGGCAGAAATCACATTGACCTATTTGGGTTTCTCATACAGTATGGGGTGTGTCATGGAGACAGACAGCTAGACAGCGATGTTTGCTCTACATTGTTCTATGCTGCTGTGCAGTTTCACTGCTCTCTCTGGTAAATTTGGAAAATAAGTTATTGACTGATTTATTTGGATTCAAAATCCAAATAAAATTCAGTTTCCAAAGAGTCCAAATCATTAGCTTAACTTTGATATGAAGTCAGCTTTAAGTGGGTGGAGGGTAATTGGGAAACGATAGGATTGTTTAAATTTTCACTTTGATGAGGTCAGGCTAGGGAGAACTGGACACTGTGTCAGGCACCCTGAGCCAACCCAAGGGAAAACAGTGAACCACCTGTTAGACACGGTGGAGCTTAGGCTACAACACTGCAGAGCTCAAGACCCTGCTGCCAGACAGGAGGGTATGGAGGGCAGCAAGTCATAGGGGTCACGACGAGTTGGTGTTGGCTATAGTCTGCACATTGCATCGTATGGCAATAAATCACTGTAATGAATGATTCAAGTTATTGGAGTATTTATTTATAATTTATAAATAAATAAATAATAATATAAAAAAACCACACAAATAGTTTTTTAGGATTGACAATAGGTAAACTCCCCCCCCCCCCCCCCTAATCTCTCTTTCCTTCTCTCCATTTCCACTGCCTCTTAGTAGTCAGATGATTGAAAAGATTGAGGCCCCTATAATTCCCTAAACAAAAATAGAAACCTTAATAAGTGTCAGATTTTTGGTCTATGACATCACAATTGTTTCAGCGAATCTACAGTATCAGCCACCGTCAGACAGTGAGTGAGTGTGCAACTTCCCGACTATCCAGAATGACTCACTGGCCAGGTTTCGTGACATAATTATCTAGGTGTGGTTAGGTTAGCCCATACCCCCTCCCCCAACACCCTACAGGTGTTAAACAAACTATAGGGTAATTAGTGTGTCAACATCAACAACACTTATGTCGCATTCTGAACAAGAGCGATACACAATATTACACATTTAATTAAGCTTTTTAGCATTGTTAGGTCACATTAAAATATTACTACTAATACTATTACTACTGTTCATTTGATATCCACGCACACATTCTGTCGTGCTAAGGTTATTGAGCTGTAGACAGGGTGGGGTCGTTTTCAAAAGGCTTGTAGTGGAGAGGGGCGGAGTTTGGAGCTGAGGTGACGCTGAGACTCATTGTTCACAGGACTGTCGGACACACAGCGATAGAAAGTAAAGTGTCCCTTCGAAAACAACTCGTACGTGGACTAACTCCCAAAAATACACTTGTATTTCGACAGGTAAGATTATATTCTTCTTCCACGTTTTAAATCTTGCTCTTCAAGTTGGCTATTTCTATTCTTGCTCTTAACGAATTTACTAGTTCCTCAGTCCGCTTTTTTGGCTCCTTTTTAGGCATAACCTACTTTAAGAGTTTTCGTCGTACGTGAGCCTGCTTTTCTCGTTGTGTTTTGTCGGGTGTGTGCATGGCTTTTGCAATAGGCTATACATTTAACGTACCACGTATCCTACCCGTAGTAGAGTTATATACTGTAAGGACCCTACCTGGTTGTGAATGTATGTAGTGTGTTTGTGGATTCGTTTCCGCATGCTGCGGCTTAAAGCCCGTCACAGCAGCACAATGTCCATTCTTTGCTTCCAGAGTGCTGTGCTCCAACCAAGCAGCAAGGAAAAGTTTGCCAGTAGCCTATAGCTACGTCAGCCTGTGTCAAACGCTCTCTACTCGATCAGAACAAGGGTATCGATCAGTTTGACGTTACTTAAATGTCAATAGGATGTGTGTATGTGTGTGTGTGTGTGTGTGTGTGTGGGGGGGGGGGGGGGGGGGGGGGTTGTGCGCGTTTGTGCGCGTATGGCCCTGTCTGAGTGGCCCCAATGCCCCATGGACAGGGGAACATAAAATGCGCACCGTACGCACATTTTAAAAGGGAATAATCAGTCCAAATTAAAGCAGATTTAACGTGTTCCAGCTCTCACTCAAAGGAAAACATCCACTACTACAACAAAGTTATTTGTTATTTTAAGAAAGCTGCTATATTTTGTTTTGCCAGCAGGTATGTCTTCTTGTAGCTCTAGCTAGCATAATATTTTGGTAGTCCAAAACACAACTATGATGATAATATGTACTAGGGGCAAGGCACTGACCCCACAACATGCACTTAGATTTTAAATTGCTCTTTGTGTGTCAGCTAAAACAAAAAAAGTATGTATACCATGAGTCAGGACCCAACAGCATATTTCTTGAGACTGTTTTGCTCCTTCAACTTGGCACCTCTGTTTTGACCATGTCTTTATCATGGCATGATAGTTTTCAAAAATGGTGAAAAGCTCACATGAGACATGACATATCGTTGAAAGTGTAATGTAATGGGTTGCAGACAGTCACAGTAAATGAGCCATGTCTCCCTCCTGCTGTTTGTCCACAGCAACCCTATGGTTAACAACCTGACTTACTGTACACGATCCATAATGAATGACACTGAATAATAAATAACGATGAGCAATGACACACATAGTGGTGTTTTTACAAGCCCATGACCCCCCCCCCCCCTCTAAGTATCCACATGCACGCTATCTTTCATCTTGAATGTATGCCAACTCTAAAGAATGTACAGTGACAAGTTCTCATCATCTGTGATGATGAACCGTTTATGTCATACTTTATTGGAAGATCTGTTCTTCCTATCTGTTCAAATGTTCTCATCTACATGTCCTCCTTATGTGATTAAGTCACAACATGCATTCTTGGACCCATACTACCCAAGGGACAACTTTATTGTACTGTGAAAGTCAATTTTGACATGGGGCAGTGTGGCATTCAAGCTTGTTTAAGCAGATCTGTCATAATGAAGAGAAAAGAAAAACTCACTGTAGTCCTCCACTGGACCCTTAATTATTTTTGTGCCATCTAATATCGTATATGCGTAGACAACCGTTTACTCCATATATGAACACGCCGTCTGTCTGTTTACAGAAGGAGCTCCTCCCCACCAGCGATGCGATTTTTAAATCCAGCGCCTCCATTATGACAGGATTTTCAAAGCGTCGTATCTCCAAAGGTTCAATGGTGCGCACCCGACGATCGTAAATCATTTGTGAGTTTGTACCGCATCGCTGAGAACATGTAGCTGGTTGTACTGCTAGCTAAAGGCTGTGAGCTAATGCGAGTGGTGTTGTTCTCCTCCCGGAGGCCCCCACCTTCCTGTTTAACCCGGAAGGGAAACAAGCTTCGTAGAGTGGGAGCAGACGGACGGCATATCAGCAGTGTGAGCATGTGAACACTAGATGGCTAAAGGAGTTTTAAGGATGGACAATGCCAGTTAGAGGGCCAGAATATCTGTCTACCAGGCCAGTGGTCAGACTGGCCAACCCTGTGTGGGCCTTTGGGCCATTGTTGTTACTTTAAAGAGTAAATAGTTATAGTTAGTTTTAATGTATCAATTTTCCTGTTGAGAACGTATCATGTTAAATGCAGCACTGGCCAGCAAAAAGCCTGGTTCGAAAGGTTGTTTTAACCCATCGTACATTTTTCCAGAAACTCGTGGGTGCGTAGCTTTGGCCGATGTCCCAATAATCTGACCCATAAATCCGACTATCCAATATTCCAACCATAGAACCCCATCCCCAGACCCTAACCGCACAGGGAAGCGGCAGGTGAGTAAGTCTTAACCGGCCACGTAGTCAGACTAACGGGATGTGCCCCCCCCCAACACTCGTAACTACAGACATCTGTAGTATACTAGGACAGAAAATGTATAATTGACGAGCCAATCGTCCCCTCAGCCAGATCTGAACGCCAACACGGGAAGGGGAAGTCACAGATGGCGACAGTAGAAGTCGGACCATAATAAATCTTTCATCCTCTGAGGTTTTTGGCTAATGCATATTCAGATAAGTAACAAGTAAGACGCGCAAACGCGGGAAGCGAACGCAGCTCTTGTGTGTGTGTGTGTGTGTGTGTGTGTGTGCTACAGCTGCGCCCTGTGTGTGTGTGTGTGTGTGTGCTACAGCTGCGCCCTCTGGTGGCGGGCGGGTGGTGTCACAGCGGGACAGACACACAGACATGAGCAGCAGGGTCTCATAGTAAGTGGCTCACTGCGTTCGCAACAAGCCCATTTAAATTTCACTAACAGTAACGTTAGTCAATTGGAAAGAGTAGTTACACAATTAACTGGGCACAGGTTTCCACCAGGAGGATAGGACTGTGTGAGATGTTTGGCAAAATGTTTAGGAGTAATATAAACACATGTTTTTTTTTTGTTAGTTTTTTGCAACAATTTTCTTCATTTTGTTGAGGAAATGCAGAGCCAGATCACTCATAGCATCTCTGAGGATAGAATTCTGGATGAGCAGGACATGTGCAGAATTATGTACAAAACGGGCCACTCCTGAATTTTTTGGAAGGCAATCTTAGCCAATCAGTGTAGAGAAATCCAACACTCGTCTTGATCACATGACTACAGAGATAATGTGTACCGATTTGCGTGACATTTGGATGAAATCTGTGCGACTAACATAAGCAATATGTTATGCAGAAATTGGCCTCATGGTGGCGCTATAACCGGCAGATGTGGAGGGATGCAGGGACAATGTTTTTCCCTGGCCTCTAGTGAGTGCGCATACATAAGTTGTATACAGATCGAAGCAGTTATAGCTAAAAACAGGAATTGGCCTGTTATAGCGCCACCGTGAGGCTGATTTGGGAAAAACATTAGTGGCATGTCGTCCTCGGCCGAGTGGAAATGTGCGTGTATAATTTCACGGAAATTGCACACTGTTTGTGATTTGTGGCATTTTGTTCGAAACAGATCAATCATGTGAGCTTTGGAAGCCAATCTTAGCCAATCAGGATGGAAGATGGGAAATGGTGCAGATCCATGTTGATCACATGACTATGGAGATAGTGTATACCGAATTGTGTGATGTATGGATAAAATGTGTACGAGTAATCTACAGAAATGTGTTTTGCCTAAATCGGCCTCATGGTGGCGCTATAACAGGCCCCTTGAGGAATATTTGGGGCAGAGGTTCGTCGTTGGCATCCAGGGTGTGTGCAAAGTTTGGCATGGATCGGGCCAGCGGTGGCGGAGATTAGCTGATAACGGACAGACGGAAGGACGGACGCTCACACGGACAAAACATACTCTCTCCCCATGCAAAGTGCAAAACAGTGCAAAACATACTCTCTCCCCATGCCTTCGGCCTGGTGGAGACAATTACCACAAAAAGTAATTGCGTTACAGTAACATCTGTAACTTATAGATCCTGACACTGCATATTAGGAGGGGTCCAAAACAAATAAGTTCATTGGCACCGTGCTCCATTCTGGAACAAGCGAGCTGTTCCAGTGAATGTGTCACACAGGTTGAATTTAAGCAGGGTGTTAACTTCACTGTGCCAGAACAGAAGCATACTGCTGCCGGTTGGGGCCTCCGCTACAGACAAACAGGAGGACTACTTCAGTTAAAATGTTTTTTTAAGGCAAGCGTCATGACTACGGTTTTCAGTACATGATGCCTATAGATACTTTTAATATACAGAACATTCTAATATTTCTCATTATTATCAAACAGTGAGGCAGGCCAGGGACCCAAAGTGGGTCTGTGACATGTGCCGAAGTCTTATGAGGTATAAATTCTTCGGTTCAGAAACCTTGTAAACATTCAATGTAGCTAGCTTAGCTTTTCAACACTAACCAATGTCCTGCATGACATTTATGTGATGCAGGACATAAGGAGCGGTCCCCGGGCAAAACACCTGGTTTGATCCAGGTCCTACACCTAGAGCAACACCAGGCTAAGGCACTCTGCGCATACCTACAAGAACGGCAGACAAACTTCATATATAGAGTTGTAACTTGTGGTCTGACACAGATGCTGCTCTGTGTGTGTGTGTGTGTGTGTGTGTGTGTGTGTCTCTAGGACTAAAGTGGGTTCACAGGCAACCAGCTGTGGTGCTGGTGGCACTGGCGATAATCCCTCTTCATTTTAGGCCCCCCCATCATGACACCCTCAGTTTAATTCCCTGATATTGTCCTACATTAGCATCGCAAGAGGCCGCACACCAGGAGATCCTGGTTTAGAAACGGGTTTCTAAACTTTGCACAGGGAGGTTGGTTTTATGCCATGTCTCTTCTGCTGCTGACTGCTGTCCTCAACTCAGTCAGAATGTCTCTTCAGAGTGGATTTGTGCCCTCCCTCGTTCTTTTTGTCCATTCTTGTCTTCTCTCATTCATTCATTCATCCCCTCTTTCCACCTGAGCACTTCCCGTGGGTGATATTACATCGATATCGTTATAATAGATATCGTCTGGGATTCTGAATATCAATATCATATTCCTTAATATTGTTTTAGACATTAAAGTATTTGTAAGAAAATATTGTGATGTTTTTATTTTGTCTATCAACAAGCCCTAAGTTCCACTCACTCCTTGTGCACACATGGGACCAACAAAGTGGGGACCAACAAAGTAAGAGAGTGTGAGTGTGAGTGTGTGAGAGACGTATGTGTTTTACATGGAGACTGAAGGTCGGAGGGAGATTAGGTTTCTCTGGTCAGGGATGATGGCGGTCTCTGTGGTTGTAAATCAAAGGGGAAGGTGATGGTGTGTGATTTCATCATATAATCTCTCTGAGAGTTACGTTTCATCAGCTTAAGATCATAGATCCCCAGCATTCTCAGACAATGCTGTTATCTTATTCACCAGTTGAAATAATATAGCTTATTCTGTGCCAGAATATGATATGACTCGATCAGACTCTCTCTGGATGCCCCTCTTAGTGGGCAGAATATATGTTGGTTGAAATCAGGTGATATTCTGGGCCAGATCTAACTTGTCTTGGTTTGATTTGATCTGGCCCCAATCGAAATGTCACTAATTTGTCCAGTTCCTGACCGTGCTTGCTGGGAAGCTTGCCATCCTTAGCAGCGGTTGCTAAACTATTTGGATAGTACTGGACAATCGCTTTTGGGGTGGGGGCTTACATTTCTGGGGACTGATTTCAGTCCTGAGGATTTCATAGGGGTCATTTAATGGCATCAGTGCAGATTTGCAAAAAATCATTTTCAGTCTTGGGATTTTTTGGGGCTTTAAGCCCTAGCGAAGGGCTAATTGCTGCGAAAGTGTCTTCAGTAGTATCAATCAACTCAACATACATTATAATTTGACGATGGATAATACAACACTATCTCCTTTTCAGACCCATGAAATGAAGGAAATTTACCACATGTTTTGTATATTGTGTACATTTACATATATTGCAAGACAGGGTGAAGCATGACTGATATCACTTACTACCATGATGGACAGGGATGACCCTGCCGCCCGCCACACCCAGGTGCGGCCGTCCGTTCACTGGGCAGGAGTGGATAGTAACTAACCTGTAATAGCAAAGCTTTATTTATCTGTTATTACAGTGCAATACTGCCACCATTTGGTAGGCAGTTATACTGGTGTAATGTGTGCTGGCCTCAAAGTGGCCCTATCAAGCTATGCTGCCTGCCTCCACTTGGCCGGACATTGACACTGCAGGGCCTTGCTTGGGGAAAACCTGATGCGATTCTATTGGCTGTTGGTGCGTTACCACTATAGACGCCTCGCCTTCCTTCACACGCCACATTTCTGTGTTTGTGCTTAACTGGAATGCGTAGTGGAGTCTCCGCTTGGCGCTTGGCGCTGTTCTGGGAAAGCACAGGGCAGCGTAACTGCAGCAGGTCATCAGAGCAGTAGCAGATAATTATGCTGAAGAAGCTTAGCTAAGTTGGTGTTGGCCTGGCTGAGCCCTGCTGTGCTCCTATTACAGCCCTGCATATGAATTATTCACCTCTGACAGTTCCCAGGGATGGATCACAGAAGGAGGACGCCTACTTAAAATGTCAAGAGGGCCTAATGGTAGTGTTCTTATATCCCCATCACTGACTCTTTTAGGATGCCGGTGTGTATCTGTGCCAAGTGCCGAGTGCCAACCCATTGTTTTCAAGTCATCTCCCATATTAAAACGGTCAACAACAAAACTACAAAACGACAGTGTGAAACCTGAAGTTATGCTGGATCCTGCCGTTTCAGTAGTAATTACTATTGATGATTAGATTTTTTTTACATGGCTGACATAGCTTTGGGACATCTACGTAACGAATTGTGTGTATGTTTGATCTAGATTCCAAGTCCTGACTCAAAGGAAAATGTTCTGTCAGTTTGGTGCCTGGGCGCAGTGGGCGGAGCAGTACATTCTCAACACATGGATTCTGATGAGTCCTGTGGTGGTGGTACACCCCCTATCTTCTCCTAATCATCCTTCTCTTAATTACACTCCAATGACAGGCTGAGAGAAGGGAGGAGAGAGCGGGTGTGGTGGAGATGGAATGCTAAGTGTTGAAGATGTTTTACTTGTTGGACACACTCTATTAGCAGAGGACCAACGACTTATTGAAGAGGAGAGAAGATTGTATTTGTGTGCACGAGAGGTGATGCGCTTGATGCGATGCATGCATAGGCCTAGTTGTCAGTAGTCTAGACAGATCTATTTCTGATTCCATGGCTTTAGGCTTGAAGCAGCTTATCCTCAGCAGAGTTGTGCGTTGCATTTCATCCTCTTGATTGTCACTGAAATGTCCAATAAAGCTTCAGAACTAATCCAAAGGAAAATACAGCAGCGGTCCATTTACAATATGCTGACCTTGTAACTTTGCTATGATCTCTACTCTGGTGAGACAGTGAAGAGTGAACATATTCACTGCTTTCTCTCCCCTCCCATATTCACGGCTTAAAGTTCTCAGTCCTGGGGACTGTAGATTTGCAAAAAAATAATTTTCAGTCTTTGGATTCTTTTTGGCTTTAAGCCCTGCATTGTACCATGTGATGACACCTTCAAGTCACTGCTAGACTCTGGACTTCGAATTTTGCTCCGCTCTCCCAGGCCCGAGGAGCCTCCTATCTCTTTGAAAGTTTTATTACCCATCAGTTCATCTCAGCGTTCACTAGCACAGCCATGCGAGGCAGTGAAACTTCTGTGCGGCAACACAGCCAGAGGTTAGTGAAGCATGTAGGTCACTGGTTCGAATCCTCAAGCTGGCTGATAATATCTGGGTGTGGAGAGCGAGAGGGAATAGGGGTTTAAAGCAAAATGGCCAGCATCACTGTGGGAATATATGGTCAATGAGAAACATCCCCTTCCCTCCATCCAAGTACCTTAATCAAGTGTAATGGGCTGGCTCAGAGTTCAGCATCTGAGCTCACATGTCACTTCTGAGGCTGTAACCAAATCCAGCAAGAGCCTATATTCTACTATGCCTATGCTATCTTCTTCCCTCTCTGCCTTTCATACTAGCTGTCAATAAAATAGAAAAAGTTAAGGGGAGTGCCCACTTCCATGCAGCAGGCCGTTTTAAGACGGAGCCATCCAAGTTGGCCAGTGAACAAACGGAGCTGTCCAGGGATGTGCTGCAGCCCTGTCTCTCTGTGGATGGATCCAGCAGAGACACTTGAGAGCCAGGCTTCCCATTCGCAGTCACGCTAGTCAATAGGGTAAAGCTGCTACTCTTTGCTCTCCCCCAGCCCAAGATGCAGAAGTAACTGGGACACAGAAGCTCTGTGTTTGTGCGCACGGCCGCACGCATGTGTGTGCGCTCGTGCATGAGCACGTGTGTGTGCATGCTATATCAGTGGTTAAGATCATTCTTTCCCTTCCTACCCTCCACCAAACATGAGGGTTGGGGCAGGGGCATCCTGCCTAATCATCTTCCATGTAAAAGGGCATGTCAATGACTTCCCACTTATTATTGCATGTTTACTGAACTCGCTGCACAGCTCTTATTTTTATCCAGTTACCCACCAAATTGGACAGGACACTCACTCACTGCTGTTATGTTGATTGTGACTTCCCTGGTTAGAGTAGAGATTCGAACATCTGTGGATATGCATCCCTCATATGTATATCTTTCCCCACATTCTATAATGAGGTCATATAAAGAATTTGGTTTTGGTAGTGGTCCTCGATGTGGATGCAGCCGATGCACATGCAGATCCGACACATCAAAGGTCCGACATGCGGAAAAAACTGTCGGACAATCGGACATGCAGTCGAACATGCGCTGCTCCCATGCTTGTGGTTATGGGTTATGGTTAGGTTAGGTAGGGTTTTTAGGTAGGTTGTTGGTCTAATTTACAATTTAGGCATTTAGCAGACGCTCTTAATCCAGAGCGACTTACATTAAGCAATAACAAAAGCATGGCATACATGCATCACATATTATATAAAGTAGTTATCATGAATCATGTATAAACTAAGAACGTAACAGTGGAGTATCTATGTAAACTATACATACTATACTATATTATATATTATACATGTGTACTATAAAGTGCTATGACTACATAAAATGCAATTCTAGTGCTGTCTACGTAACAAGCTATAAGTCTGTTTAAAATACTATCTAAGTCTACATAAAGTGCCGTCTAAGGGGCTAGGCTAGGGCAAGTGCTACAGGCCATGGTGGAGTCTGAAGAGGTGGGTTTTCAGACTACGGCGGAAGATTGGGAGTGAGGCTGCAGTTCTGACTGTGATGGGAAGTGCATTCCATAGGGACATAATGACATGTCGGACCAATAGTATGTCGGAACTAAAGCCTGTACCCCCTCAATGCACGCCCCACTGGAAGGAGACCCCCAAGGATGAGATGAAGGAATTATATTTCCAAAATCAGCCAGGAACGCCTTGGGATCCTCCAGAATAAAGTTACTAATGTTGCTGTAGAAAGGGACGTCTGGCGCTCTCTGGTGGAGCTGTTGCCCCTGCGACCTGAATACGGATAAGCGGTTGAAGATGGATGGATGTACGTGTCATAGACATACAGATTTACTGAAATCTTGAAAACTGAAAACTTCACAAGGTCTACCCCCGACCTGAACCCCCCCCCAGTCTTTATCTCGCCCTCCTCGTAATCTGATCTCGTTCTGTACTTACACATCTCCTAAGAGACAACTCACATTTCCTTTTGATTTACAGTGGGACTCCAGTGGGAATAAACAACATCTAGTTTGTACAGACTCTACTACAGTACTATTCTGTACCCACTGACCTGATTCAACTCTCACCTCAAAGTGCTTTTAATGCATTGACATATCTAGGGCTATGTATATCACTGCTTTATTTATTGTTTATTTTATGAATATGAACAGTTGGAGGAAATGGTGAGAGATTATGTTCACTACATTTAGAATGTTTTGGCAAATAGTCATTTAGCTTTGTGACTTGAATTGAGCGCAACAATAAAGTTGGTTTCAGTTCCCAGGTCACCGCACCAGGCACCGTATGGGTCAGAGTCATAGCATTCATAAAATATTCATTTGATCCTAGACCTAGAGGGGTAATGAAAAGAACAATAACAAGGATAAGTGGACAATTGTGGCAAGAGAAGAGTTCTGGCAGTTAAACGCATCGTAATCGTAATCTCTAACAGGCTGAAGTTTGCTTTTTTTCCCCTTGGTGGTACTGTATGTGAACCTGGTCGACAACTAGCCTAACTGTCTTGAACATTTTCTGTACTTCATATCACTCATTTGATATGCCCCCTGAATGCAGCTTACTAGATATTCTTGTTGTGTTTTATGCCAAATTCCACAATTGCTTGTTCTTGAATTTAGCCCATTCTGACCTGAGATCAGATTAATACGAAGGTTTCCACTGGACACACACTGGTCTGATGAACCCATTCTGACCTGAGATCAGATTCTAGAAATGTCAGTCGCTCTTCGATTTTTCAAAAATAGCAGACCTACAAGCTCGTATCGCGCCACTCGGTGGCGCGATATGAGCTTGTAGATCTGCTATTTTTCAATAGATAAAGCATAACATGATGCTGACACCAAAATGGGTGCCCGTTCAGAATGGGTTAGGGAATGTAGCCCTTATCTTAGTGCGAATGGCAGATGGAATATTCACAATATTTCATCAGTCATGAAAATTCCAAACTGTATATTGCACAAGTGTACAACAGCAGCGTTTCATTCTTCATTTTCCACAATGTGAGACTGTTCAGGGTTCTTCTTGGCATGTCCATATTGCTGCCAGCTGGATTCTGTTACAGAACATATTGATGAATTCTCTCCCAAAGACTGATGTCTTTCCCCCCCAGTCCTTTCCTTGGATCGGACCCTTTGAACAAAGTCATAGAAAGTAGATTGTGATGACAACTATCTATGAGCACAGTAAATCTTAATATCTTATCTTATTAAAAGGGATATTGAATACTGGCACTGTGATTCTGACCTTTGTATTTGCTATTTATTGCCGGTATTATATAGCTAAATTGTATATAAATTCTATTATTGTTCCATTTGTTATATAGGTTACTCTTTTTAAGAGCATTGAGCTGAATGATTAAATGGAAAACTCCTGTGTAATGTATGGACGAATGGTTAAGACCTCTGCCTCCAGAGACCCTCAGTCACACACCATCCTCTTCCTCGTCTCCCTCGATACAAAGTGGAGTGTAGTAGTCTGACTACAAATTCTATTATATACAATATTAGCCAGCCCATAATAACCCTGTGATGATCGTGAGGGTGAAACCTCGAATGGACCTTGATGACCACGATTTCTTGTCCCAAATAATACAATGCATCCATTAGCCGCACACCACTTCACATCCTCACTTATTGATTTATAGCAAACAGCTAGCCAATTAGCCCCCAGTGCTGCTGCTAGACAACAGAGCCACAGTAGGGTGTGTGTGTGTGTGTGTGGGGGGGGTACTGAATGAGGGTATGTGTTGGGTGGAGAGGGTTAAGCTGTCCCCCAGAGAGTGTGTGGGTCCAAAATCCAGAGAGGGAGGGGGAGAGAGAGAGTGGATGGATGGGGCAAAAGAAAGAAGACTAGTTTGAGATGATGGATTGGCACAGAAAGAAAGGGATGGCGTCGTTGTGATCAATGAAGAGAACAGATCAGTTTTCATTCTTGAATGGGCCTGCACCTTTGATTCTAGCTTAGAGGAAGCCTTTATGACCAAAGTCATTAAATACCAGCCGCTCCTACAGACCATCATAGAGCTAGGCTATAGGTGAAATCTACTTGTGTTTATCTTCGGCAGCCTAGGACATGTACATAGTTTGCTGTAAGAGGCTTCCAACAACTTGGGATGCCAAAAATTCAGCTAAACGGCGTACGAACTTCTGTGCAATCTCTTCTGCAATCTCTTCTGATATCAGTAGCCGCCAAATATGGTGAAGACGCTGGTAGGGGGTGTGGGTATTTGTCAGGGATTTGCTGATTGCATTCTGTACAGCACCTTGTAAATATTTGTGTCCTTGACCTTGTATTGTATCTCTTATGTGGACATAAATAAATGGTGTGTGTGTGTGTGTGTGTGTGTGTGTGTGTGTGTGTGTGTGTGTGTGTGTGTGTGTGTGTGTGTGTGTGTGTGTGTGTGTGTGTGTGTGTGTGTGTGTGTGTGTGTGTGTGTGTGTGTGTGTGTGGGGGGGGGGGATGGATGGATGGATGGATGGATGTGTGTGGCTGGCCTGGGGGGGTGGAGGGGTTAAGCTGTCCCCCAGAGAGTGTGTGGAACCAAAATCATCAAGCCGGAGAGGGAGGGGGAGAGAGAGTGGATGGATGGATGGATGGATGGATGGGGCAAAAGAAAGAGAAGACTAGTTTGAGATGATGGATTGGCACAGAAAGAAAGGGATGGCATCAAAAAAGCAAGAGAAGCAGACGGACATGCAGGAGTTGTCATACTGTTGTGTGTGTGTGTGTGTGTGTGTGTGTGCATAAAGCATACAGGATGTTGTGTTAAAGAGGAGTGTGTGTTGGGAACCATATGTTTTCAAGAGTGCATGACGATAGAATGTATGTCTGCCTGTACTGTACTAGGCATAGGCTGGTCCAATACAGATGCATGGAAACCTTTGCCCTCACCCACCCCATTTTCTGGAGCCACATTGTAAAATCCTATTTTGTACAGTAGACACTTACTTTATTGTTCTTTTTTTTTTCTTTTTTGTAAAGCACTTTGAGCTGTATTTCATGAAAGGTGCTACACAAATATAGTAAATATTACAAAAGAAATCACCTAGATGACCCATAACGGTCCATTTGACTCATTTGGATACATTTTGGGTCAAGTTATACTTTCAGAGCTATAACCAACTCTTTTTTTAAAATCTGTGTGTGGTCTATATCTGTCTGTTTTATCTCTGTCTGGCTGGACTGTGGGGTTGTTGTAACAGGAACTGTCCTACTAGTATCTTCATCTGTATTCTTATCTTTGGCGCTTGAATCTACTCTTACCTGTGCCTCTCCTGTATTATATAGACAAGTCATTTTGCATACAGGTACTTACAAGGAACGGGTGCATAGAAGAGAACATCCAACAACATTGAATACAAATTAGTGGTCTTGAAAGTGAAGACAATGAGCGGCATTGTCTTTACTTACAAAACCTTATTTAAGAGAGAATGAAATTCTTTTACAGAAGATGGGATTGGGATTACAATGTTGTGTGTATGTTTTACTATGATCTGGCTGCAAACCAATTTCCCGCAAGGGACAATAAAGCTAACCTTGAACTTAAATAAGTGTGCAATGGTACTAATATTACTACACTATTGTTTCTAGTACTAAATTAATTATTGGTATAATACTAATCATCTTATTAATTTTGCAGTTTTGATAATGGCAAGCTGGAGAATCAATATTATGTTAATGTGAAAGAAATACAATACTGCATGACAAGGGAAACAAATATATATAGGCTAGAAGCCTCAAATCAGTGTTTTAAGAAATTATTAAGATTAAACAAATGTATGACGGGGAGGAGAGGTACCAAAGCCTAGCGGGCCGGGACGGCTGGATGTGTGACTAGTTGGTCGAGCTTATACCACATTCTGGAACCCTTTCAAAAGCAGCTTAATCACCACCACCCCACCTGGTCCCCCCCAACCTGTTAATTCATGCTGGGGCAGCGTGACTTTGGGTAGAGTTTATTCAAAAGGTCAGACACCACAGAGAGAGTAGGTCACGTGGGGAGTGATAAACGTCACTGGCCTAATTTAAGCTTAGTCGCACAGCGTCGCAGGAAATGGCACATTCGCAGATCCGTTATTTTCGTCAAGCAACACAATGCATGCATTGATGCATAGTCTACTGTAAATGTGGCTCAGCTGCTGTACAGTCTCACTGGTAAGAAATACAAACGTTGCAATACGGCAGCCTCACCCCCTCTGGCGCTTGGGTATATTCAGCAGAATACAGCCTCACTCACACACACCCCTACACCCTGCATGGACACACCTTTGAGCTGGGGTTCTGTCACTGCTTTCTGTGGAGACACGCCCTGTTTGAAATGCCTGTGGGGTGGAGAGAGGTGTGTTGTCAGTTGTTAGATTGTTCCAGTCATTGTATGACTTTAGTCATCAACAATGACCCAATGTTAATTTCACTGCTGTGAAAGTGTAAATAAGAGTTTACCTCAGGCTGTATTGGTTTGAGAGAATGTTTGGAAATTAGGAAGGCAGAGTGAGCATGAGTGCTTTTGCGTGCACATGTGTGTGTAAATGGAACAGGGTGAGGGAGAGGTGAGAAGTCCATGTTTCGTCTTTCAGGATTTATGGGAGCAGGACAGATTGAATATGCCAAGTTAGTGTGGAATCTCACAGCAGGATTATAGTGCTGGGAGCCAAACGCTCTCTGACTGCCTCTCTTTCTGTGTCTGTATCACTCTCACACAGTTAAGACTAACTTATAAGTCATTATTTGATCCTGATGCTCGCTGATAATAGCTACAGGAAGACCGGTTATTTTCTATGAATGACTGTCACATGCCAATATGAATGTTTTATTCAGAAAGCATAAACTCTCACTGTCATCTCTCTTTTCTATTGCTCTCGCCTGTTGCTGTTCATACTTGTCCACACTGAGTATTTGCACTGCCACTGAAGCACATTCCTTTTCATTCTGTACTGTAGCCAGTGTGTGAGGGAGCAGCCCCTCTATATCAGCAGTCATCCTCAGTGCTAGGAGTAGTTGGGACCCACACCCACGGCTATACTTTTCCGGAGAAAAGTATGGCTCATGTCTTAATTGATTGATTTTATGACAAAAAAAAGTCTATTTAGAATCTAGGAAAATAAAATGGTGGACTGGATTGTTGGCATGTGTAACATGAACGTGATTTGTGGGAGAGTGGTGTGGTGGTGGTGTGGGGGGTTGTAATGATCCCAGGTGCAGTGAAAAATGAAAACATATCACTCATTAACTGTGCCACTGATGGGAAGAGAGCAAGGTCCACTTCAAACCGCACAGCACAACAAAGAGCTCTATATATCAGCTAAACATTGGTTAGTGGCAGCCTGCCTGGCAGGGATGGCCTCAGTGTTCATGATCAACGTGCCAGTCGGGGAAGGTTCAGTCAGTGCTTTATTATTGGTCTGTAAGGGACTGTACAGGCTGCCAGACAGGCTTCACAGTAGACGTAAATGAGTGAAAGGGTGAACCATTGAAAGCGTTTGCAGTAAAAATGGGAAACAAATTATTTAAGCAACAGTACAGTAGCTCATCTGAAGTGGTGCATATAAATTATGTCCTGTTGTTGTGTGTTTGTATGGCTGAGGTCCAGTCTGACTCTGCCCACAATGTCCCAGCCTGCCTGTCTGCTCTCTGACGTTGGTTTTCTGTATCAGCAGAACAATCTATACAGTCCAAGAGAGAGAGGGCACAGTCATCAGGACTGATATACCATGGAGGGATTGTGTGTGTTTCAATGCATTGTTATGATCGTATGGGGAGGAATGAAAGTAAGTGGGTGTGTCAAGTTGTATTAATGACATACATGCATGTATATGAGGCCTGGTCAAAAAGAATCGAATGAACCAACGCTGATCGAGGCAGAGCATCACAAAGCCAACTGATAAAACAACTACAGTAGAATGACTGAGTGGGCACTGGGCACAGACTTTGTGTTACCTAGGCAACGCACAGGGTGTGGCACTGCAACAGTTGACTAAATTCTCAGCCTCGCCCAGAAAAACAAAAGACTACACAAGCACTGTGATTGTCTGACAACAGAGCAGTACTGGCACTCACTGGCCTTGGTATTGATGTATGAGTCTGACTACATAAAATATAAACTAAAAAGCACTAACTACACCCACACAACATAAAAGTTAGGCAAAATGTTAGCCTAAAGTAACTCGACTAAGTATGTTGGAGAGGCCGCAGAGCACACAGCGCAGCAGTCTAGCAGTCCCAGTTTCGCAATGTGTCAGACCAACGTAACGACCAACATGGCTACCTCAACCAGCCAGACAATTAGAGGGGGATATCCATTTGTCCAACTCAATCACTCTTCAAAAGTAATCTATTTAGAGACAGTTATCCATGTAAAAAGGACAAAAAAACAATACATGACACTACAGACATAGGAACTGACCAACCAACCACTGACCTCCTTAGACCAACCATGGATTTATTTTGTAGCCGAGCCAATCAGATGCTTACCTGACTTTTTTCCTCTGGCAAAACCCAGACATGTTGACTTGTGACTGAGATCCTCTGTTGATGGAATTGATGATGTAAGATGTCTGACCCTGTGAATCTGTCAACTCTTTGGCAGTACACACAGTGCACCACACTAAAGACAGTGGCAGCCAGGATAACAAAGAATAAGGGGAAGGGACTTGGGCTAAAACCAAAGAACAGTGTGGCAGGGCATCGTTTTGGAGTTTGTAATCTTTAAGAGGTGTTTAATGCACTGTAATTTATATTTGTGAAAGGCAAATGTGACTCACTCATGTAGGGACAGATGTTTTAGGTGCTTTAGATGTGAGACCCTCCCATTGACAACCCAGCTCAACACAACACAAAAGTGTTTAGTGTATACTAGAAATCTTATCCTTAGCCATGGTGAGTCAGGGAGTTACGGTACCTTGTAAGCTGATGTGTGCAGTGAGCACAGACAGTCTTTATTGGCGGTGGTACAGTGTTGTGCTGCAGGGCCTCAGGCTAAGTGACTACTTGCCTGACTCACCACTGCTGCTGCTTGAGTTCCACCGACTCACTGGGACGTGCAAGTAGGTTCAGCATGAGATGTATGTGGTTTGAGTATGCACACTGACGGACACACTCACGACTCAGACAGGCATGCATGCACCCAGATGCATGATGTGGAATTGTAGTTGCATAGGAGAATGTGGTTACTTGCCAGTGACTCACCAGGACAACCGAGAGTTGCAGAGATAAGCACTTATTATTAGAGGGGAACAGACACACAATGTGGAAGTACACTCTCTCACACACACACACACACACGCACCGCCACCCGCGCACATACAGTTACACACGCATACACACTAGCAAACACATGGAACACCCAATTCCTTTCCAATAGTTTTCCCTCTGGAGAAACGGGCCCCAGCAGGGGCTACAATGAAACACACACACATACACACACACACCTATCGCAGCGCCTGCACATGCACAGAGTTGTTGTAGAAAGAAACCCCAGAATGCTTTTCTGACTGTGGGAGTGAAACATAAGATGAGACATGTCCCTGTGCCAGGCCCCAGGGCACAAAGCAAGGGAGTGGTACTTTCACTAACACTACTACAACACCAAGCAAACCAGATCTGCAGAACAGCTTGGTTTCCTTTCATTAGTTTGTATGAATCTTTCTTTTCATGAAGATGTGATGTGATACAATTCGTAATCCTGTAAATACACAAGATGATGTCTGAGGCATTGTGAACAAATTCCAAGATAGCAATTTCACTGCGACTGCATCACGACTCATGAGCCAGCATGCCAGGCTGCTGTTACGCTCCAACTTGTTTAGTAGAAAGAATTTGACTTCCAGATGGGAGACTGATCATTTTAATTATTTTGGCATGAGCTGATTGTGCTTTCCACAAGCTGTGACCAGTCAGATTACTGTTTTAAACAGTAAGCATGGGAAGAAAAGGATATCTCTTTGGTTTATGGGAGCTGTGTTGTTGGGAGTCAGTCACTTTGCTATTAGGTTGGAAGTGTAGTTACGCAATTAATGTAAAACATTTTAAAGGTTGGACTATATGCGTTCTTGAATGTTCTCTTTGGACTGTTATGTTATTGGGCTGTACACACCCTTTCCTCTCAGATTGGGCTAATAACTAGTAATTAAACTTTTAAATAGGCTAACCCTTTGTAAATTTACAAGACAGTATAACTATTACAATTAACATTACAATTAATTGGGAAGTATAACTTAAAAAAATAAAACATAACAAATTGACAAGCATGAAATCAAAGACGGCTCTTTTTATATGGGTCTTTATTGAAAACATAAACAAGTTCAAAGTTGTGCATTTTGTTGTTGATGCTGGAGTGTGTTCGTAACTTAGCAGCCTGTATGGGGCCCTTTGAGAGGGAGGTTTTCAGTGACTCAAAGTCTCAAAATAAGAAGAGTCAAAAATAGTCGGAACATGGCTGCAAAATGGGTGCATGATGCAACAGACACAGATTTTTTAAGCCAGTTAAAATGTCATTTTTACATCTACTTGTTTTCTTGTCATTTGGTCGACATAAATGACTCACTTTTAAACATTTTTCAGCTTCAAGTTCTCAGCTGACACGTCGCCTACAGTGAAATAAGTGCAACTGTAGCTGGAAAGGTCAAACCATTTGCAGCCGATACAATCAAAGACATTCGGCAGTGCCCAGAGACACTATTCCTGATTCTAGACATAATTATTCTGTGCTATAAGAAGAAATATTCAGAGAGAGAGGGGAGGGGGGGTAGAGAAAGAAGTTTTTGTTTAAAAAAGAAGGCAAACAGGATGTGACCTGGGTTTGAGACTAAAGCCAGATTGATGCTTTGACAACATAGTGGTGAAAACGTATGTATTTTCAACTAGACCCCCCCCCCCCCCCCCCCCCCCCCCCGTCCGCCCGCTTAAACCGTTCAATGTGACGTTTTTTGTAAAGTGACACATGACACTGTCATGCCATCACACTTTGACAGTTTATGCTAATGCATACATTTGTCTTTAGGGAGCTACAGTATGAGGTCTACTGTATAGGTAACTGATTCTAAATCCACACCATATCATTGTAACTGAGGTACATTGTGAGCACTGAACAGACACTTGGCCCCAGGCCCCCACATTTTTAGTTAAATGTTCCCAAACAGTAAACCGGATATACTTGTTGCAAGTCAGTGTTGCGCACCTGTTGCTTTGCTCCTCAATACACACACACGCGCGCACACACACTCAACACACACATTTACCAGACATACTCTCATAAACATTCATATGTCGAACATACTACAAACGGCCACACAGACAATCGTATTCACCACACACTCGGACTGACACGCGTCAGCAGTATGCCAGTAATGTCCCTAGCAAAGAATGCTGTCCCTCCAGTTTCACTCCCGACACCACAAACATCTGAGGACATCATGGCTGCCCAACAGTGTACACATTGTTAACACTAATTTTGAGTGCACAGCCTTTGTAATGTTGAACGAGGGCAGCAGCATGTTTTAGAAACATACAGAACAATGAAGAGTATTTGTGAGATACTACAATGGAGTGCAGCATTGGGCACACTGTGACACAGGTGTAGAAAATATATGCTAAAAAGAAAAAACACATTTTAGGTCAAACGCCAAGTAACTACACCAAGAAGCTAGGGGGTATCGATTGCCTTTATGGACCCCCCTAATTGACGCCCCTTGAGATAAAACCCTCCCACCCATCCACCCCTGTTGGAAAATAAGAAGTAGGAAAAACGGAATGATGAATAGAGCCTGTGGTTTAGTGGTTAGATACAGAATCCAATCCCACTAGTGTGCCTTCCTTCCTGCTGTGCCACATTTTCACTCCCATTACAATGACTATAAATCTTCCATCTTTAAACTTGTATAGATAACTTTTTTACAAACGATGTTCCTCATCTTGGCCACGTACAAGAAACGGAGACACGGGGGCGTTACCAGGGTGTTGTCTAGCCAACCCTCCAAACTCGCTCCACTCCGAATGGAGGTGAGTGAGATAATTGTATTAAAACATTGGCTGAGGTATGTGCACTCTGCACTGCACAAAATAAACAAACCCGACACATCAACAGCTTTTGTTGGTGTTACATTACTTACTGCAGTGAGTCGCCATGTTCGTTTCACTGAGTACTAGTTTCATGCAGGCTCTATTGATGTGCACACCTGAGTGCACATCACAGGACCAAGGGGGCAGGACTCGCTCCACTCCAAGGGTCCTGCCCCCTAAGACCTTTTCACTTCACCATACCCCAGGCTTTCTTTCTGAGAACTCAAGCCTAGGATCCGAGGTTATTGTGGGGATGACCATTGAAGCAGTTCGGACCTGGAACGCCAGAGGCAAAATAAGAGAAAACTAAGTCAAGCACCACGTCACTTAGTTCATACAGCAAAACATGCATTTGATAGATGTCCTGAATACAGACAGTAACATTCTCTGCATTCATTTAACCATTTTGGTTAAATTGAGTTGAAGTAGTGCTGAGGATTTGACTGTGCATGCTGTAAAAGTGATATTAGAAGTAAGAACTTGATGGTTGATGTTGATGGGACATGGGAAGCATGCATACTGTGAATAGTAAGGCATTTTGGAATTTGAAATCAAGAACCAATAAATAGCTGAGGTTGTGGTATTTGTGTGGTGTTTTTGGGGGGTTGTGAGTAAGGGGAGGGGAGCTGGCATGTGTGTCATGGACACACAGATACACCGTTGAGTCGAAACCTAACAAGCTGGTTCCTGGTGCGTCAGCAACAGGAGTGTAACTCCCACGGTTGTTATGGGTGGTGGCTGGGGTCAAAGTTCAAGCTGAGATGAGAGGTTGGCATTCCTGTAACACAGCTGTCTCCCCTCCCGTGCCTCATACACTCTCCTCTCCCATAGGACACCCACTGCTGCTAAACTGTGTGCTTTTTTTGAATATTTCAGTGCTTAAATATATTTTAGTTGTGACAGTATGTTGGTATCCAACTACACAATTCCCAAATTGGCTTAAAAAAAACAACTACTGCAGCAGAGGTACTGTATATTGCATGTATCAAGTAGTCTACATAGTACTGTATGTATCAGAGCATGGTTTTGGTAGATTCTGATTCCTATTCTGAGATGGATGTTGTACCTGGGTGGTGTAAACTGGGTGGTGTAAAGAGGACGTTGTTTGATTCCCAGCCACGGTGCCTCCGGCTTGGTCAGATGCTCCAAATATATATTAGACCTTTTCACAGTGGTCATTTTGATGGGTAAACGGTAAACACCAGCTTATGGTATAACATTAATTGTGGGTTTGTCACTTCAGTGTTAGCTCACATGCCTTTATTACCCATCAGCTGTGTCGCAGCATTTTGTAGCAAATTACAAAATTTGAGTTGTCCCGATACCGACACTGGTATCGGTATTGGGACAACTGACAAGTGTATGCATGACAATTAAATTAAATCGTGGAAAAAGGGGGTAAAATAAGTGGTTACTCAACGAAAATAAAAAAGTACTCTTATCGGTACTCGGTATCGGCGAGTACTCAAATTTAAATACTTATACTGGCATCGGGACAACTCTAGTCAAAATGTATGCTGTGGAAAAGGTCCTTTGGCAGTGTTCTGTAGGATGCCAGTGAGGGATTTTGTCCTCGTTGCTGAGCTAGTGACCTCTGCTGGGGGCACCCGTTCAGTGGAGAGGGCATCTGTGGGAGATGGTGCCAACTTGCACTTTCCCAATGAAAAAAGAAGGGGCCTAGCTGTGAATGAATTCATATCGGAGGAGCCACATGGTGTCTACATGAGAGAAAATGGGGGGGGGGCACTGCCAAAAATAGAAAGAAAGAGGATACTGAGGTGAGCATAGTTGAAACACGTCACCTTGGTCAGTGTTCTTAAAAATATACTCTGGTATTGAACTTTAGCCGAATATATTGCACCATATGTCAGATATTGAGTTGGAGCCTTGACGCTGTGCTATTAGTTGATGATTCAGTGTTGCAGAACAGAGTTGCTTGACATACAAAAAGATGAAACTAGGTTGGGACAAGATTCTAATCCAACAATTTATTTTTTATCATATTGTGGCCAGCTTTCTTGAGTGCTCTTGAGTGAGTCTACACTGCAGTATTATATTACATATCTGTACAGTTCTATTACAATAATTCCACAATTCTTTAAAAAAAATCCTCTTTTGTGTCTTCCAGGTTTTCTCCATTGCTGTTGGTTTGAGCCCACAAGGCTAGAATGGAAATGCAAAGTAAGTGTTTGTTTTATTTCCATTCAAATATGTTCTTGCATGCTGGCCTGGACCTGTCTACGTCGCTTCTCTTTCTGATGTACCGTCAGTTCATAGTATTATGGTTATTAGGCTCTTTTGGAATGTACAATTTAATCATGGCCTGTGGACTGGATTACTGTTTTGATATTATCAAAGTCTCCGATACTTGATCCAATAAAAAATGGTTGCAGCTGTTGAATGGCCCTTTTATGTTTATTGTCTGCTAACTAACAACGGAGCAAATTAGAAGGTCGTAGTCATAATTACAAAACTGAACCTGTATCATTGCATAACATTTAAACGGTTTCCAGGCATAAGCTCAGAGATGGTTCGTTATGGGTATGGTTACTATGGTATGGTCAAGGGAAGGATCTGGGATAACAATGTCAGGTGTCCGATAACACCTGAGCTCAAGCTCCTGGAGGTTGTAGACATTGGGAACTGGTTCAAGAACCATGAATCAGCTGTTGTCTATTTTCCTTCACTCAAAATGGCCCTCTCTTTCTGTTTGCCAGTGGCTGACCCTGAAAGCGTGGTGAAAGTGTCCGAGTGGCAGCAGACGTACTATGGCACAGACTCTGGTATCCAATCTGGTGCCACTACAGTCAGAGACGATGACGCGACAGAGTACAGCACCTCCACCAAACACTACACTGTCACTACGACTGTCACAGGAGATGACCCGCGTGGTAAGACGCACGCACACACACACACACACACACGCAGATGCACACGCTTGACACTTCACAAACACCCTTGGATAGCAGCAACACCAAACCGCATACAGTCACAATCTGCTCTCACGGCCACAACGAATGACCAGTGTGTTTGATGATGCGAGAATCGAATACTTTTAGTGTGTCACGCCTTAACTCTTTTCATGTCCTTAAGTCTAATTTGTTATTCTTTATCAAACATTATTTGAAAGTCTTTTGACTTTCTCATTTATTTACTGGTTTAATGGGTTGTTTGTGAAAGACCAGAATAAAACTGTATTGTGAACGTCTGCTCTATATAATCGGAACACAGCTAAGAGACTTGTGTGAGAAACAGGTGGCCAAGAAAGAAAAGGGCATTATTACCCAACCTGACCGTGTTCTGTCCAGTGAATTCAGAGTAATGAACCTTAGGCTGAAAAGAAAGCTCTACTCACAGACAGTCTAGTCCTTTATTCCTTCCGCTAACAGGCTATTAAACTCTGACAGTAGTTAAATGTCTTTCCTTGAACTCTGTTATTTATATGTAACTATGACAACATTTTTATAATATTTTTGTAATGTTTATTTTAGTTTTAATTGTTTGCTGCTGCTCGTTGTTTCCTTATGTTGACAGTGTGTTTATCAGTTTAACTGCATTGCCAGTAAATCTTCTTTGTAAGTCTTTGTGTGATTTCTGTGGCCTGGGTTTGTTGCAAAATGAACTGCCCTTTTGGATGAATAAAAAATCTGAATTTGACCTTTTCTGGCCCAGGGATGGACTACAGCTGAAAATGCACATATTTACAGTGATGTTGATTAATGTTCACTATCCCCGTAAAAACAGAATAATAAGTAAATAAAATTGACCTAAAGACACATACTGTATACACATGCATACTGTCCAATCCCAACTTTTGTTCCATTCTGTCCATCTGTTCCCAGAACTAGAGTCCCAGTATGCCATGACCAGAGCCCAGCGAGTGCGGGCGGCCATGTTCCCAGAGACTGTGGCCGAGGGCACAAGCATCTTGTCCACGCAGACGGACGCGTCTCAGATGACCAATGTGCAGCGCCTGGCCGAGCCATCACAGCTGCTGAAGACAGCCATCATACACCTGATCAACTACCAAGATGATGCAGAGCTGGCCACGCGCGCTGTGCCTGAGCTTACCAAGCTGCTCAATGATGAAGATCAGGTGAGGAACACCAGAAAAAGACACACGGATAGATAGGATGTCTGGTGGAAAGTCCAAAACAGCAGTACCTTGACCTTTTTTATAATCTATTTCCGCTGTCTGGGTAACAAAGCATTTTAGACTTAATTTTAAGCTGACTGCTCAAGTTTTGATGCGTCATGAGCTTGTAGATCTGCTATTTTTTAAAATGTGAATTATTTTCGCATAGAATGACATGCCCAAAATAGGAACGCCAGGGTTATGTGTTAGATTGGCCTTGATTTTTGTACATCTATTAATAACGTCTCTCATCACTCACTCGGAATAGTCTAATGAATGCGTTAATACCCCCTTGTTGACTCCATGGCTGACAAATGCCATCCCAAGGCAGACTAGATAAGATAAATGTATATTCACTTATCATGGTCACGTTGGTCTGCTCAGTGGAATGTTGAGGCCAAGTGCAAATGCTTAACAGCCAGAAGCTTCTAGTGGCCAAATGATCAATATCACATAATGATAGTAATAATATATTGTATTATATTATGTAAGATAATAAAACCATAGCTCTGTACCAATTTTTTAAATTTGGCTTAAAGTGCAAAATTATACAGAATTGATAAACTTAAAAGAAACAGAATTTCCCAATAATGTCCCCCTAAATACCCCAATGGGGGTGCCTGGTGACTTAGCCAGTTAGGGCACTGACTATATGTTCATTCCAAGCTACCAGAGTTCAAATCCAGCTATCGTCATGTCTTGCATGTCTATCCTTGGTTTCCTGTGTTTCTTTATCTCAATAAAGCATAAAATGCCAAAGAATAATCTTTAAAAAAAAAGAAAAAAGAACACACACACATTCTAGTCTACAACCACTTAGTCATTGTGTCTATGTCCCTCCTCAGGTGGTGGTGAACAAGGCGGCTCTGATCGTGAACCAGTTGACCCGGAAAGAGGCATCTCGTCGTGTCCTCATGCAGTCGCCCCAGATGGTGGCGGCCGTGGTCAGGGCCATGAATAACACTGGAGACATGGACACAGCCCGCGCCACAGCCAGCATCCTCCACAACCTGTCTCATCAGAGGGAGGGGCTGCTGTCAATCTTCAAGTCTGGAGGCATCCCAGCCCTGGTTCGCATGCTCAGGTATGAGTGATGGATGCATCACTCGATAGATCAGTCGACATTTGGGTCTTTTGAGGTCCTTGGTGAAATTCAAGCAGCCCCTTAGTGGCCAACACATAGTCTAGTAATGGCACAGCGTCGATGTCCAATCTTTAGCTGTCGGTAGTAAGTAACTATGTGCACTTGAAGCAACAGAAATTGTCAATGCCTGTTGTCTTCAGTGGTGAAGCCGCAGTATAGGGCAACTAGTACAGTATAGTGAGTCTACATCTCATTTGGACCAATAGAAATGGCACTATTTATAAATGCTTATTAGAACAAAAGTGTGTCACAAGAACAATGTAGTTATAACTAAGGCATTCACAATTTTTAGGTATAATATACCTAAAAAAACGATATTATAGTTATAGGTAGGGATAGGGATGTCCCATATAGGTATGTCCCGATACACTTTATTCGTTCCCGATCTGATCACGATACCACAATTTCTGTGTTAGCCGATACCGAATACCGATACCAGTGTTGTGATCTTGTGTTGTGTTTATAGCTATATATATCGTGTTTATAGCAGACTCCTCACTCAAATGTACACTTGTCAGTTTGGGCAACTCCAAAGCAAACTCCACATGCCCCAACATTTTATTTACCTGCCATAGTGTCAACCACTTACCCCTGTGTTGGATTGGTGGTTAGATCTGCATATTTGTCGATCCCGATATGAGAAAATAAGGGCCGATACGGATACTTTTCCGATACAGTATCGGGACATCTCTAGTTGTCAACTACTATTTTCACACACTGAGATGAGATGAGATGCACATTCCCAGGCGTTCATGACCAAAGGTTTGGTGACCTCATGCACATAGAAGCTTGAGCTGTGATTAGTCTACCTTTAGAGGAGACATACAAACCCCTATTTTAGACGGCTTTGCCTCAAGCCATTGTCTAAAGAAAAAGCAACACTTTGGTTGTCCTGGGCAGCTTCCAGGTGTGAATGTGTGTGACTGTAAAAGAGCAGCAGCAGCAACAAATCATCTCCCCTTGTCTCTCTCAGCTCTCCCATGGAGTCGGTGCTCTTCTACGCCATCACCACCCTCCACAACCTGCTTCTCCACCAGGAAGGGGCCAAGATGGCCGTGCGTCTGGCGGATGGCCTCCAGAGGATGGTGCCCCTGCTGAAGAAAAGCAACCCCAAGTTCCTGGCCATCACCACCGACTGCCTGCAACTGCTGTCATACGGAAACCAAGAGAGCAAGGTAGAGTGAGTGTGTGTGTGTGTGTGTGTGTGTGTGTGTGTGTGTGTGTGTGTGTGTGTGTGTGTGAGACACACACATACAATTATGTTCTTACTGCTACAGTCGGCATGTTTTTCAGTTCTTGTACTATCTCTGTACTGCCACATCCTAGTAACCCACTGAACGAGTTGGTACATGTGTTGATTCGGTTAATGTGGTGTGTAAAACTGAGTCATCCAACTGCGTGGTGCATTTATGGGTTGGGTGGGGTTGTTTACTGTAGTACACTAAGTATATCCTGATAGGCCAGTTTTTTTTTCAAAGTTCTCTTTAGTCTGTACTACAAGGCTTTCTTTAATTAGAATTTACTTTTTATATAATAATCTTTATTGTCCCGAAGGATATTCGTCTTCACAGTCTGTTCAAACACCCACATCAAAACAACACAGCACATAACACCAAGACAAAATAAATAAATACAAAAACATGAGGTCCCCACAGTATACAGAACCATCCTATCGGCAGTTTGTTTAATGCTGCGATGGCTGAGGGAACAAAACTCGTACTAAAATTGACCTTTTTCCATGGCAAGGTTTTGTAATCTTTGTCAAGATGGCATGAGGTTAAATAAGCGATACAGAGGATGATCAGTGTCATTTGATATTGAAAGTGCTAGCCGTGTGATGGCCTTTTTGTTCATATCAGAAAGTGGGTGTAGAAAGTCCGATGATCTTGGAAGCAATACTGATAATACTGAAAAGTTTGTTCCTGTTAGGCATGGACAGTATGGTGTAGAAACATGCAGAACAGTACAACAGAACAGGTTGAATAATGCTTTAGTACAATAATGGGATGAGATGAGGAGCAACAGTTAATGATCTTAACTTACGCATTACATGGAAGTTATATGGATATAAAATATGTATGGATAGGGAGTAGCTTATTTTAATAATGATGCCCTGCGTTCAACTCAATATCACTGACTTTCACCTGCTAATTCACTCTCCATATTCCTCTCTGCCTTTGTGCCATTCACTCAATCTTTCTCTCAAGTCGATGTACAATACTGTCCAAAACGCGACTCACAAAGGGAAACGTCACATAAGGTATTTGTTTTTTTACCCCCCATCAGTTGATCATCCTGGCTAATGGAGGTCCAGAGGGTCTGGTTCACATTATGAGGAACTACAGCTATGAGAAGTTGCTGTGGACCACCAGCCGTGTGCTGAAGGTCCTCTCCGTCTGCCCCAGCAACAAGCCTGCTATCGTAGAGGCTGGTAGGAAGAGTTTACACTTCTTACCACTGCTAGCCCATTCTGACCTGAGATCAGATTCATACGAGGTTTCCGCCAGACACACACTGGTCTGATGAACCCATTCTGACCTGAGATCAGATTATAAAAATGTCAGTCGTTCTTCGATTTTTTCAAAAATAGCAGACCTACAAGCTCGTATCGCGCCACTCGGTGGCGCGATATGAGCTTGTAGATCTGCTATTTTTCAATAGGTAAAGCATAACATGATGCCAACACCAAAATGGGTGCCCGGTCAGAATGGGCTAGAATCTCTCCTGTGACCTATTACCCCACCCTGTATCTGTCCCGTTGGCCTTCTGGGACTTTCATCATGTTCTAAACATAGTTGCTGGTTTATGATCCAGTGACTCATACTATATTTGTAAATGATTCCTCCTGTTTTCTGAGACTAAATAGGCCTATCAATTATGTTGTCATATTCGTTTAAAAAAAGTATTCCTGAGAGGTCTGCTAGCTAGCTAGTTGATTTTAGCTAGCTTCTGTTTGTGAAATAAATGGATCACATTGAAATGCATGTGAATAACAGTTTTTTTTTAGCTGCCAGGCAAAGAGCTTAACTGAACGTCTTTCTCTTTCCAGGTGGGATGCAGGCTCTGGGGAAACACCTGACTGGCTCCAGTCAGCGCTTGATGCAGAACTGTCTGTGGACGCTCAGAAACCTGTCTGATGCTGCCACCAAGCAGGTTCGTCTGTCTGTCTGTCAATGTTATCTCAGTACTATATTGTAGTTGTTCCTGTCACTTAAAAATAATAGTCATACAGTGCATGTTGCTGGCGATGGATTTAATACTGAATTTTGAAGAAAAAAAAACCAATTCCATCACCATTACATAACCTAATCAACATGAGTTAGACTTTAATATATTAGCGCCCCTCACTTCACACGGGAGTTTTCTTTTTTTAATATGTATATTCATTGTCACAGCACTTCTTATTGTCATGAAAACCGTGTTACCGAAGCAGATGAGCTAGAACTAAAAAGCTTCTCCACATCCAGGAGGGTCTGGACAGCCTGCTGCAGGTCCTGGTGGGCCTTCTGAGCTCCGACGACATCAACATGTTGACCTGCTCCACCGGCATCCTCTCCAACCTCACCTGCAACAACGCCCGCAACAAGGCGCTGGTCACCCAGGGCAACGGGGTGGAGGCGCTCATCCACGCCGTGCTGCGCGCGGGGGAGAAGGAGGACGTGACGGAGCCCGCTGTCTGCGCCCTGCGCCACCTCACCTCCCGCCACCCAGACGCAGAGGTGGCCCAGAATGCTGTGCGGCTGCACTACGGCATACCGGCCATCGTCAAGCTGCTCAACCAGCCCTACTACTGGCCTGTTATCAAGGTACTGCGTGGAGAGAGATGGTGGTGTTTATTACTAAACAAGACAAAGGATGATGGGGGGGGTGGGTTAGGATGAGAGTCCTAAAGAGAAACAGAGTTTCTGACCCCCAGGGATCAGTCGGGGGTTCGGGGGCCCCCAGAAAATCTAGTTAATATATTTTTTTTTTATATAATTTTTATCCCACGATTTTGTAACCCATTTTTCACCCCTGTGTCAATTATCTAATGTGATCCTGGGCTCTACACACCCTCCGCCAACCTGGGGAGAGCAACGGACTTGAACTCATGCTTCCTTCATGCCTGAGTGTCCAAGTTGCTCCTTTACACCTGACAGGGGGGAGTTTCCCTGGTTGGACGTAGCGCGTGGAAGGAACACGTTATTCCAACCAGTTCCTTTCCCCTCCATCAGGCGCCCCGGCTGGCCAGGGGGAGGCAGTTTAGAGACCAGGATTACTGCATGTTTTTGTGAGGGTACCTACCCTAGGGGACACAGGGAGAACATGCAAACTCCACACAGAAAGGCCCTTTCGCCAACCCCGCCTTCGGGTATGGGCACTGATGACGCGGAGGAGGAAACACGCCGCCAGCGCCCACAGCGTCCCGAGCGGGAATCGAACCCAGGACCTTCTAGCTGTGAGGCGACAGCACTACCAACTGTGCCACCGTGCCCCCTGAAAATCTAGTTAATATAGCATCAATAACAGTTTAACCACTTAGGCTCATAATGTGTCACCATGTTGTAGAGCTTAACCCATTCTGACCTGAGATCAGATTCTAACGCACAGAAGAATGGTGGTTCTTTAACGCATTTTGACCTGAGATCAGATTCAAAAAATGTCTTAAATCCTGACAGTTTAAAAAAAATAGCAGACCTACAAGCTCGTAGCGCGCCACTCGGTGGCGCACTATGAGCTAAATACATATCAATTTGGGGTCCTTGACAAAATGTTTGAGAACCACTGGTTTATATCTTGCAGGAGGGAAAAGGTGTGTGAGTGGGGTTGTACAGGCGGCATATAGACTGACTCAGATGGTATTGGATAAACACCACCACACAGCAGCAGACAGAGAGAAAGAAAGGCAGTAAGAAAGAGAGAAAGACGGGAAGGAAGGAAACCCTGCACAGGCCTTTGATCTGTGGAGAGACCTAAAGGGACAGGGAGGATTAAACTTGAATCCTAGGCATCTCAATTTTCACTTGAAATACCAGATCTCCAAGCACACACACATCGGAACTACTATTTTCAGTGAAGAGATTTGGTGCAGAGGGGGGGGGGGGGGAAGCAGACCAGGTACAGAGCCACATCGGGGCAAGTTTACCAAGTATAGAGGATTTAAGTGGTTGTTTTATGGGAAGAAACAGGAGATAGAAAGAGGGAAAGGAATAGACAGATGGATGGAGAGAGGGGGAGATGGAGGACCAGCCTCTCTGTGAGCCCAAGAGCGGAAGAGCATGAAACACACATGCTAGACAGATTGTGCACCCAGTGATGTAGAGTGACCCGCAAGACCCACATGTATCCCTGTTGCGGGTAGGTTGGTACAAAATGCTGCATTCTACTGTCCCCTCGCTTGGATTTCCTACTGTCCATATCGACAATAACAAAGCATCCTTACTTACTTGACTAGAATGGACTGCCCCACTGTCCTGAGCGGGACAAGCCAGTAGCTCTATACTATTGTGATCTCATATGCAGTATATATTTTATATATTTGTTTTATTTTATTACACATCGTTGCCTTCTGACATGAACCATGTATGTCTGAAACGGTTACTTTTCAGGATATGTCAAAATACTCAAAACATAAGAAGTTGAAATATGGACATACACTGCGAGTGCAGCAAAACGGCTCCGGGATCGACGAGCAAGGCGTTGCCTAGCAACGGCCGTTGTAAAAAAATTGATTTTAGCGATCGCATTTTACATAATTAAAAAGGACCTAAAGACGTGTCCACAAGTCCTAGGCCTCATATGGGTGTAATTTTGAAGACGTGTGGACACGTCCTGGGCGTCAAAGTGCTCGGGGAGGGGTTCGGATAAATGATGGACTCAATTGGACGCTCCCTAATATCACTAACCATGCCCTAAACCCCACCTGTCATCCTTCCCTTGCAGGCTGTGGTTGGTCTGATCCGTAACCTGGCGCTGTGCGTGGAGAACCAGGGCCCGCTGAGGGACGCAGGAGCCATCCCCCGCCTCGTCAACCTGCTGCTCAAAGCCCACCAGGATGCCCAGAAACACGGCTCCTCTGCCCAGCAGACATACCAGGTTCGGAGACAGACAGACACGCATAATAGCTTTTGTACTACCCTACAAAGGCAAACAACAGCTAGGAATACTTTTACTTTTCAGAAATGAGGAATAATAAATGCCACGATGGATATTTACTGGTGTGTTCCAGTGTTGATTTTGTCCGAAAATTCGGAATCTTCTGAACACACCATTGAGTTTTAAAGTCTGGCGACCAAATATCAACAAAATACACACTGTTGTGTTCAGTTTGTGCATATAGCTACGTCTGAGTAATGGTTTGCTTCAGGATGGTGTGAGAATGGAGGAGATTGTGGAGGGGTGTACGGGAGCCCTGCACATCATGGCCAGAGACCCTGTCAACAGAGCTAGCGTTGCCGACATGGAGACCATCCCACTGTTTGTACAGGTATGGTAACACCATAGATCCAACACCCAGATGTATATAAAATGTTGGATCTTTTTTTTTGTGGTTTTGTGTTCATGTCTATTCCGGCCCCTGTCTGTCTATTCTGCCCCCTGTGACGTCATGTGGACATTGTGGGTCCATACATCATCATAATCATGCTAAAAGGCAACGCTCACTTCACAAAAGTGCGATTTTAGTTTGTCATTCTTGACGTTTCATCTCCAGAATGTGTTGACTGACTTGGCCGCCTCTCTCTCTCTCTCTCTCTCTCCTGTATAGCTGCTGTACTCTCCGGTGGAGAATGTGAAGCGCGTGGCAGCGGGCGTTCTGTGTGAGCTGGCCTTGGATAAACAGTCAGCCGAGCTGATTGACGCTGAGGGAGCCTCTGCTCCACTGATGGAGCTGCTGCACTCCAACAACGAGGGCATTGGTATGCACCTGGTGGACCGTTACTCTCACTGTAACCATTCAAATGAAAGTAGTCTTGTGAAGCCACTAGACAGATATACAACCTGCAATGTTGGCTCGCAAGATCAGTTTAATCTTTTCAGTTAAAGTAAAACAGTAAATCCAACCTTGAAGCATTTTGTAAATGGAAGTGTGCAGCCCACTCTGTTAAGTATTGTTGTTTTAATGAAACCGATTGCAGGAAAGTTGAGAGCAAGTCGGCCCGAGTGGTACAGTAGAGAATGTTGTGGTGGGATTCAGGCAGGTCTCCAAAGACGGGGGATCTATAAACACTACACTGCTGTGTGTATCTGAGCATGCTGGAGTGGAACTTTGTCCCAGTGTTGACCTCAGACACATGTTTCTGCCTCCTTAGCCACCTACGCTGCAGCCGTCCTCTTCCGCATCTCCGAGGACAAGAACTCCGACTACAAGAAGCGCGTGTCCGTGGAGCTCACTCACTCCCTCTTCAAACATGACCCGGCTGCCTGGGAACTGGTGAGTGAAGGGCTCCATCTGTTGGCGGGAAGTGGAAACTGCAGATCTTAATACTTTGGAGTTTGCTTTGTCCAGTGCAATCATTCCATGATTAGAATAAAGTGCAAAGTTTGCGGGAAATTATGTGGTCAGGTTTGTTGCTAAAAGGTTGAGATGACCCGTAGTTTAACCTTTTCTTTTCTCATGAACACTCCACAGGCCCACAACAATGTACCCATGGACCAGGGCTATCCAGATGGTGAGTGAATCGCTGGAGCAGAACTGCTCACATGGCAGGCAGGCAGGCTCCTGTGTCTATCCAGCTCTCCACATGAGTACACGACGCCCTCCCTAGCTGATCAAAAACATTCATCCAATTCATATTCATATATTATTTTAATGACTATATAGTTACATTAAATGACTTGTTACATCACTTCACTTACTCTCAGACACTGATGCGCCGTGCTTTGCATTGCAGATCTTTCGGTTTTTGCCATTTAAAAAAAAACAGGGCTTAAGTGGTTAACGAAGCTAATACTACATGTATCCCGTGTTGCAGAGCTGGACGGTTTCCAAGGTCAATGGCTTCCAAATGACATGCCCATGGCCATGGATGCAGAGGGAGAGATGCTGCCAGAGGACTATGGTCAGGCGAACATGGTCTACGGCGGACAGCAGTACTCTGACGCATACTAACAGAAGGTACATACAAACAGGAGTCCATGGATTCATGGAGGAGGCAGGTGGCCTAGGGCAGTGGTTCTCAAACATTTTCATGTCAATTATCCCCAAATGGATATGCATTTGTTTTTATATTTTGTGCCAGGGACCCTGATAAGATTTGTCAAGATTTGACCACATTAAAACATTTTTTTGCAGATCTACAAGCTCACAACTTGGCTATTTTCGAATAGCAGAAGTAAAAAAAATATAGCGTTTAAATGTTTAAAGTGTTCCTTATTTTGTTGAGGACTTCCACAACGCCCCCATGGACTCCTTTGAGAACCAGTGGCCTAGGACGGCTGGCTAACCGCTAATTGTAAATGTCAGTTGTGGCCATGGGTGTATTTCAGCTGTTGAACTCAACAGTCAGTCAATGTGCTCATAAATGCGAATGCGCATAGTCGCCTGTGTGTTTTCTGACGCTAACATGATCGTTTTCCTTCTAGACCCAGAAGACTAACAGAGGAAGAAGATGAGGAAGACCTGAGATTGGGGGGAGAAGAAACAATAAGCAGTGAACACATCCATTTCATCCACCTCTCTCTCTCCCCTCAGCTTCAATGTAATATATGCAATTATTGCTGACTGTGGGACTCAATTATCTTAACAGGGCTTTTACTTTGTTTTATAGTATAATAATGCTGGCGATACTGACTATGATGATGATAACGATAATGCATGTAGGTTGAGGAGGACCTTCAACAAGTGTGTGACTGTGTGTGTATGCGTTGTGTGCGTGTGTGTGTGTGTGTGTGTGTGTGTGTGTGTGTGTGTGAGTGTAAGCTTTTGGGTGGGTAATCTATGCCAAAGAGATTTTATTTTGAGACAATAATCATGTAGCTTTTTTCCCTTTTCTTTCTTCTTTTTTTTTAAACAAATAAAACGTTAAACCGAATATTAGTTGAAAACACTGCCAGAGGTGGATAAACGTGTACAACACACCTCACACCGCTCAATCATTCTTCCTTATAGCTCCTTTGCAAAGGACACTGCTACAGTCTAATTACCATACCTTTAACACTATATATACAGTATATCAAACCACCTCTCCCACTGTGACCTGCCTTCCTCTAACTAGGGGTTAGTTTGTGAATTAAAATACTGACTCTGTTTTCCATTTACACTTATTTAGTAGCAGCGAATACGAATTAAGTGATCGGAAGGTCTTTGGAAGAATTATATTGTGACCTTTATAGTATACGGTTGCCCCCACTCTCAATTGGTAATTTGTCAGTCAGTTCATTTTAAATATTAATTTATCAACTAATTGGTGATTGGGATCATAGTTGAGTTTTTGAATAGTTTCTCATCGTTGTGTGTATATTGCATAATACATCCGTACACAATTGTTACCTGCAAATCATGACAACATTCACAAATATATAAATGTGGTCTTTTATAAACGGTTCACCTGAGGTGTAGTTTTTGCATAACTGTATTCATTTGCAGGAGGATATTGATGTGCGGGGAGTAAAGTTGAACTGACAGTTGGATTAGCCAACGATGTCCTGAGACAATGATCTGACTAAAAAGCATGTGTTGGTACATCCCAGGAACTAGATCAAACTACTGACAGGGAATTTGTCTTTATACTTAAGAGTTTTTACCTAAAATTTGTTTAAGAAAATAAAGAATATATTAAACAAATTGTGCTGTCTGTTTTCATTGAGTGAAAGAATGTGATATGGTGATCACACTTCTTTGTAATGGCAGAGAGGATGAGCCTAGAGGGTGATGAATGGTGTAGAATATGCATCTGAAAAATAAGGGGATCATGTCCTTTGAAATAATGTATTATTTCTTATTTGGTCAATAACTCAAAGTTTTCCAATGACGGAGCAGTTGCGCAAAGACCCACCTGGCAGCACTGTTTAATGCAATTTATTTGTGCATCATTGCATGTATAAGTATTTTTGTTGACAAAGTTGTAAATGTCAGCAGTATGTAGGCCTATATCCATAACATAAGCAAGCATAACCGGCGTATCTGTAATCTGTCAGATTGTGTAAATATAATATTAAAGAAATGCATGCATTCATTATTTGATCCCTGAATGAAATCCAACATCATAGAAGAAGACGTTTATCCACAGTCACAAGGGGACGCTCTGTAGTCGTCTGTACCAAGAAGACTCTGACAACGAGTATAATAAACTGGAAGAAAAGTAATGAGTGTGTGTTCTGGTCCTGTTGATTGAGCTGAGCAGGAGCCAGGTTTCTAGGTCCTGCTCAGCTCAATCAAGAGGACCGGAACACAGGTGCGGCTCCCAGGATCACATCCACCAATGGCGAGGTCAGCTGCATGGATGTATGCAGTGGTGGAAAGTAACTAAGTACTTTTACTTAAGTAATGTACTTAAGTATTTTGAGGTATTTGTACTTTACTTGAGTATTTCCAATTCCCAGTACTTTTACTTCTACTCCACTACATCTCGGACCCAAAACTTTTACTTTTACTTCACTACAATTATTTGAAAACTTTACTAGTTACTACCCCATGTTAGGTGTAAGTATGTAGGACTAGTAGCATGGCAAAGTTTGTGCTATTGCCATAGAGAATGCATTGGGCGTTTAAGTTAAATAACTCATAAACTACAAAACATAAAAATAAAAAAAAAGTTCCAGCATGTGTCTCCACAGTAAGCTGAATAATAAAAAGTGTGAATGGAGTTTCTAGGTGAAAGTGACTTTTGACGTGCCTATAGAGCTGCCATTGAGCCCCATGTTAAATGTCTCAAATTTGAAAGCACTATATTTCTAAAACTCTGAAACATTTCAAAGATTCCTTTTCAGACAAACATGTCCACCGTAAGATGAACCTAAGTAGGCTAGAATGGGGTTGCTAGGTGTAAGTATGTAGGACTAGTAGCATGCCAAAGTTTGTGCTATTGCCATAGAGAATGCATTGGGCGTTTAAGTTAAATAACTCATAAACTACAAAACATAAAAATAAAAAAAAGTTCCAGCATGTGTCTCCACAGTAAGCTGAATAATAAAAAGTGTGAATGGAGTTTCTAGGTGAAAGTGACTTTTGAAGTGCCTATAGAGCTGTCATTGAGCCCCATGTTAAATGTCTCAAATTTGAAAGCACTATATTTCTAAAACTCTGAAACATTTCAAAGATTCCTTTTCAGACAAACATGTCCACCGTAAGATGAACCTAAGTAGGCTAGAATGGGGTTGCTAGGTGTAAGTATGTAGGACTAGTAGCATGCCAAAGTTTGTGCTATTGCCATAGAGAATGCATTGGGCGTTTAAGTTAAATAACTCATAAACTACAAAACATAAAAATAAAAAAAGTTCCAGCATGTGTCTCCACAGTAAGCTGAATAATAAAAAGTGTGAATGGAGTTTCTAGGTGAAAGTGACTTTTGACGTGCCTATAGAGCTGTCATTGAGCCCCATGTTAAATGTCTCAAATTTGAAAGCACTATATTTCTAAAACTATGAAACATTTCAAAGATTTCTTTTCAGGCAAACATGTCCACCGTAAGATGAACCTAAGTAGGCTAGAATGGGGTTGCTAGGTGTAAGTATGTAGGACTAGTAGCATGCCGAATTCTTTGCTATTGCCATAGAGAATGCATTGGGCGTTTAAGTTAAATAACTCAGAAACTACAAAACATTTCAAAGTAAAAAGTTCCAGGATGTGTCTCCACAGTAAGCTGAATAATAAAAAAGTGTGAATGGAGTTTCTAGGTGAAAGTGATTTTTTGACGTGCCAAAATCTGCCATTGAGCCCCATGTTAAAAGTCTCAAATTTGAAAGCACTATATTTCTAAAACTATGACACCTTTCAAAGATTCCTTTTCAGGCAAACATGTCCACCGTAAGATGAACCTAAGTAGACTAGAATGGGGTTGCTAGGTGTAAGTATGTAGGACTAGTAGCATGCCAAAGTTTGTGCTATTGCCATAGAGAATGCATTGGGCGTTTAAGTTAAATAACTCATAAACTACAAAACATAAAAATAAAAAAAAGTTCCAGCATGTGTCTCCACAGTAAGCTGAATAATAAAAAGTGTGAATGGAGTTTCTAGGTGAAAGTGACTTTTGACGTGCCTATAGAGCTGCCATTGAGCCCCATGTTAAATGTCTCAAATTTGAAAGCACTATATTTCTAAAACTATGAAACATTTCAAAGATTCCTTTTCAGACAAACATGTCCACCGTAAGATGAACCTAAGTAGGCTAGAATGGGGTTGCTAGGTGTAAGTATGTAGGACTAGTAGCATGCCAAAGTTTGTGCTATTGCCATAGAGAATGCATTGGGCGTTTAAGTTAAATAATTCATAAACTACAAAACATAAAAATAAAAAAAAGTTCCAGCATGTGTCTCCACAGTAAGCTGAATAATAAAAAGTGTGAATGGAGTTTCTAGGTGAAAGTGACTTTTGACGTGCCTATAGAGCTGCCATTGAGCCCCATGTTAAATGTCTCAAATTTGAAAGCACTATATTTCTAAAACTCTGAAACATTTCAAAGATTCCTTTTCAGACAAACATGTCCACCGTAAGATGAACCTAAGTAGGCTAGAATGGGGTTGCTTGGTGTAAGTATGTAGGACTAGTAGCATGCCAAAGTTTGTGCTATTGCCATAGAGAATGCATTGGGCGTTTAAGTTAAATAACTCATAAACTACAAAACATAAAAATAAAAAAAAGTTCCAGCATGTGTCTCCACAGTAAGCTGAATAATAAAAAGTGTGAATGGAGTTTCTAGGTGAAAGTGACTTTTGACGTGCCTATAGAGCTGCCATTGAGCCCCATGTTAAATGTCTCAAATTTGAAAGCACTATATTTCTAAAACTATGAAACATTTCAAAGATTTCTTTTCAGGCAAACATGTCCACCGTAAGATGAACCTAAGTAGGCTAGAATGGGGTTGCTAGGTGTAAGTATGTAGGACTAGTAGCATGCCAAAGTTTGTGCTATTGCCATAGAGAATGCATTGGGCGTTTAAGTTAAATAACTCAGAAACTATAAAACATTTCAAAGTAAAACTTTCCAGGATGTGTCTCCACAGTAAGCTGAATAATAAAAAGTGTGAATGGAGTTTCTAGGTGAAAGTGATTTTTTGATGTGCCAAAATCTGCCATTGAGCCCCATGTTAAAAGTCTCAAATTTGAAAGCACTATATTTCTAAAACTATGACACCTTTCAAAGATTCCTTTTCAGGCAAACATGTCCACCGTAAGATGAACCTAAGTAGACTAGAATGGGGTTGGTAGGTTTAAGTATGTAGGACTAGTAGCATGCCGAATTTTTTGCTATTGCCATAGAGAATGCATTGGGCGTTTAAGTTAAATAACTCAGAAACTACAAAACATTTCAAAGTAAAAAGTTCCAGGATGTGTCTCCACAGTAAGCTGAATAATAAAAAGTGTGAATGGAGTTTCTAGGTGAAAGTGATTTTTTGACGTGCCAAAATCTGCCATTGAGCCCCATGTTAAAAGTCTCAAATTTGAAAGCACTATATTTCTAAAACTATGACACCTTTCAAAGATTCCTTTTCAGGCAAACATGTCCACCGTAAGATGAACCTAAGTAGACTAGAATGGGGTTGCTAGGTGTAAGTATGTAGGACTAGTAGCATGCCAAAGTTTGTGCTATTGCCATAGAGAATGCATTGGGCGTTTAAGTTAAATAACTCATAAACTACAAAACATAAAAATAAAAAAAAGTTCCAGCATGTGTCTCCACAGTAAGCTGAATAATAAAAAGTGTGAATGGAGTTTCTAGGTGAAAGTGACTTTTGACGTGCCTATAGAGCTGCCATTGAGCCCCATGTTAAATGTCTCAAATTTGAAAGCACTATATTTCTAAAACTATGAAACATTTCAAAGATTCCTTTTCAGACAAACATGTCCACCGTAAGATGAACCTAAGTAGGCTAGAATGGGGTTGCTAGGTGTAAGTATGTAGGACTAGTAGCATGCCAAAGTTTGTGCTATTGCCATAGAGAATGCATTGGGCGTTTAAGTTAAATAACTCATAAACTACAAAACATAAAAATAAAAAAAAGTTCCAGCATGTGTCTCCACAGTAAGCTGAATAATAAAAAGTGTGAATGGAGTTTCTAGGTGAAAGTGACTTTTGACGTGCCTATAGAGCTGCCATTGAGCCCCATGTTAAATGTCTCAAATTTGAAAGCACTATATTTCTAAAACTCTGAAACATTTCAAAGATTCCTTTTCAGACAAACATGTCCACCGTAAGATGAACCTAAGTAGGCTAGAATGGGGTTGCTAGGTGTAAGTATGTAGGACTAGTAGCATGCCAAAGTTTGTGCTATTGCCATAGAGAATGCATTGGGCGTTTAAGTTAAATAACTCATAAACTACAAAACATAAAAATAAAAAAAAGTTCCAGCATGTGTCTCCACAGTAAGCTGAATAATAAAAAGTGTGAATGGAGTTTCTAGGTGAAAGTGACTTTTGACGTGCCTATAGAGCTGCCATTGAGCCCCATGTTAAATGTCTCAAATTTGAAAGCACTATATTTCTAAAACTCTGAAACATTTCAAAGATTTCTTTTCAGGCAAACATGTCCACCGTAAGATGAACCTAAGTAGGCTAGAATGGGGTTGCTAGGTGTAAGTATGTAGGACTAGTAGCATGCCAAAGTTTGTGCTATTGCCATAGAGAATGCATTGGGCGTTTAAGTTAAATAACTCATAAACTACAAAACATAAAAATAAAAAAAAGTTCCAGCATGTGTCTCCACAGTAAGCTGAATAATAAAAAGTGTGAATGGAGTTTCTAGGTGAAAGTGACTTTTGACGTGCCTATAGAGCTGCCATTGAGCCCCATGTTAAATGTCTCAAATTTGAAAGCACTATATTTCTAAAACTATGAAACATTTCAAAGATTTCTTTTCAGGCAAACATGTCCACCGTAAGATGAACCTAAGTAGGCTAGAATGGGGTTGCTAGGTGTAAGTATGTAGGACTAGTAGCATGCCAAAGTTTGTGCTATTGCCATAGAGAATGCATTGGGCGTTTAAGTTAAATAACTCAGAAACTATAAAACATTTCAAAGTAAAACTTTCCAGGATGTGTCTCCACAGTAAGCTGAATAATAAAAAGTGTGAATGGAGTTTCTAGGTGAAAGTGATTTTTTTACGTGCCAAAATCTGCCATTGAGCCCCATGTTAAAAGTCTCAAATTTGAAAGCACTATATTTCTAAAACTATGACACCTTTCAAAGATTCCTTTTCAGGCAAACATGTCCACCGTAAGATGAACCTAAGTAGACTAGAATGGGGTTGGTAGGTTTAAGTATGTAGGACTAGTAGCATGCCGAAGTTTTTGCTATTGCCATAGAGAATGCATTGGGCGTTTAAGTTAAATAACTCAGAAACTACAAAACATTTCAAAGTAAAAAGTTCCAGGATGTGTCTCCACAGTAAGCTGAATAATAAAAAGTGTGAATGGAGTTTCTAGGTGAAAGTGATTTTTTGACGTGCCAAAATCTGCCATTGAGCCCCATGTTAAAAGTCTCAAATTTGAAAGCACTATATTTCTAAAACTATGACACCTTTCAAAGATTCCTTTTCAGGCAAACATGTCCACCGTAAGATGAACCTAAGTAGACTAGAATGGGGTTGCTAGGTGTAAGTATGTAGGACTAGTAGCATGCCAAAGTTTGTGCTATTGCCATAGAGAATGCATTGGGCGTTTAAGTTAAATAACTCATAAACTACAAAACATAAAAATAAAAAAAAGTTCCAGCATGTGTCTCCACAGTAAGCTGAATAATAAAAAGTGTGAATGGAGTTTCTAGGTGAAAGTGACTTTTGACGTGCCTATAGAGCTGCCATTGAGCCCCATGTTAAATGTCTCAAATTTGAAAGCACTATATTTCTAAAACTATGAAACATTTCAAAGATTTCTTTTCAGGCAAACATGTCCACCGTAAGATGAACCTAAGTAGGCTAGAATGGGGTTGCTAGGTGTAAGTATGTAGGACTAGTAGCATGCCAAAGTTTGTGCTATTGCCATAGAGAATGCATTGGGCGTTTAAGTTAAATAACTCAGAAACTATAAAACATTTCAAAGTAAAACTTTCCAGGATGTGTCTCCACAGTAAGCTGAATAATAAAAAGTGTGAATGGAGTTTCTAGGTGAAAGTGATTTTTTGATGTGCCAAAATCTGCCATTGAGCCCCATGTTAAAAGTCTCAAATTTGAAAGCACTATATTTCTAAAACTATGACACCTTTCAAAGATTCCTTTTCAGGCAAACATGTCCACCGTAAGATGAACCTACGTAGACTAGAATGGGGTTGGTAGGTTTAAGTATGTAGGACTAGTAGCATGCCGAATTTTTTGCTATTGCCATAGAGAATGCATTGGGCGTTTAAGTTAAATAACTCAGAAACTACAAAACATTTCAAAGTAAAAAGTTCCAGGATGTGTCTCCACAGTAAGCTGAATAATAAAAAGTGTGAATGGAGTTTCTAGGTGAAAGTGATTTTTTGACGTGCCAAAATTTGCCATTGAGCCCCATGTTAAAAGTCTCAAATTTGAAAGCACTATATTTCTAAAACTATGACACCTTTCAAAGATTCCTTTTCAGGCAAACTTGTCCACCGTAAGATGAACCTAAGTAGACTAGAATGGGGTTGCTAGGTGTAAGTATGTAGGACTAGTAGCATGCCAAAGTTTGTGCTATTGCCATAGAGAATGCATTGGGCGTTTAAGTTAAATAACTCATAAACTACAAAACATAAAAATAAAAAAAAGTTCCAGCATGTGTCTCCACAGTAAGCTGAATAATAAAAAGTGTGAATGGAGTTTCTAGGTGAAAGTGACTTTTGACGTGCCTATAGAGCTGCCATTGAGCCCCATGTTAAATGTCTCAAATTTGAAAGCACTATATTTCTAAAACTATGAAACATTTCAAAGATTCCTTTTCAGACAAACATGTCCACCGTAAGATGAACCTAAGTAGGCTAGAATGGGGTTGCTAGGTGTAAGTATGTAGGACTAGTAGCATGCCAAAGTTTGTGCTATTGCCATAGAGAATGCATTGGGCGTTTAAGTTAAATAACTCATAAACTACAAAACATAAAAATAAAAAAAAGTTCCAGCATGTGTCTCCACAGTAAGCTGAATAATAAAAAGTGTGAATGGAGTTTCTAGGTGAAAGTGACTTTTGACGTGCCTATAGAGCTGCCATTGAGCCCCATGTTAAATGTCTCAAATTTGAAAGCACTATGGTCCTGATTCTTCAAAAACGAAATGCGCCAGAGTGTAACGGTGACGGAAACAGATATCGTATTTATCCGTCCGATCAAGCTACGTTGAGATGACGTGTTATTCAGAGAGTGGTGTGTACCACAGGTGCGCTGGCGTATCGCAGGTGTATGTCATACTGAAAGCAGCGGGTGCAAAGTGATCGGAAAAGCAACCGACAACCTCATCTGCATTGATCCACGCCCCATATCGTACCATAAAAGGCTTCAAGCATGACTCAGCAGACAGCAGTTTGTCTGAGATCACAGCCGCGGTCACTGCTATATCCAAGCTTACAATGGTGCGTGCTCCGCTGAAGCAATATAATTATAATTTATTTAATTAAGTTCGGGACCAAGGCGGGTGTTCACTCACACCTTTGCAGAGGTAAAACATATCCGATATTGAAAATATCGGATATGTCAATGCAAAAGTCGTATTTTCAGAGAGAGCGAGAGAGAGAGAGAGACGAGAGAGGGAGGGGGGCTGCATGGGCCCTCGACACTGTTGCGCGATAAAGAACAGTAGCCCATACATTCATAAGTAAATATATTATAGGCCTAGGCCTACCTCGTAGGCCTGGGATCCTCTTGTCTGAAGAAATTATAATCCAGTGAGTTTATCCAGTGAGTTAAACTATTCTGTGTGTGGCAGTGATCAATATAAATATACATTATTATAAATTCTGTCTGTGTGTCCGTCATGTTCACGAGTGGAGGTGAGCTGGTTTAAAACTGATATGACTGGCCGACTTTCAAACACGCTGCATTCATTAGGCTAATATTGGTCTTCTATTTTTTTATATAGGGCTAATTAGCCCTATTCATTTTCCAATGTGAATCGGATCGGCAGTACGCTGCTGTCTGCCCTCCGCCACACACACACACACACACACACACACACACACACACACACACACACACACACACACACACACACACACACACACACACACACACACACACACACGCACCCCCCCCCCCCCCCACACACACACACACACCGACAGTCTCCGTAACAAAACAATTTCATTAGGCCTGCCGCCGCCTACTGCAGGCATTACTGTCTACACTAAACTATGTTGGATTCGTACAGTGCAGAATGCAGATAAGCCTATGTTCTTATTATAACTGTGAATTTGTTTTTTAACATGCAGCGCGAGTCCGCGAGATCCGATCTACAAGCTCACAACCGTTGCACTTCGAGTAGAAGGCTGCCGAGTGAGCATCCCCAATCGCGCATGATATAAATATCCTAATAAATAAATAAAAAGGTGTCGGCTTGCGGGGCAGTTTCTGTATATGGGACTCTATAGGCTAACTTGCCTATAATGCATGCATTTAGGCATACAAGTGCACTCGGCTTTTATATATATATATATCGTTTTTTGTGCTGATTTTTTGTGCTGATCGACCAATATGTTGGGGGCACATGCCTACATATTTTTTCTGAGATTTGGGGACTATTTATTGATTCAGCATGAAGACTAAAGCCTTCTGAATAAATCTATTTGCAAGTGTATGCTTCCGCAAATTTCTCCGCCACCTAAAGAGGTGGCGGAGGATTTAGCGGAGTTACCGACGAACCAAAGTCAGCGTCAAGTTCACGGCCATTTCCATGAATTCCAAATTAATGTGGGAAATCCACGTAAATGCCTTTCCGCCAGCGTCACGGCAATATATCAGCGGAAACACGTTGAAGAATCAGGCCCATTATTTCTAAAACTATGAAACATTTCAAAGATTCCTTTTCAGGCAAACATGTCCACCGTAAGATGAACCTAAGTAGGCTAGAATGGGGTTGCTAGGTGTAAGTATGTAGGACTAGTAGCATGCCAAAGTTTGTGCTATTGCCATAGAGAATGCATTGGGTGTTTAAGTTAAATAACTCATAAACTACAAAACATAAAAATAAAAAAAAGTTCCAGCATGTGTCTCCACAGTAAGCTGAATAATAAAAAGTGTGAATGGAGTTTCTAGGTGAAAGTGACTTTTGACGTGCCTATAGAGCTGCCATTGAGCCCCATGTTAAATGTCTCAAATTTGAAAGCACTATATTTCTAAAACTCTGAAACATTTCAAAGATTTCTTTTCAGGCAAACATGTCCACCGTAAGATGAACCTAAGTAGGCTAGAATGGGGTTGCTAGGTGTAAGTATGTAGGACTAGTAGCATGCCAAAGTTTGTGCTATTGCCATAGAGAATGCATTGGGCGTTTAAGTTAAATAACTCATAAACTACAAAACATAAAAATAAAAAAAAGTTCCAGCATGTGTCTCCACAGTAAGCTGAATAATAAAAAGTGTGAATGGAGTTTCTAGGTGAAAGTGACTTTTGACGTGCCTATAGAGCTGCCATTGAGCCCCATGTTAAATGTCTCAAATTTGAAAGCACTATATTTCTAAAACTATGAAACATTTCAAAGATTTCTTTTCAGGCAAACATGTCCACCGTAAGATGAACCTAAGTAGGCTAGAATGGGGTTGCTAGGTGTAAGTATGTAGGACTAGTAGCATGCCAAAGTTTGTGCTATTGCCATAGAGAATGCATTGGGCGTTTAAGTTAAATAACTCAGAAACTATAAAACATTTCAAAGTAAAACTTTCCAGGATGTGTCTCCACAGTAAGCTGAATAATAAAAAGTGTGAATGGAGTTTCTAGGTGAAAGTGATTTTTTGATGTGCCAAAATCTGCCATTGAGCCCCATGTTAAAAGTCTCAAATTTGAAAGCACTATATTTCTAAAACTATGACACCTTTCAAAGATTCCTTTTCAGACAAACATGTCCACCGTAAGATGAACCTAAGTAGACTAGAATGGGGTTGGTAGGTTTAAGTATGTAGGACTAGTAGCATGCCGAATTTTTTGCTATTGCCATAGAGAATGCATTGGGCGTTTAAGTTAAATAACTCAGAAACTACAAAACATTTCAAAGTAAAAAGTTCCAGGATGTGTCTCCACAGTAAGCTGAATAATAAAAAGTGTGAATGGAGTTTCTAGGTGAAAGTGATTTTTTGACGTGCCAAAATTTGCCATTGAGCCCCATGTTAAAAGTCTCAAATTTGAAAGCACTATATTTCTAAAACTATGACACCTTTCAAAGATTCCTTTTCAGGCAAACTTGTCCACCGTAAGATGAACCTAAGTAGACTAGAATGGGGTTGCTAGGTGTAAGTATGTAGGACTAGTAGCATGCCAAAGTTTGTGCTATTGCCATAGAGAATGCATTGGGCGTTTAAGTTAAATAACTCATAAACTACAAAACATAAAAATAAAAAAAAGTTCCAGCATGTGTCTCCACAGTAAGCTGAATAATAAAAAGTGTGAATGGAGTTTCTAGGTGAAAGTGACTTTTGACGTGCCTATAGAGCTGCCATTGAGCCCCATGTTAAATGTCTCAAATTTGAAAGCACTATATTTCTAAAACTATGAAACATTTCAAAGATTCCTTTTCAGACAAACATGTCCACCGTAAGATGAACCTAAGTAGGCTAGAATGGGGTTGCTAGGTGTAAGTATGTAGGACTAGTAGCATGCCAAAGTTTGTGCTATTGCCATAGAGAATGCATTGGGCGTTTAAGTTAAATAACTCAGAAACTATAAAACATTTCAAAGTAAAACTTTCCAGGATGTGTCTCCACAGTAAGCTGAATAATAAAAAGTGTGAATGGAGTTTCTAGGTGAAAGTGATTTTTTGATGTGCCAAAATCTGCCATTGAGCCCCATGTTAAAAGTCTCAAATTTGAAAGCACTATATTTCTAAAACTATGACACCTTTCAAAGATTCCTTTTCAGGCAAACATGTCCACCGTAAGATGAACCTAAGTAGACTAGAATGGGGTTGGTAGGTTTAAGTATGTAGGACTAGTAGCATGCCGAATTTTTTGCTATTGCCATAGAGAATGCATTGGGCGTTTAAGTTAAATAACTCAGAAACTACAAAACATTTCAAAGTAAAAAGTTCCAGGATGTGTCTCCATGCACAGTAAGCTGAATAATAAAAAGTGTGAATGGAGCCCAGGCCGTAGCGTAACGGTCTGGGCACCGGACTGGTGATCCAGTCGCGGTGTGCCGCGGGTTCGACTCCCGGACCCGACACGGCCTTTACCGCATGTCATCCCCCCATCTCTCTCCCGTTTCCTGTCAGCCTACTTTCTATCCCTTAAAAAAATCAATAAAGGCGTAAGCCGCAAAAAAAAAAATCTTAAAAAACAAACAAAAAAAGTGTGAATGGAGTTTCTAGGTGAAAGTGATTTTTTGACGTGCCAAAATTTGCCATTGAGCCCCATGTTAAAACTCTCAAATTTGAAAGCACTATATTTCTAAAACTATGACACCTTTCAAAGATTCCTTTTCAGGCAAACATGTCCACCGTAAGATGAACCTAAGTAGGCTAGAATGGGGTTGCTAGGTGTAAGTATGTAGGACTAGTAGCATGCCAAAGTTTGTGCTATTGCCATAGAGAATGCATTGGGCGTTTAAGTTAAATAACTCAGAAACTATAAAACATTTCAAAGTAAAACTTTCCAGGATGTGTCTCCACAGTAAGCTGAATAATAAAAAGTGTGAATGGAGTTTCTAGGTGAAAGTGATTTTTTGATGTGCCAAAATCTGCCATTGAGCCCCATGTTAAAAGTCTCAAATTTGAAAGCACTATATTTCTAAAACTATGACACCTTTCAAAGATTCCTTTTCAGGCAAACATGTCCACCGTAAGATGAACCTACGTAGACTAGAATGGGGTTGGTAGGTTTAAGTATGTAGGACTAGTAGCATGCCGAATTTTTTGCTATTGCCATAGAGAATGCATTGGGCGTTTAAGTTAAATAACTCAGAAACTACAAAACATTTCAAAGTAAAAAGTTCCAGGATGTGTCTCCACAGTAAGCTGAATAATAAAAAGTGTGAATGGAGTTTCTAGGTGAAAGTGATTTTTTGACGTGCCAAAATTTGCCATTGAGCCCCATGTTAAAAGTCTCAAATTTGAAAGCACTATATTTCTAAAACTATGACACCTTTCAAAGATTCCTTTTCAGGCAAACTTGTCCACCGTAAGATGAACCTAAGTAGACTAGAATGGGGTTGCTAGGTGTAAGTATGTAGGACTAGTAGCATGCCAAAGTTTGTGCTATTGCCATAGAGAATGCATTGGGCGTTTAAGTTAAATAACTCATAAACTACAAAACATAAAAATAAAAAAAAGTTCCAGCATGTGTCTCCACAGTAAGCTGAATAATAAAAAGTGTGAATGGAGTTTCTAGGTGAAAGTGACTTTTGACGTGCCTATAGAGCTGCCATTGAGCCCCATGTTAAATGTATCAAATTTGAAAGCACTATATTTCTAAAACTATGAAACATTTCAAAGATTCCTTTTCAGACAAACATGTCCACCGTAAGATGAACCTAAGTAGGCTAGAATGGGGTTGCTAGGTGTAAGTATGTAGGACTAGTAGCATGCCAAAGTTTGTGCTATTGCCATAGAGAATGCATTGGGCGTTTAAGTTAAATAACTCATAAACTACAAAACATAAAAATAAAAAAAAGTTCCAGCATGTGTCTCCACAGTAAGCTGAATAATAAAAAGTGTGAATGGAGTTTCTAGGTGAAAGTGACTTTTGACGTGCCTATAGAGCTGCCATTGAGCCCCATGTTAAATGTCTCAAATTTGAAAGCACTATATTTCTAAAACTATGAAACATTTCAAAGATTCCTTTTCAGGCAAACATGTCCACCGTAAGATGAACCTAAGTAGGCTAGAATGGGGTTGCTAGGTGTAAGTATGTAGGACTAGTAGCATGCCAAAGTTTGTGCTATTGCCATAGAGAATGCATTGGGCGTTTAAGTTAAATAACTCATAAACTACAAAACATAAAAATAAAAAAAAGTTCCAGCATGTGTCTCCACAGTAAGCTGAATAATAAAAAGTGTGAATGGAGTTTCTAGGTGAAAGTGACTTTTGACGTGCCTATAGAGCTGCCATTGAGCCCCATGTTAAATGTCTCAAATTTGAAAGCACTATATTTCTAAAACTATGAAACATTTCAAAGATTCCTTTTCAGGCAAACATGTCCACCGTAAGATGAACCTAAGTAGGCTAGAATGGGGTTGCTAGGTGTAAGTATGTAGGACTAGTAGCATGCCAAAGTTTGTGCTATTGCCATAGAGAATGCATTGGGCGTTTAAGTTAAATAACTCATAAACTACAAAACATAAAAATAAAAAAAAGTTCCAGCATGTGTCTCCACAGTAAGCTGAATAATAAAAAGTGTGAATGGAGTTTCTAGGTGAAAGTGACTTTTGACGTGCCTATAGAGCTGCCATTGAGCCCCATGTTAAATGTCTCAAATTTGAAAGCACTATATTTCTAAAACTCTGAAACATTTCAAAGATTCCTTTTCAGACAAACATGTCCACCGTAAGATGAACCTAAGTAGGCTAGAATGGGGTTGCTAGGTGTAAGTATGTAGGACTAGTAGCATGCCAAAGTTTGTGCTATTGCCATAGAGAATGCATTGGGCGTTTAAGTTAAATAACTCATAAACTACAAAACATAAAAATAAAAAAAAGTTCCAGCATGTGTCTCCACAGTAAGCTGAATAATAAAAAGTGTGAATGGAGTTTCTAGGTGAAAGTGATTTTTTGACGTGCCAAAATCTGCCATTGAGCCCCATGTTAAAAGTCTCAAATTTGAAAGCACTATATTTCTAAAACTATGACACCTTTCAAAGATTCCTTTTCAGGCAAACATGTCCACCGTAAGATGAACCTAAGTAGACTAGAATGGGGTTGGTAGGTTTAAGTATGTAGGACTAGTAGCATGCCGAAGTTTTTGCTATTGCCATAGAGAATGCATTGGGCGTTTAAGTTAAATAACTCAGAAACTACAAAACATTTCAAAGTAAAAAGTTCCAGGATGTGTCTCCACAGTAAGCTGAATAATAAAAAGTGTGAATGGAGTTTCTAGGTGAAAGTGATTTTTTGACGTGCCAAAATCTGCCATTGAGCCCCATGTTAAAAGTCTCAAATTTGAAAGCACTATATTTCTAAAACTATGACACCTTTCAAAGATTCCTTTTCAGGCAAACATGTCCACCGTAAGATGAACCTAAGTAGACTAGAATGGGGTTGCTAGGTGTAAGTATGTAGGACTAGTAGCATGCCAAAGTTTGTGCTATTGCCATAGAGAATGCATTGGGCGTTTAAGTTAAATAACTCATAAACTACAAAACATAAAAATAAAAAAAAGTTCCAGCATGTGTCTCCACAGTAAGCTGAATAATAAAAAGTGTGAATGGAGTTTCTAGGTGAAAGTGACTTTTGACGTGCCTATAGAGCTGCCATTGAGCCCCATGTTAAATGTCTCAAATTTGAAAGCACTATATTTCTAAAACTATGAAACATTTCAAAGATTTCTTTTCAGGCAAACATGTCCACCGTAAGATGAACCTAAGTAGGCTAGAATGGGGTTGCTAGGTGTAAGTATGTAGGACTAGTAGCATGCCAAAGTTTGTGCTATTGCCATAGAGAATGCATTGGGCGTTTAAGTTAAATAACTCAGAAACTATAAAACATTTCAAAGTAAAACTTTCCAGGATGTGTCTCCACAGTAAGCTGAATAATAAAAAGTGTGAATGGAGTTTCTAGGTGAAAGTGATTTTTTGATGTGCCAAAATCTGCCATTGAGCCCCATGTTAAAAGTCTCAAATTTGAAAGCACTATATTTCTAAAACTATGACACCTTTCAAAGATTCCTTTTCAGGCAAACATGTCCACCGTAAGATGAACCTAAGTAGACTAGAATGGGGTTGGTAGGTTTAAGTATGTAGGACTAGTAGCATGCCGAATTTTTTGCTATTGCCATAGAGAATGCATTGGGCGTTTAAGTTAAATAACTCAGAAACTACAAAACATTTCAAAGTAAAAAGTTCCAGGATGTGTCTCCACAGTAAGCTGAATAATAAAAAGTGTGAATGGAGTTTCTAGGTGAAAGTGATTTTTTGACGTGCCAAAATTTGCCATTGAGCCCCATGTTAAAAGTCTCAAATTTGAAAGCACTATATTTCTAAAACTATGACACCTTTCAAAGATTCCTTTTCAGGCAAACTTGTCCACCGTAAGATGAACCTAAGTAGACTAGAATGGGGTTGCTAGGTGTAAGTATGTAGGACTAGTAGCATGCCAAAGTTTGTGCTATTGCCATAGAGAATGCATTGGGCGTTTAAGTTAAATAACTCATAAACTACAAAACATAAAAATAAAAAAAAGTTCCAGCATGTGTCTCCACAGTAAGCTGAATAATAAAAAGTGTGAATGGAGTTTCTAGGTGAAAGTGACTTTTGACGTGCCTATAGAGCTGCCATTGAGCCCCATGTTAAATGTCTCAAATTTGAAAGCACTATATTTCTAAAACTATGAAACATTTCAAAGATTCCTTTTCAGACAAACATGTCCACCGTAAGATGAACCTAAGTAGGCTAGAATGGGGTTGCTAGGTGTAAGTATGTAGGACTAGTAGCATGCCAAAGTTTGTGCTATTGCCATAGAGAATGCATTGGGCGTTTAAGTTAAATAACTCATAAACTACAAAACATAAAAATAAAAAAAAGTTCCAGCATGTGTCTCCACAGTAAGCTGAATAATAAAAAGTGTGAATGGAGTTTCTAGGTGAAAGTGACTTTTGACGTGCCTATAGAGCTGCCATTGAGCCCCATGTTAAATGTCTCAAATTTGAAAGCACTATATTTCTAAAACTATGAAACATTTCAAAGATTCCTTTTCAGGCAAACATGTCCACCGTAAGATGAACCTAAGTAGGCTAGAATGGGGTTGCTAGGTGTAAGTATGTAGGACTAGTAGCATGCCAAAGTTTGTGCTATTGCCATAGAGAATGCATTGGGCGTTTAAGTTAAATAACTCATAAACTACAAAACATAAAAATAAAAAAAAGTTCCAGCATGTGTCTCCACAGTAAGCTGAATAATAAAAAGTGTGAATGGAGTTTCTAGGTGAAAGTGACTTTTGACGTGCCTATAGAGCTGCCATTGAGCCCCATGTTAAATGTCTCAAATTTGAAAGCACTATATTTCTAAAACTCTGAAACATTTCAAAGATTTCTTTTCAGGCAAACATGTCCACCGTAAGATGAACCTAAGTAGGCTAGAATGGGGTTGCTAGGTGTAAGTATGTAGGACTAGTAGCATGCCAAAGTTTGTGCTATTGCCATAGAGAATGCATTGGGCGTTTAAGTTAAATAACTCATAAACTACAAAACATAAAAATAAAAAAAAGTTCCAGCATGTGTCTCCACAGTAAGCTGAATAATAAAAAGTGTGAATGGAGTTTCTAGGTGAAAGTGACTTTTGACGTGCCTATAGAGCTGCCATTGAGCCCCATGTTAAATGTCTCAAATTTGAAAGCACTATATTTCTAAAACTATGAAACATTTCAAAGATTTCTTTTCAGGCAAACATGTCCACCGTAAGATGAACCTAAGTAGGCTAGAATGGGGTTGCTAGGTGTAAGTATGTAGGACTAGTAGCATGCCAAAGTTTGTGCTATTGCCATAGAGAATGCATTGGGCGTTTAAGTTAAATAACTCAGAAACTATAAAACATTTCAAAGTAAAACTTTCCAGGATGTGTCTCCACAGTAAGCTGAATAATAAAAAGTGTGAATGGAGTTTCTAGGTGAAAGTGATTTTTTGATGTGCCAAAATCTGCCATTGAGCCCCATGTTAAAAGTCTCAAATTTGAAAGCACTATATTTCTAAAACTATGACACCTTTCAAAGATTCCTTTTCAGGCAAACATGTCCACCGTAAGATGAACCTAAGTAGACTAGAATGGGGTTGGTAGGTTTAAGTATGTAGGACTAGTAGCATGCCGAATTTTTTGCTATTGCCATAGAGAATGCATTGGGCGTTTAAGTTAAATAACTCAGAAACTACAAAACATTTCAAAGTAAAAAGTTCCAGGATGTGTCTCCACAGTAAGCTGAATAATAAAAAGTGTGAATGGAGTTTCTAGGTGAAAGTGATTTTTTGACGTGCCAAAATTTGCCATTGAGCCCCATGTTAAAAGTCTCAAATTTGAAAGCACTATATTTCTAAAACTATGACACCTTTCAAAGATTCCTTTTCAGGCAAACTTGTCCACCGTAAGATGAACCTAAGTAGACTAGAATGGGGTTGCTAGGTGTAAGTATGTAGGACTAGTAGCATGCCAAAGTTTGTGCTATTGCCATAGAGAATGCATTGGGCGTTTAAGTTAAATAACTCATAAACTACAAAACATAAAAATAAAAAAAAGTTCCAGCATGTGTCTCCACAGTAAGCTGAATAATAAAAAGTGTGAATGGAGTTTCTAGGTGAAAGTGACTTTTGACGTGCCTATAGAGCTGCCATTGAGCCCCATGTTAAATGTCTCAAATTTGAAAGCACTATATTTCTAAAACTATGAAACATTTCAAAGATTCCTTTTCAGACAAACATGTCCACCGTAAGATGAACCTAAGTAGGCTAGAATGGGGTTGCTAGGTGTAAGTATGTAGGACTAGTAGCATGCCAAAGTTTGTGCTATTGCCATAGAGAATGCATTGGGCGTTTAAGTTAAATAACTCAGAAACTATAAAACATTTCAAAGTAAAACTTTCCAGGATGTGTCTCCACAGTAAGCTGAATAATAAAAAGTGTGAATGGAGTTTCTAGGTGAAAGTGATTTTTTGATGTGCCAAAATCTGCCATTGAGCCCCATGTTAAAAGTCTCAAATTTGAAAGCACTATGGGCTGTATTTTGCGTGTCTTAAGTAACAGGTCTTATTCCCTAACTTGAGTAAACTAAAGGCCTGGAGGCGTGATCAATGCCATTTGGCTATTCTGAGTGGCCAAAGAGCATTGACCACGCCTCCAGGTCTTTAGTTTACTCAAGTTAGGGAATAAGACCTGGTACTTAAGACACGCAAAATACAGCCCTATATTTCTAAAACTATGACACCTTTCAAAGATTCCTTTTCAGGCAAACATGTCCACCGTAAGATGAACCTAAGTAGACTAGAATGGGGTTGGTAGGTTTAAGTATGTAGGACTAGTAGCATGCCGAATTTTTTGCTATTGCCATAGAGAATGCATTGGGCGTTTAAGTTAAATAACTCAGAAACTACAAAACATTTCAAAGTAAAAAGTTCCAGGATGTGTCTCCACAGTAAGCTGAATAATAAAAAGTGTGAATGGAGCCCAGGCCGTAGCGTAACGGTCTGGGCACCGGACTGGTGATCCAGTCGCGGTGTGCCGCGGGTTCGACTCCCGGACCCGACACGGCCTTTACCGCATGTCATCCCCCCATCTCTCTCCCGTTTCCTGTCAGCCTACTTTCTATCCCTTAAAAAAATCAATAAAGGCGTAAGCCGCAAAAAAAATAATCTTAAAAAACAAAAACAAAAAAGTGTGAATGGAGTTTCTAGGTGAAAGTGATTTTTTGACGTGCCAAAATTTGCCATTGAGCCCCATGTTAAAACTCTCAAATTTGAAAGCACTATATTTCTAAAACTATGACACCTTTCAAAGATTCCTTTTCAGGCAAACTTGTCCACCGTAAGATGAACCTAAGTAGACTAGAATGGGGTTGCTAGGTGTAAGTATGTAGGACTAGTAGCATGCCAAAGTTTGTGCTATTGCCATAGAGAATGCATTGGGCGTTTAAGTTAAATAACTCATAAACTACAAAACATAAAAATAAAAAAAAGTTCCAGCATGTGTCTCCACAGTAAGCTGAATAATAAAAAGTGTGAATGGAGTTTCTAGGTGAAAGTGACTTTTGACGTGCCTATAGAGCTGCCATTGAGCCCCATGTTAAATGTCTCAAATTTGAAAGCACTATATTTCTAAAACTATGAAACATTTCAAAGATTCCTTTTCAGACAAACATGTCCACCGTAAGATGAACCTAAGTAGGCTAGAATGGGGTTGCTAGGTGTAAGTATGTAGGACTAGTAGCATGCCAAAGTTTGTGCTATTGCCATAGAGAATGCATTGGGCGTTTAAGTTAAATAACTCATAAACTACAAAACATAAAAATAAAAAAAAGTTCCAGCATGTGTCTCCACAGTAAGCTGAATAATAAAAAGTGTGAATGGAGTTTCTAGGTGAAAGTGACTTTTGACGTGCCTATAGAGCTGCCATTGAGCCCCATGTTAAATGTCTCAAATTTGAAAGCACTATATTTCTAAAACTATGACACCTTTCAAAGATTCCTTTTCAGGCAAACATGTCCACCATAAGATGAACCTAAGTAGGCTAGAATGGGGTTGCTAGGTGTAAGTATGTAGGACTAGTAGCATGCCGAATTTTTTGCTATTGCCATAGAGAATGCATTGGGCGTTTAAGTGAAATAACTCAGAAACTACAAAACATTTCAAAGTAAAAAGTTCCAGCATGTGTCTCCACAGTAAGCTGAATAATAAAAAGTTTCTAGGTGAAAGTGACTTTTTTACTCTCCTCCTGCCTGACCCCCCTCGCCTACGTTCCTCCTGCCTGACCCCCCTCGCCTACGCTCCTCCTGCCTGACCCCCCTCGCCTACTCTCCTCCTGCCTGACCCCCCCCCCCTCGCCTACGTTCCTCCTGCCTGACCCCCCTCGCCTACGTTCCTCCTGCCTGACCCCCCTCGCCTACTCTCCTCCTGCCTGACCCCCCCCCCCCCCTCGCCTACTCTCCTCCTGCCTGACCCCCCCTCGCCTACGCTCCTCCTGCCTGACCCCCCTCGCCTACTCTCCTCCTGCCTGACCCCCCCCCCCTCGCCTACTCTCCTCCTGCCTGACCCCCCCTCGCCTACTCTCCTCCTGCCTGACCCCCCCTCGCCTACGCTCCTCCTGCCTGACCCCCCTCACCTACTCTCCTCCTGCCTGACCCCCCCTTGCCTACTCTCCTCCTGTCATCCCACTAAGTATTCTATGGATATTATCTGATTCATCCACCAGGGCTCTTAACTGCACACACTCCTACCTACTCAGCATCCTACTAGGAGTATGTGGCCGGCATACTTCTACTAGGATATGGATAATTGGATATGGACAGTGTCGGTGATCTATGGATAGCAATTATCCACTGTCTGTGATTTGAACCGGGTTTGAACCGGCACACTTCTACTAGGTATACTAGGGATAACATTTGACTTACCCGTTGGGCCACTGAGGCACACAATCATGGGGAATTTCTGTGCTGCTTTAAAGTTGTCCTTCTGAAAGTCAGTGTGCAAAGCAAAATGTCACAGAGCCACATGACTAATGTGGGATTTGAACCCTGGACCTGTGGATCACAAGCACGGCCACTCAGCACACTGAGCTAACTGCTGGTTACTACAACACAGCTTTTCTGTGCTACTTGATGTTAGTGTGGAATGCAAAGTGTCACAGTAAAGACTGGGGTGGGATTGGCCCCTTTATTTTTTTGTTTGAACTTGAGTGGGGTTTGAACCCACCATCTCCCGTTCATGTGACAGCGTTCTAACACACTGAGCCACTGGTTCGAGACAATTCACACTGCTTTTCTGTTTTTTTTGTTCTTCTGTAAATCGGTCTTGAAAGTAAAGACTTGAGTGTTGTTTGAACTCACCATCTCCCGATCATGTGGCAGCGTTCTAACACACTGAGCCACTGGTTCCAGACAATTCACACTACTTTTTTGTTTGTTTTGTTCTTCTGTAAATCGGTCTTGAAAGTAAAGACTTGAGTGTGGTTTGAACTCACCATCTCCCGATCATGTGGCAGCGTTCTAACACACTGAGCCACTGGCTCCAGACAATTCACACTGCTTTTTTGTTTGTTTTGTTCTTCTGTAAATCGGTCTTGAAAGTATAGACTTGAGTGTGGTTTGAACTCACCATCTCCCGATCATGTGGCAGCGTTCTAACACACTGAGCCACTGGTTCCAGACAATTCACACTACTTTTTTGTTTGTTTTGTTCTTCTGTAAATCGGTCTTGAAAGTAAAGACTTGAGTGTGGTTTGAACTCACCATCTCCCGATCATGTGGCAGCGTTCTAACACACTGAGCCACTGGCTCCAGACAATTCACACTGCTTTTTTGTTTGTTTTGTTCTTCTGTAAATCGGTCTTGAAAGTAAAGACTTGAGTGGGGTTTGAACTCACCATCTCCCAAACATGTGGCCAGTGTTCTAACACACAGACAATTCACACTGCTTTTATGTTCTCCTGAAATTGGTCTTGTTCATCTAGTTTTTCACCCAGTGAGATCAGCCTAAGAGTCATAGGATTTTCTGTACCTCATTTCAACTGCCGAAAGCCTGGATTGAACCAGGGAGGGACCTTTAGATATTCAGTCTAATGCCCAACTGCGCTATTTCGGCTTGTAAGTGTCACATCCAGAATATATTTTTCAATGTATTGTTAGTTCTTAAACAAATAAACTCATAGTTTTCCCCCAGTGAGATCAGCCTGGGAGTTTTTCTGTACCTCATTTGACCTGCTGAAAACCGGTTCCATTTGTACACTGTCAAAGTCACTAACTTAATACTATCAACATCTATCTATTCTATAGACCCTCTACTATAGCACTATATTTCTAAAACTATAAAACATTTCAAAGATTCCTTTTCAGGCAAACATGTCCACCATAAGATGAACCTAAATAGGTTTGAATGGGGTTTCTAGGTGTAAGTCTGTAGGACTAGTAGCATGCCAAAGTTTGTGCTATTGCCATTGAGAATGCATTGGGCGTTTAAGTTAATCGTCGAAAACCATGAAAAACAACATACCGTAGTATGTCGTCGAAAATCGCTCAAAGAAGTGTCTACCCTTGAATTTTCTGCATGTTGTCTTGCACATGCAAGACGTTGTCTTGGTTTTCTTTTATTGATACTTTTACTAAACTCAAATAGTTTTTCCACTACTGAGTGGTCTCTCACACTCAAAGACTATATTATAGCCCATAGGAGAGACGGGAGACCCAGACCACTGTTAATGATTCTGAACTCAATAGGAAGAACTTTTAATGATTTGGGAGTTCAAGGTTTAAGTTAAATCTTGTTATCTAAAATGCGGAATGTCTAACGACATCCTAACTATACAGGCTGAAACGATATAGTATGATGCTTGCTTATTTTATGGATATACATACTGTTGACTTTTACAACTTTGTAGTGAGTAATAAAAAAATAAAAAAAAAGTATATTAAACACACACAAATACATTGCATTAAACAGTGCTGCCTCCGGGCGGGTCTTTGCGCAACCGCTCCGGACCATGATGGATGTAAATGAGGCAGAGTCAACTGTTCATGAGGGACGGGTTAACCTCATCTACATTAACAATACACCCAGTGACGACTCGAGCCAATTCTTCAGATAGTCTCCATGTATGTCCTGGCGGATCAAATCCAGTCTGTTTTGCCTGCACGGGGGGTGGAGCTCTGTGTTTCTCGTGTGTGTTTAAACAGATGCTTCAACACGTTAAGACAAAGTGTTTCTTTACACGTGCAAAGTTAACAACAGACATTAATATACTTGGCATCTTTGACAGACAAAGCCCATTCAAGTGGGCTCTGATCCAGAAAAGGTTGCCATATAGGATTGTTATTTAAAAGGGCATTTCATAGAAATAACATTTATTCTGCAAGTAAACTCACATTTACACATGAAATGATCAAGAAGTCTCACATTACATCATTGGTCAAGTTAATAGTTTTCTCCCGGTGGTGTCATCAGGAGGACATCACTTCATTGTCCCATGCAGTGTTCAATACAGCTCAGTGAAAGCACAAGAATGGGTGAACCACTCGAGTCCTTTAAGAATCAGACACACTCGCCTACAGTGATGAATCAATTCAATCATGTTATTATGTTCTTGGTCATGAATAAAAAACGCTACTTGTTAGTACAGGGATCCACAGGAGGTTGGTATAAGCCAGTCCCTCTCCCTCAACATAGGTCTACTTTGCATAGTCTCTCCCCTGGGCTCCGTGGAGTGGAGTGGAGTGGAGTGGGTTAGGGTGTGGTGGAAGGAGAGGAATTACTGCAAAAAGGTTCCAGAAAGTCCAGGGAATGGGATGAAAGACCACATTCTCATATATTGCTCAAAGTCCACCCACCGTGCCCTTAAATCACATGGTCAAACATGTGCATGGACTGCATGATGTTCTCATCCTGCATGGAATGGACAAATGAACAAAAGAACAGCTTTATTTAGAAGCCAGTGGGCAGATTAAGAAACATTTCACAACAGGGCTATATAAAAATGTTTGTTTCCATTTTATTTCTATCTAGTTCCTATACCCTTTTCAGTGTATGTTATACCCATTTCCAATAAACTAAACAAGGGCTCATACAATCCATTTTATGAGGCAGGAGGTGTTCACTGTTAGCCTCCCATTAATTCAGCGTTCAACTCTCTCAGCTCCTTCTTTCTGATTTGCTGACAAGTTAACAAGCTTCAATCTAATGGTTCACTCTTAGGCTGTCTTTATAAGCATTAAGCAGTTCACAAGTCGATGGCATCATTGTTATGAACCGTATGATGTAGAATAGATGTTAGCGTGTTAGGGCTTTTAGATACACATGTCTTTAAAGGGCTCAATATTTAAATGTTTGTTTCTGAGGATTGTATGTAAATCTGTATATTAATTCATGCCTTAAAGGGTTCTATGTTGATGCATGATTAACTCTGTATCTCATGCTCTGCTTATGGTGGGTTTGTGATCTCAGATTCTATGTTATGCTTGTGCAGGAATAATCTGTAGTATCACAGGAGCAGAGTCACACCGCCAAACTGCAATAAATGGTAAATGGTTCTTCCTGAGCTGAACTGTCGAACTGAAGTAGAATTGGAGTAACTCTAACGATTAACCACAACTATTAACGTGGAAATTCACCTCATGAAACAGAGGGCTGTATTTTGCGTGTCTTAAGTACCAGGTCTTATTACCTAACTTGAGTAAACTAAAGACCTGGAGGCGTGATCAATGCCATTTGGCTATTCTGAGTGGCCAAAGAGCATTGATCACGCCTCCAGGTCTTTAGTTTACTCAAGTTGGGTAATAAGACCTGGTACTTAAGACACGCAAAATACAGCCCCTAGTGTCCTAATTTGAGGGTGAACGTTACATTTGGTGAAAATAGCAGATTTACAAGCTCACAATGTGTTAATTTATGAGCTTGTAAACTGGCTATTTTCTGCAAAGAGATGTAGCGGGGGGAAATTGGAGGGGGCCTAGTATAGATTCCCGGGGGACTCAGGTTAACAAAGAATAGTACTATAGGGTATAATGTAGGAGACCTTTTGACATGAGTCCAAGAACTCCTCTATGGTAACCACTCCATCGTTGTTCGTGTCCATTTTCTGTTGAGATGAAACACAGGACTTCAACAAGTTACAAACTCCAGGACACAGAACCTGGCATACAGTATGGATGCACTGTATGTGTTCATTTAATGTTTAATGTTTTTACACTCTGAGTTAAATTGATCAGTCAGGTTTACTGTGGCTTCTTTACACAAATAATAAAAACCTGACAATCATTCTTTTGTAGCAGTGTGATTTAACATTGAACTCACACTGCACCATTGAAGGTCTGCCCTAGCAGACAAATACTGTTTTGAACTGTTTGTGAACTCTTCATGATGAAGATTCAGGAGGGGAGATTATACTCTACTCCTGCGATTATACTCTACTTCTGCGAGTTACATTTGTGTGGTGCACATTTTATGAAACTCCAAACAAATCTTTTTCATGGCAGCCATATTGCCAATAGTTGGATGTGTGATGTTACTGTAGCCTGAGTTAGCCGCTAAGCGAACAAGGGGCAGCATCGAGCAGCCGTCCAGCACATTGTCCATGTTGGCAAGCCGTGGTGGACAGAATCGTTTATCACATGAAACAAAGTACTTCCTCCCCCATCTCAGCCAAGCTGTGGAAAGGCTCTGCTACACGGAACAGCACCTTAATTAGTAAGGAACACCTGAAGGAAGTAACATTACACAACTATGTCAATATGGCTGTCGTGAAAAACGTCTATTATCCAGCCTGGTGATCAGATAATTGGATATCCTAGTCTGGATAACAGCCCTCACCTTTTGCATTCTTTGTTTGACTATCACATTGCATTGTTATATCCTGGCTAGTGTTTGTTTGCTTGGTTTACCTGGAAGAAGAGCTCAACGTGATCTTTGGGTGAGTTGTCTTTCATATTGGGGTAGGTGTACTTTCCCATCATGTCATAGATAGAACGCATGATGTCTGTCATCTCCTGGACAGGACCAAGAAAGAGGGGGTGATGTTGTGGAGAGCACTACAGAAGTCACACCTCTCATAACCACTTTCAAACTGGCGTCCCTATTTTGGGGCATGTCATTATAGGCCTTTCTGTTTTTTCTTTTTTATTATTATGAAAGATTGTAGATAGGTTTGCAGCGCAACAATATCATACACTACAGTATGAACAGGGTTTAAGGGCACTGTGGGCACATGTGGGTTTACATGTGCATCCACACACACAAATACAGGGCCCTGGTCACCTCTCTGGTGATGCAGCCATCTTTGTTGAGGTCGTACAGGTTGAAGGCCCAGTGGAGTCTGTCAGTGATGGAGCCTCGTAGGATGATTGACAGGCCTGTTACAAAGTCCTTTAGCAGGGCAAATGAATGGATTCATGAAAGAAGGGAGAAAAACAGAGAGAGATCGTTTTAGATACCGTTACAGACACACTGAAAGAGCACACTGTGCACACAAACAAACAGCAGAAAGTCCCATCGCAAGGAATAATACATGATAAACTTAATGTGAAGTGTTCATTTAACTAGAATAAACCATGGGGTAAGAGGAGAGACAGAGCACAGCAAAGCACGTTGGCTGGAAAGTAGAGGCCAATGAGATCACACCTCAAAGCTGACTGCTCCGTTGTTGTTGGTGTCAAAGGCTTCAAACAGGAAGTGAGCATACATACTGGAATCTGACAGGAAGAGAAAATACAGTAGAGTACAGTGACCGCTAAGATATAGTGGCACCTTTCACTCTAGTTCAAGGGTTCCCAAACCTTCAGCTCCAGACCCAAAACATACATTTTGTGTATCCCCGGGACCCATAACTTACAAAAATGTATTAATATAGGCAAATTTACTAATGGCCCATAATATTGCGGGTCTCCGTGACCTGAAAATGGCATTATAATGTGCACGCACGCACGCACGCACGCACGCACGCACACATGCACGCACGCAATAAAGCAGTTACTGTACAGACTACAAACTACAGACCTACTGGTCTGTCTGTCTGTCTGTCTGTCTGTGCGTGCGTGCGTGCGTGCGTGCGTGCGTGCCGTTGGTTTCTGTTAATACATTTCCAGCATCGTGGCTATGAGTGTGCAGCCTTTTGCCTCTTTTTTCATTGTTCATCCCCTTAGGCCTTTGGCACCTCATTAATATTGGTGCCCTTCTCCTGACTTTTCAGACAGTGTATGTATGCCATATCTCTGCAAATATGAAGGCATTTGAAGAATTGAGTGAAAAAAAAAAACATAACTGACCTCCCTGAGGAAAGAACTGGGCGTAGATGCTTTTAAAAACATCCTCATCCACCACACCACTGGGACACTCCTGTAAGAGCAGTAAGAAACACACCGAGCAAAAAACACAATTCATTCGTAAAAAGTGTGAAAGTTACCAATAGATACCTAAAAAGATACAGTAAAAGTAGAGGGGCACAGCGCAAAATGTCTAATCAAAGGGTGAAAGCAATTCCATAAAAGTGTGGTTTTAGAAGAGATTTTCTTAAAATTAACACGGCATCTCCAATGTTTTGGGGCCTTGGGAACAGGTAGAAGGAGCATGTCAGTCAACAGATAGGGGTCAGCCCTAACCAACCTTTAAAAGTAATCAATAAATCTTTGAAGTCAATTTAATCACTTGAATCTAGTGTCCCTATTATGTAATAATAGATGAACATTCAGCAAAAATAGCAGATCTAGAATTTCACAACACGTTGCGATGCAATGCTTGCTTTGTGAGCTTGTGATAAAATGTAAGCCTGTATATACTGGCAGGAGCCTATCTCCTGTTTCCTTAGCATGACGCAGCTTGGTTGAAGTGGACTGGCAGCCGGTGTAAAGATGAGGTAGGTAGGAGTGATGTGTTCTCCTTTCCTTGACCTATTAAGAAGTGCTGGAGCAGTGCGTAGAAAGTAGGTTGCTATAGCTCAGCGATTCTCAACCTGTGGGCCAGGGCCCACTGGTTGGCCTTGAGAATATTAAGTGGGCTCCAAAATACTGTACAAATCACAGAGATTTTAATTATTATATAACAATTAACTATCATTGTGATACGGGGGGGTACTTAATAGTAGTATACTATGTTAGTTCCATTGATCCAAGCTGCAACACAATCGATTGAATGATAATTAAAATAAATGTGCTCTAAGAATTGACAGAGTGATAGAAAAGGTTGAGAAGTTCCATAAATGTAAATTGTGTAAATAAAGGCATGCCTCACTTTCTCCAGGTCCCCAGATGCCAATATATATATATATATATATATATATATATATATATATATATATATATATATATATGTGTGTGTATGTATTTGTGTGTATATATATTTTTGTCAGCTGATATAAAAGTTCAGAATAAAATGACCCCTAATTTACCCCTACGTTCTTTACCATTGTTTTATCGTTTGCTGCAAGAGGGCTAGAAAATCCTAATAAACTCAATAATTGTATACTGTAGAAATACAATTCTGATGTATGTAGCATCAGTAGCATCAAAAGCAAGAACCACCAGATCTGATAGGGACATACAACATGCCTTCTGCATAACAATGGAAAGAGAAATACATGATAACAGATGATCAAGCCATGGGGGAACATACAATAATAAGATGGGACCTATACAGTAGAATCAAGCCCTGTGGTACACCACAGGACTTGATTTGGACGTTTGAGAACTACTTATTTAGAAGACATTTGTAGAATCGGCCTGAGGTTTTAATGGTTTACGACAACTATGCATTGCATGTACTACTACCAATAGTGTCCAGTGTCAAAAGCAGCACTGCGATCAGAGAACACAAATAGAACAATCCCCAGTAGTGCTATAGTCCACTAGTTAAAAGGAGGTCATTGGTGTCTTGGAGAAGGGCACTCTGTATGAATGAGATATCTTAAACTTCTTCAAAGATGTTGCTACTCATCCACATAACACATGATTAGTTGTCTTTTCCAGGACCGTAGCTAAAATATGGTGACATAGCAATTACTGAGGGTTGGAATCTACAGTAAACTATGTCTGTAGTTTTGTGTGTGTGTGTGTGTGTGTGTGTGTGTGTGTGTGTGTGTGTGTGTGTGTGTGTGTGTGTGTGTGTGCACGCGCACGTGCGTGTAACTGACATTTTTAAAACCTCTATATAGTATCTGTAGCTCTCTCTTGTCGAAGCTGGTCTGCTGCAGCAGCTTGTCCATGCCATCTGGTCTGTAACGCTGAGTAGAAGATTCTTCTTCATCTGCTTGATCAAACACTGAGTAGACACAGAGAGGAAACACATACCAGTCACACTCTGTAACACCATCAGTACAGCTGAACCTCTACGTTACATTTCTCAGTGTTCACGGGAACCTCAGTAGAGCTGGTGTACGACTAAGACAGACGATCCCAAACCTTTCAGCCACAGACCCAAAAATACACTATGAATTATCTACAAGCTCGCAACACAGCTCATTATTTTCACTACTACATTTCTTTTTAATTTATGGATTTTTGTATTCTTTTTTTTTTTAAGTCTGAAATTCTTTTAGAAATTTCTTTTCTTTTTTTGTCTTTTGTCTTTTGAAATAAGAAGATTTCTTTAGGAAAACAAAAACGAATGACTCCCGACCCCATAGAAATAGGTCTGTGACACCAAATGGGTGTCTGTGGGGTCAAACATATGAGATCTAGAGCCTGCTTTCTAGGGCCAGTAAAAGAGAGCGGTGGAGAGAAGTAGGACATAGAGTAGTCTTTTTTTAGCTGAGATTCTATGTTAAAATTCTCAGTTCCGAGGGGATACTGGGGCCTAATTTGAATGAGGCCAGGTAGTCGCTTGCAAAACAGGGGTTCAATCAGAGGAGAGGGAGAGAGAAAGTAACTCAGGACTCAGGAGTGTGTGTGTGTGCTCTCATACTGTATACTAGCTAAGTGAGTGACAGGTACGATTATTTTTTGTTGAGCGACACGAGTGGAAAAACGACTTGGTTTCACGGGGACAGTGCTTTTTGTAACGAGGCCAGACATTGCGGGGGTCCAGACGTCCACAGACAAGCACTTGCTTTGGTTGACGGAGGAGCTGGAGGAAGAGCGCCAGCATGGCATGAGCCTGAGGAACCGCTGCTTTATGGTCTTTTTATTGGCTTTAGATGGAGCGTTCCCTAGGAAACAACCAATCACAGCAAAGGTTAGAGGGGGAGACAGCATAACTACACAATTTGCTCCTTTCTTTCACATTACTTGTCTATACTGTATACTATACAGTACTATAGTAGGCCTACTATACAGTATTCTGCTGTAGGAGTAGTATAATTATTGCCGAATTTGAATTGAGTAGTCACCATATATAATAGTGACTACTCAAATCAAATTATTTCAGTGTATGAACTATTAGTAATGTATATTTTATTCTTTATGATAAAGTCATTCATATGGAACTGTCCACTTTATGTTGCCTACATCATGTCACGAGAATAACATACTAAACAAACTGCAGCACAAATGTTTACACTATAAAAGATTTTTCTTAAGCAAATTAGTTTGCTGGTCTGGTTTTGGCCCCATTGTGAGCCATATACAAATCCAAACTGTTGGCCATTGTACCACAATGTGAAATGAGTCAAATGACACGCCTGAAGAGCTTAGGATAATAAAACGAAACCACCATTATCTTTTGCACTTTTATAGACGTGCTAAAAAAGAACTCGGAAATGACGTAAAACACAGCTTCTTCTGTCTGCGGCTGTCGGCCGTTTTTCCGCTCAGGTGTGGAAACACTGTACGCGTGGGAATGAGGGCATGGATGAGATAGCTCGTAGCGAATGAGTGAGCAGGGAGACCTGGAGAGGCAGCTGATTAAAGAAGCAGAATGAATTACTAAGGGGAATGAATGAGGGGAACTATGTAGAATAACCTTCTGCCTTCCGTGCCTCAATGAACTATCGCTTACGCTGGATTTATTGTACACAATAAAATCATAGGTGTTAATTTAGCTCTGAGAGTATAAACGTGTAACAGCAGGATTACTTTCCATTGTCTGGGACAATACCTACAGTTAGAGATGTCAAGAAAGTGAGTTTTAAAGGTTTTATGACATTAATTTTCATTTCTTTTTCTTATTTCTTTTAGGTTTTATGACCTCAATTACACCCAAAAAACCTGAACTTTGAACATTCAGTGGATTTTCTGTGGTCTGAAGTTTTCTTTGTGGTTTGGAAGCCTTTTGAGCTACAATGAAAACAGGCAACACAGTGAAAACAGTGACATCTGCTGGCAAATCCCATTGACATATATGGGATTTGCAGGATCTTACATCACTTACTGCCGGCAAATCAGAGCACCTGTTTGAGCCAGAAAACCCCAGATCACAGAAAATCAACTGAATGTTAAAAGTTCATGTTTTTTGGGTGCAATTGAGATTAGAAAACCTAAAAAAAAATAAGAACAATTCCAAAACCTTTTTTTTAATGTCACAATCCCTTTAAAACTACTAGAAAGAGTCTTATAGAAGAGTTAGGGCTCACTGCTGAATTTCGAAAGAAGTGAAATTGCTAGAGCACCTTAGAGATGTGTGTTTGCCAAGTCAAATTAAATCTAAAGGTTAAACATTAGATTAGAAAGACTGTATGACTGTATGTATCGGTGCGATAAGTTGATGGATTGGTTGATCGGATTCAGCATTGGTGAACTATCAGGACAGATGCGGGTTTTCACTTGTAGTTGTCTATCAGTAATGTAGAGGGAATGCAAGGAAGATAACCCAAAACAAAGGCCAGAAGATTTCAATATTTGTGGTGAATGGCATGAATACTTTGCACTATTTACCGGATCTGAATGGTTTATGTGAGCATAATAAAGAATAGAAAATTATCCAAATGAAAATATTTTAATTAATTCTACAGTTCCACAACGTGGGCTACAATAGAACTATGCTTTATTGTCATAAGTTGCACCCTTCTACCATATGATAATAAGGCACATGTAGCCTACTTAAACCCTCTATTCTCAGTAAACTAAAAACTGACCCACATTTCTTGGACTGCTTTTCTCTGTCTACACCAAATCTCTGCAAAAAATAGCTGATCTATGAGCTTGTAGATCGGCAATTTTTTGGCAAATGTTCCCCCCAGAATAGGCATGTTGGGGTTCATGTGGTTATTAATGCTATTCACAAATAATGTAAGTTTCTTCATTTTGTCAAGGTGCACTAATGTTTTCATATTGCTGGATAATATTAATATTTGATATTGCATGTGCATAATGTTTTCATGTTGAGTACATTCCTCTGTCCTCACTTACAATTACAATTTAGGCATTTAGCAGACGCTCTTAATCCTTACATTAAGCAAGAACAAAAAAGCATGGGAATACATCACATAAAAAGCATTTATCATGAAACATGCGTAAGCTAAGAACAAATAGCACTATTCAAAGAACTACACATCTAGAAAAACGGCACAACAGCTGCTCAAAGCTCGAGAAGATATTAAAGGAACGTCCAGGAAATGCCCAGAAGTGCTGCATGGGGCCATTCGGCTTGCGACCAGCTAGCTCAACTTGTCACACTCATTACACTGATAGGTTTTTCCTATCAGTGTAATGAGTGTTTCCTATTAGGGATATAGGTGTTTCCTTTCTTTAAGGTGATAATGCAGGTTTTTCCTTTCAGCTTACCCTGAAAGTTAGTTTCCCTAATGTAATAGGGTCCTATTAGGGACATGTTTCTAAAACCTGAGAGGTGTTTCCTATCAGAGTAACCTGTGTTTCCTGCCTATATTACGCCGCGCGTATGTGTTTCTTATCAGGAAACGTTTGAGCCTTGTGAATAATTTCTTCTGCACTGAAGAAGAAATGACCATGGGACCAAAGCTTGCAGTACATGTCATTAGAATGCCTTATTCTAGACCAGTGTTTCCCAACCTTTTTTGTCCCAGGGCACACTTTTCATAGCCTAAAAATCTCGGGGCACACCTAGATATAGATATAGACGGTGTATAGGCCTATATACATACATACATACATACATACATACGTATGCGGTCTAGCTTAAACTTGGACTCCTCCTGGGGTGGACGCCTCTGCCTTGCATAGTCCCCAGTGAATAGGCAGTTTGCCCTTCACTGGTAACCCTATTTTGGACTAATTTTAAATATATGAAGGTATTGCGGGCAGGGATTTTTACAAAAAAGCCTCCCCTTTTAAAATACATACACACATACATACCTACATACATACATTTCAGAAGTTTTAGCAGTTTTTAAGGACCCACTTTTAGGCCAGTGCACCAGAGCAAACTCTTGCCTTTTTTTAAACCCTACCCATTTTAACCAAATACATACATACATACATACATACATACATACATACATACATACATACATACATACATACATACATACATACATACATACATACATACATACATACACACACACACATATCTAGACTACCAACATGGGAAGTTGGAAAATTCCTTTACAACCCAAAATATTTATATAAAAGCTTAGTGAATGTGTCCCTCACTCTCTAAATGCTTAATGCTCTTGTCTCAATGTCTTATGTCTCATGTTTTATGTAAAGCACCTTGAATTACCCTTGTTGCTGAATGACAAGTCTAAATCACCCTGGATTAAAAGCGTCTACCAAAATTGTAAATTGTAAATCTGCTACATCTGCTTCAAAGACTGAGAGACACAGAGAGGAAACACATACCAGTCACACTCTGTAACACCATGAGGGCAAATGTCATTCGTCCAACTGGTGTAGTGTCCAAACGGGCCCATGCAGGCTGTGTGCATAGAACTACAATGGACAGGGTCTCTTAACTGTAAGCCCCATGTTACAGAACATGGAACCGTTTTCTCTCCCTGCCCTTTCCTCCCTACGAGCGACTGTAGGCTACTTTCTGAGGCGCCTTAAAAAGTTTGGCTTAAGTACAAAAGGACTAGTGAACTTTTATCGCTGTATAATTGAAAGTGTCTTAACTGGCTGTATCACAGTGTGGTACGGTAACACGACCGCTCAGGATTGCAATAGGTTGCAGAGGACCATTAAAACAGCAGCTAAAATCATCGGCACTACAGAATTACCCAGTCTCCATAACATCTACACCACTCGCTGTATGAAAAAAGCCCATAACATCATGGAAGACACCAGCCACCCCGCAAATACCCTGTTCAAACTACTCCCCTCCAAAAAACGCTACCAGAGCATCAAATCTCGTACCACCCGTCTCAGTAACAGTTTTTACCCCCAGGCAGTCAGGCTGCTGAACAGCTGACCTTGAACTGTATTGCACTTCACTTCACTTGCACTTTTCTTTTCCTGTTTTTTGTCTTTTCTTGCACTATAGATGTTTGTTTATGTCCTGTGTATGTAAGACTGAGAGTGCTCTGAGCAAAACAATTTTCATTGTATGTATACTCTGTATCTATACAAATGACAAATAAACCTGAACCTGAACGAGTGCTGCTACACAGCACTCGGTCTAGCTGCAGATGAACAAACAAACAAATGGAGCTTACTGGGGAAAAGGGGCGCGTGTCCATTTTGGGCATCAATTCCTGTCACTCATTAATTTGAGGGATCAAATCAGTCAAGAATGTGGTAACACAACCAGACAGAAATCAGGGTCATATTAGTCTGCCTACTTAACCTACAAGGTCTCCCTCTACACTGCTGATTCAAATTACTTAGTTAACAAGCAATGTAATCCCCATACAGAGATTCAGGTGTCACAGCCAGTGTTGCCATGTCTGCTTATTATACGCGACTTTGGGCTTTTTCTTCTATAAAGTCGCTTGTAAATATTGGTAGTTGCGGGTTGCGTTTTCTTGGGCTTGTTTCTAAAGTGCAGTTGAATATTGGGGCTTCCTTCCTTTTAACCGCCATGTGAACCGGTCTGGAGCAGATGGTAATTTACGTCATGTTGTAGTCACTGATTTGTAGTCATCAGGCAGGAAACCACAAGGCGGAATAAGAAGTATCCATTCATAGTACTGATTCCACCTTGTGGTTTCCTGCCAGATGACTACAAATCATTGACTACAACAAGATGAAAGTTAACAGACCGGATCATAAACCCGAAATGGAATGCTGCCCAGGCTACCTTCTTTTGGGCTTGTTTTCATAGACCTGGCCGCTTGTTTCTCTTGCTAAATCTGGCAACACTGGTCACGGCAGCAACAGCAGCCACTAATGAAACACAGGACAGGAGCTAAAGTGTCAAGAGTCATTGATCATTAATCAGCGGTGTGGAGGGAGACGAAGTAGGCAGACTAGGGCCTCATTCACACCAATCAAACAAACGTTTGGTATATTTTTTTTTTTCTGGGCCACCAGTACCACAATGCTTTTCCAATGGGAGTCACATGGTTTGACCAAACATTTTAGTTTGATGAGGGGCAGAACACCACCAGCAATCAGCAATCAAACACAAACGTCAATGTTCTCTCTGAGGTGCTTTCACGCACTTCGTCCGTCCGTCCGTCCGTGTGTGTGTCCGTCCGTCCGTGTGTCCGTGAGTAGCTAATCTCGGCCACCGTTAACCCGGTCGATGCCAAATTTTGCACACACACTCCCTGGATGCCAACGATGAACCTCTGCCCCAAACTTTCCAGAACGGCCTGTTATAGCGCCACCAGGAGGCCGCTTTGTGCAAAACAAGTTTTTGCACAGTACACCTACAGATTTTGTCCAAACATCACGCAAATTGGTACACAGTCTCTCTAGAGCCATTCAACGAAACCGGTCTTTCAGATTTCTCACACTCTATCCTGATTGGTTAAGATTGGCTTCCAAAGTTCACAGGAGTGCTCAGTTTCAAACAAAATGCTGCAAATCATGAACACATCGCGTGATTTCCGTGAAATTGTGCACCCACATTCCCACTAGGCCGAGGACAAAATGCCACATGAACAATTTCAACTCAGCCTCAAGGTGGCGCTATAACTGGCCGAAAAGTGTTTTTACCTCTAACTGCACGGATCTGTGCCTAGAGGCCAAGGAAAAACCTTTGCCTGGAATTTTTCACATCTGCTCTTTATAGCGCCACCAGGAGGCCGACATATGTAAAACACATTTTCTATTATTACTCCTTCAGATTTTATCCAAATTTCACGCAAATCGGTACACATGATCTCCATAGTCATGTGATCAAGGCAGGTTTGTTTGATTTCTCATATTCCATCCTGATTGGCCACGATTTGCTCCTACAGTTTTCAGGAGCTTTGTACAAATCGCCACAACTCCTCAATGCAGCGTCCGATTGCGATGAAACTGTGCACGCATATTCCCACTAGGCTGAGGAAGAAATCCTGGTGGAGACCTGTGCCCAGAAGGGCACTTTTTCTAGTTAATGTCATGAATTTAGTTTTTTAAAGATTTATTTTTCGGGCTTCCTCGCTTTTTTATGCCTTTATTGATAGTGAACAGTAGACTGACAGGAAAGGGGGAGAGAGATGGGGAGTGACACGCGGCAAAGGCCGTTAGGCTCACGCCGTCCGGCTGGCTTGGCAGCCTAGGTGCCCAGACGGTTGAGCTAACCGTCCATGCCGGACCACTTGAGCTGCAAATTCAGTACCACTTAAACCATACTTGATCAAAACGGACCTATAAAGAGCGCATTTGGCAAAAAATTGCAGATCTACAAGCTCACAAGGTGTGGCTATGCAATGCTTTGTGAGCTTGTAGATTGGCTATTCTTGGCCCCACCAGATTATGGATGAGGGGTGTTCAAGTGGTTAAAGTCCTAGGCGCATGCGGCATGCCACATATAGGCTCTGGCCTGACAGCGTGTTGTGTGTTCAAGTCCCGCTCATGATGACCGCATGTCTCTCCCCTTCTCTCTCTCCCTCTTTCATGTCTATCTTCAATTGTAACTATCAATAAAGGCAAAAAGCCAAATAAAAAACCTACAAAAAAGCATAGCATATTTTGATTATCTTAAGACATTGTTAATCGGAAATATGTTTTTCCTCCAATAATCGTGACGTGTAATTTTCATTATCTTCCCATCCCTAGTATAGTGGCAAAATGCAAAGACTGCAGTTGTAGCAGTGCAGCTTGTGAATGTGTGCATGCGTTTGAATGTAGGACAGGGTAGCTGCTTTAAACATAAATAAAAACAAAGGATAAGGATAAAACAAATTGCACCTCAGGGTGCACTGTAATTCGAAACGTTTGCCACACTTGTGACGGCACAGTGACAACAGGTTATTATGACATAAATGACAGTGTCCACATTACCCGAAGAAACACACCCATGACATGACATGATTTGGCACATCATGTTTGTGCTGAATTTAGCAGCAAGCCAAATCAATTCAGTCATGTTCAACAATCTACGTATTGCAGAGAAGCAATGTAACAAAAGTTTGATGAAGCAAACTATTTAGTTAAAAAGTACCTGGTAACAGTGTGCCAGTCACCCAGCGGTACAGGTATCTTCCCAAAGCCACCAGTCGTTTTCTGTACCTCGTCCTACGTCGGCCCATGCTTACAAGTTCAGTCTTGATCTTTCTTTCTGGTCAAAAATATGTTTAGTACCTGCTTTCCCGTTACAGAAGGACAAGCGGGAGACAGACACAGGACAGAAGCATGTAACCCTAGGCCAGTGGGTGGATGGACCCTGAGCAAGTGTCTCAGAGTGTCATCAAAGGGGACATGAATGTTTCAGAAGGTCAGGGCGCGGCTCTTCTGTGTGGTTTTGAAGTGAGTTCATAATCCTCCTGATGCCAATTCCGATGAGCGTCTTGTGCCGAGGCGACCAGATGATGTGACAGCGGATGTCCTGTATTCCTGTTTGTTTTTATCCGGAGGCCTGAGTGTCAGTTCCTCCCTGTGGTCTGTGTGGTGCTCAGATGGTCTCGATAAGAGCCTAAAGTAAGCGTCCTGAAAGCGGAGCTCCGTCTCTCTGCCCTCCTCTGTCTCTCTCGATCATCTCTGGTCTGGTCAAATGACCCTCTATTCCAAAGCCAAGAATCGAGATTTATAACCAATAATCAATTATACAAACTGATTAAAAAAAGAACCAGTAATAATATAATAATACTATTTGACCTTTGTTGAAACCCAAGTGGTTTGTATCTAAGAATCCAGGTCAGTCCAGGTGCTCAGTCTGAAATAATCCTGATTTGAAGAAACCTTCCTCTTATCTTCGAGCACATCCTTCCTACTGTCTCTCAGGCATTTGTAAATGTCTCACCTTCCTTGGAAACATCCACTTGTCTCTCCAGTTATCCTTGTGGACATCAGCAAAAGGTTTTACAATTCTATCCGGTCCTATCTTACAGACCTCTCTCTCTCCCCCTAGCTGATTGAAACAGAAGCAACTCTCCCATCCTATCCCCACTCTCACCTCCTCCTCTGCCTCCATTCCTATTCTCTGTAAAATAACTGACACACCTCCTGCTGAGATGTTAACCTCCCCTCCTCCCTGTTTCCCTCCCCCTGGCCTCTCTTCAAGCTGTCTGCTTTTTATATCTTAGTTTTTCTATCCTCTCTCTGATGGCTCCTTCTTTTCACGTATTTCTGATCCAAGGCCAGAGTTGTTTAGACCAGTAGTTTGTCTGAAGACTGACCTCTCTCCCTTTCCTCATCCTCTTTGTCTCTCTTATTTCTCTCGTCAACTTTTCTCCTTTTTCCACTACTTTATACCCACAGTCTCTCTAGCTTATTTCCTCTTGCTATCTTTTCTGTTTTCCTGTTTCTTATCTTTTCTCTGTATCTTTCGCACTTTCCCATGTTCTCTTTCTTTAAACAGCCATTCTGTGTTTCATCCTTCCCTCCTCTCTCTCTTATGTCCTCAGACCTTCTTATTTGTTTTTATCAGCTTTTGAATCCTCAAGCGCTGCTGTGTGCAGCGGTCTGTCTCTGTACATTTCTTCCATGCCTCTCTGGCTCCACAACGCAGTTGATTAGCGTTTCCATGGCAACAGCTCCCTTCACCCTTGATGAAAGAAAGGCTAGCAATGGAGCTACAAACAGCAGCACAACATTAACTATGGCCTTCAGCCAACAGAGACACTTAAGGCCATGAAGCAAATGATCACTGCATCTATTATTTATTTGGAATGGAGAACAGTTGTACAAATCACTCCTGCTTTTTTCATTTTATATACTTTTCTGTTTGTTGTTGTTTTGGGTTAGTATTGAGCCTTTTTTACATCTTTGTAAGTATTGTTTAAATTACAACATTTTACAGATTAGTACAATTTAGTATTAACTAAGTATTAAGTTAATACTTGTAAATAATGCTCTTAACTAAAGTCTTTAATACCTACATTCTATTTCATAATTATATTTTAAGACTAACAAAGCCTCATAAATGTATGACAGTGTTTGACACAGTATACAATTTGATAATAACGGTGATTAGTTCATCTTAGACAGTATGTATGATTTGCTACAATACTACAATAGCAGAAGTAAGTACAGGCTACTGTAGAGCTCCCTGGTCAGTAATACCTTCTTCCTGCCACAAGAGGGAGGTCTCACACTGTACTGACAGATTCTGTAGTACAGCAACAAAAAGGCTTCATATTAAATGTACTTGTTGTGCTTGTACTGTGTGTGTGTGTGTGTGTGTGTGTGTGTGTGTGTGTGTGTGTGTGTGTGTGTGTGTGTGTGTGTGTGTGTGTGTGTGTGTGTGTGTGTGTGTGTATTGCTGACTGGTGATAGATGTCATTGTAGCATTATAGTGTGATGCTTTCTAGCCTGTTTAGCCTACTTAAGCAAGTATTGCTGCCAGGTTAAAATATTAATGGTCTTCAAGGTAAAGGTTTCTAAATGAAGGAAGCACGCCACGCACGACTCCAACTTGTCTCAAACGGTCAGTAAGTCACTTGAAGAAGGAGAATACCAGGCACTCACAGATTAGTCCTTTAAGGCACTTTATTGTCTCCACCAGGCCGAAGGCATGGGGGGGGAGAATGTTTTGCACTCCGTCCGTCCGTCCGTCCGTGTGTCCGTGTGTCCGTGTGTCCGTCCGTGTGTGTGTCCGTGAGCAGCTAATCTCAGCCACCGTTAACCTGGTCGATGCCAAATTTTGCACACACACTGCCAACGATGAACCTCTGCCCCAAACTTTCCAAAACGGCCTGTTATAGCGCCACCAGGAGGCCGCTTTGTGCAAAACAAGTTTTTGCACAGTACACCTACAGATTTTGTCCAAACATCACGCAAATTGGTACACAGTCTCTCTAGAACGAAACGGGTCTTTCAGATTTCTCAGACTCCATCCTGATTGGTTAAGATTGGCTTCCAAAGTTCACAGGAGTGCTCAGTTTCAAACAAAATGCTGCAAATCATGAACACATCGCGTGATTTCCGTGAAATTGTGCAAGCACATTCCCACTAGGCCGAGGAAGAAATGCCACATGAACAATTTCAACTCAGCCTCAAGGTGGCGCTATAACTGGCCGAAAAGTGTTTTTACCTCTAACTGCACGGATCTGTGGATAACTTTGTATGCCAACTCCCTAGTTTACTTTTGTTGCCCTTTTATCCAACCACCAGATGAAGGCAAGCTGCAATGTCCTACATTCCTATCCTGGTGGAGACCTGTGCCCAGAAGGGCACTTTTTCTAGTTTATTGATTCATTCTAGTAAGGTATATTGCAAACAGCACAACAACGAACACGTTTTGGCCAACGGCTTTCGTCAGCATTGTATATCAACGCTGACGAAGGCCGCTGGCCGAAACGCGTGCTGGTATTCTCCTTCTTCAAGTAAGGATCACTTTATTGAGTTGACAATGTTTCGATCCTCACTGGCGTTGTTTAGATGCCTCAATAAAACTACCTACTGTGCACATCGAAAAACCAGTGGTCACAAAACAACCTGTGACAGTCACATGTCTTCTTTTATATTCCTGAATCAATTATATGAAAACGGTCGCAATCGGAAATAGTGTTTGTCACATGCCCAGCATCCATGATCCAGCGCGTCTCTTCCTTAATCTACCTTCCTTGGCTTAATACTATACAGATTGATTGAAGTATTTATTAACAGTTTGTAATTCTGCAAACTGTTAGAAATACTTTAATCAATCAATCAATACAAAAAAAAAAAGTGAGTGAGTGAGAGCACCGTGATCCAAACCTTAAGGAAGACCTTGACATAAAATAGTGAAAATAGGGGATTTACAAGCTCACAACGCATTGCAACTTTAGATCAGCTCTTTTTGCAGAATGTTCACCTAGGCTATTTTGTGGAAGATTATGTCCAGAATAGCAATGCTATAGGGTTCATGTGATTAAGCCACTGCTTTCCTTTACCACAACATAAATTGTGTGTGTGTGTGTGTGTGTGTGTGTGTGTGTGTGTGTGTGTGTGTGTGTGTGTGTGTGTGTGTGTGTGTGTGTGTGTGTGTGTGTGTGTGTGTGTGTGTGTGTGTGTGTGTGTGTTGACCTGCATGGGTAGGCTACTTATGCCAATCAAACTGTCAAATACATACAACAGCTGCTTGCCTGTGGAAAGACAAACAATGTTTTAACAGGGCTTTGAACGAACACGAACACACACGGACGCACGCACGCACGCACGCACGCACGCACGCACGCACGCACGCACGCACGCACACACACACACACACACACACACACACACACACACACACACACACACACACACACACACACACACACACACACACACACACACACACACACACACACACACACCAAGAAAGAGAGCGAGATGACTGTAACGGGCGGGGGTGGGGGGTGCATGGCTTGGATCAAGAGATGAACCAGATATGACCAGAGAGAAAGAAGGAAATGGAATGGAGATAATTAAAGCACAAAAGAAATCAGAGAGAGAGAGAGAGAGAGAGAGAGAGAGAGAGAGAGAGAGAGAGAGAGAGAGAGAGAGAGAGAGAGAGGATGTGGGAGAAAATAAAGAGTTTGAGAGCTTTTAAATCTGTCATGAGTGTCACGATGAATGAAAAATTAAAGCGTTCACTTTCACTCTACTACATTTTCAGGTAAGCAGCACCATCATTGGGCTTTAATGTATTTTTCTCTCTGAGCATTATAGCCTACAATTATACAGAGTTACAGATGGGTGACAAATTAAAGGAAAAACCTGAATAAAATGTATTCAGGTTTTTCCTTTAACGCACACACACACACACACACACACACACACACACACACACACACAGAGGTTACTATTGGGGATGCACGTATCAGCCACATATCGGTATGGGCTGATATTTGCCATTATCGGGCAATATCGGTATTGGCAAATAAAGCTGACATTAACCGATGGCAGTAGCCAAACTTTATCTGTTGTTGATAAGCATATATTTTGCGTTGGCTATGTTGTTGTGTTGGTTATGGGCATGCAGCCTACCAAGCTGTAGATTCTGAACATGTATTTGTTTCCCTGGCACACAAACACACACACACACACACACACACACACACACACACACACACACACACACACACACACACACAGTGTCTGAATGAATGTCTGAATTGGGGGATGGCTGCAGGTCTATTTATGTAGGCTATAGCCTATTTATTTATTTCCCCGACTGGTGCTGCATACTTTCCTTATCCATGCATCATTTTCATTTGACCAACAACAACATTGATTCTAAATGTTCTAATATGAGAAATAAGGTGAAATAAACATGGGGCGAGATATCCATGCTGTGGGGCGTGATATCCACGCTCTGAGGGCGAGCTCCACGGCTTGGGCCGAGGGCGAGATGACCTGTTACCTACTTAAGTGGTCAAAAAGTAAAGGGCCGGCGTCAGAAGTTAGAATGTGGTGATTTGTGGAATAACTGCTGCTGAGTGTCATCCTATTGACCCATAAGTAATTTATTTATGAGCATTGAGCAAAATCCTACATTGTCAAAGATGATTTGGTGCTATGGTGCAGGCGGCGACTTGAAATTCAAAGGTCCAATGATTTAATAACGAGTCCGTATGCACGCTTTTTAACGCAACATATGTTTTAAGAAGTTACATTTAATTTAAGAATCCTTTCGTTTAAGGCAGACCAGCAAACTAAATAAACATTCTTAAATTAGTCTATAGCTTAATAAGTTAAACCCAACTTTTCTTCAGGCATTCAAAAGAAAAACTGAAATCATTTCATGCACCTACCTGTCAGTGGATCGTAAGACCTATCCAGCTCCCGGGAATCAGACAAACTCTGATCTCGACTTTTTTGTTTCATTTTCGGGCGAGATATGCTTACCAGATCCTCGGTAAAAAGAAGAAGAAGAATAAAGAAGAGTCGGAGACTGCAGTGCAGCTACTGATATTCATTAATTCATTTTACGCACACAAACTTGGATCTATGTAGAAAGATGATGAGACTCAAAACCAGTCAAAAAGCTCTTCTTCCGCTGTTTAATAAAGATCGACAGCCGTCCAGCCCAATTAACATTCGCTCTTAATTATACAATAGGCTACAATAAATCGCTTGCATGAAATAACACGACCTGGAGTTTGGACGTAGTTCGTTCGTTGTCACTAAATCTGGTGATTTGTTGACTCTTTCTTGACTGCATTCAGGCTTAAAGAAATGAAGATGAAATTTCAGTCAAATGAGCGCTGAGTTAGAGAGAGAGAGAGGGAGAGAGAGAGAGAGAGAGAGAGAGAGAGAGAGAGGGGGGTGGGGAGTCAGGGAGGGGGTCAGGGAAGAGAGAGGGGGAGGGAGGTTCGTTGTTACTAGAGAGTGGATGACAGTTTGACTGAGAACTTGTGTTTAAGAAAAGGGAAGGGAGGAGAATGGGGATCCAATTCAACAAGCTGACAACTGCAGAGCAGTATGTGACCTCTCTCCTCTATTCAACAGCAGCCCAAAAGACTCATTCATCTTTCCTCTCATCATGATCCATCATGATCCATCAGTGCTTATACTGTAGATATAAGAGAGGAGAAGAGAGGGGAAAATTAGAAGAAGCAAGTGACATGTCTTCTTCACCCTAGGTGACGGGGTGTGTGCGTGTGTGCGTGCGACCCGTGCGTGTGCGCGCCCGGTTAGCAGCCTGGGGGGAAATACATGCCCACCACTGTTGAGACTGGGGTCAGGTATCTACTTTTTCAGACCTCGCATTTATGTGTAAATGCAACTCAATGGAATCTTATTTTATATTCCAGGAGCAGATACTTCCAGCTTGTTCTGTCAGCAGGGGGCGACAGACAGGGGACATGCAGCTGGACCCACTACTGTGAGCTGTACTTGTAACAAGATGATTTTAATATGCATAAGCTACCAAAATGGATTTGTATAACACTTAAACAGGAGCTCATGCTGGGCCAATGATAATATCTCTACTCTCTACTTTCCCATAATAGTCTCTCTACCTCTTACATTTGGGGGAGGCTCTGTGAGTATATAGGCCTAGTGTGTAGAATTCTGGTGACAGAGAAACAAAGCAAACCAGAACTGTGAGATTATACTCTATAACTAAAATACAAAAATAAAAACATCTTAAATATTTCTTTCATAACGTGTCTTGTGATTTTTGTCTTAAAATAAAAAACATTTGATAACAAAAAAAAAAAAAATCTTTCATGAATAGAGAATCTTTCACTCAATTGGAACTGCTCCGGTCGCAAGTTGATGATGTCATATGCCCATTATGGTATGGAATGTATGGAATGCATATGCTAATAAAAAGGTTAATATGACCATCAAAGCAATATTTTAAATACCTTTTATTAGCATGTGCATTCCATACATTACATATAGACCGATTCACAGAGGGTTTCCTGGGTGCGGCCATTACTGAGGTGTACCATTGAGTGCAGCAGCACTGATTAGCTACACCTGGCCTACGGAGCACCTGCTCCATGGATTACCCCTCAGTAATGGCCGCGCCCAGGGCACCCCTCTGTGAATCAGTCTATAGGGCTGGACCACACATGGACATATATGACATCATCAACTTGCGACACGAGCAGTTCCTATTGAGTGACCAATTAAAGTCTCTTTTTATGAAAGAAAAAAATATATAAGGTGTTTTTATATTTTAATTTGAGTTATAATGTATAATGTTATAATGTTTTAAGGTATAAAGTATAATGTTTTAAGGCATATTTTTCTTATTAGCCAAGGATCCTTTTAAGGATCTAAAGTTCTAAACAGTGAGTGCTAGGTATTTGAGTATGATCTCACGCGGCTGATCCCACTGAAATGTGTCAAATTTATGATTTATGGAGATGTTCTCTAAATGTTCTGATTAATTGAAAATGTAAACAAGTGTAATGCTTTATGGTGTCGTCCACAGTTAACAGTTTTTGTATTGAGTTGCGCTTGAAATGTACTGTAATTCTGCAAACTGTTAATAAATACTTCAATCAATCAATCAATCAATCAATCAATATAACCACAGCAATCAAAATCTTAACAGTAGGCTACCTCTCCTATGTGTGTCAATGATGTCTCCCAGTCATAGATACAAAAATACTAAGTACTGCCCTCAGTTAAAACAAACAATTAAACAAACAAACACAACATCTACAGGAGGGTACCCACTAAATAACTAAAGCAGTATACCCATAGATGATACTTGGGTTACTGAAATACCCTAGTGAAGACGACTGGCAACACTACACAATACACATTATTATTTCATATACACTCAACTGTATCATGGCTGTACCATGCTGGGAGGGGGAAATGACATCCTTGTGCCAAACAAAGCAAAATAAAGCTTTGTTGTGGATAACGCGTCCAGTCGTTCTGGTGATAATGAGGTAAAACTGGCTGATAGACAGACAGACAGGCGAGAGATTATGATGTCACAAAGCCAAGGGAGTGATGAGCGCACAAGAATATATCTCTCAGCAGCTGGAGGAAGAGTGGGAGGAAGGGAGGGAGGAAGGAAGGGAAAGCCTTAAGGAGGCGACGGAGGAAGCAGAGAAGGGCGATGAAAGACACACACAGATGATGTGGGGGGGGATAAAAAGATTTTCAAAGAGAGGGATTGGCAAAAAATACAGTAGATAATGGTAGAGCCTGTGGAGAGACAACAACATAAGCGCAGTCGAATGCTCTTTTGTTTGGGTCCATATATTAACTTACTGTACAGAACTGCAGACAGAGAATAATAGATGGAAGGACTCAAGAGATATAGTATGGACAGAAGAGCAGTCCATGTCTGTGCTGATGGTGATCCCTGATTCCCTGGGTTTTAGGAGGGAATGACTGATAACCAATAATCAGATTGATTAATATATATATATATATATATATATATATATATATATTTAATATAAATATACAGTTCACACCCATCTGTGTCTGTGCACACACACACACACACACACACACACACACACACACACACACACACACACACACACACACGCACACGAGAGAGACAAAGTACACGTCTTCCTTCCAGATTAATATTTGATGAGGAGGCTGATATACTTAAATGAAACATTATAAATACACAATGAGTGCTTGTCCCTGTAAAACCCTTGTGCTTGGCTGTGTCAGCACACACACACGCACGCATTGTATCTGGCAGTTAATGTACAGGCCAATATAATTTCAGTCAAATCAGTGGGTTCTTAACCCATTCTGAACGGGCACCCATTTTGGTGTCAGCATCATGTCATGCTTTAGCTATTGAAAAATAGCAGATCTACAAGCTCATATCGCGCCACCGAGTGGCGCGATACGAGCTTGTAGGTCTGCTATTTTTGAAAAATCGAAGAGCGACTGACATTTTTAGACTCTGATCTCAGGTCAGAATGAGTTCATCAGACCAGTGTGTGTCCGGCGGAAACCTCGTTATGAATCTGATCTCAGGTCAGAATGGGTTAAATAGACTAGTCATAAGGGGATGGCAGGAGACCTCCGATGTCTGTCATCAGAGATCACTGAGTGTTGAGTGTGATGGTCCTCCTGGGGGTGAATTCTGAAACCACAAGCACATTATGCCTGTAAAAGCATATCCATTTACACTACAGTCTCTGCCTGATTTCCTATGACTTCCTGAATGGTGTGTGTGTGTGTGTGTGTGTGTGCGTGCGTGTGTGTGTGCGTGCGTGCCTGCGTGCGTGCGTGCGTGTGTGTGTGTGTGTGTGTGTGTGTCAGAGGATATATACATCATTAGGAGGAGGCTTGAGGACAAAGTTTATCAGAGATAATGGTTAATTATACTTTTGCAAGAGAATGAGGAGCAAGGGAGCGGTGGGAGGAAGAGGAAAGGCGAATCGAGAAAGACAGAATATTGACAGAGAGACAGAGAGGGTGACAATATGAAAGAAAAAGTATTTATTGTTTCCTCCAGGAGGCAAAAAACACGGTCAACAATGCAAGTTGACAACCATAACTGTGCAGCAATGTATATTTGCTATTGTTTCTAGGCATCCCTGGATTCCTTCCCCTCCCCCTCAACATATTCTGCAAATTCGTCCGTTCTCTCTACTACTACATCTGACCCCATCACTGACCCTCTCTTCTCCAAATTGTAGAAGAGAGGGCAAAGACGGACACAGGAGTGCCAATTCGGAGGCTTCAAGCCAGCACGTCTGTTTCCATCAGCTTCCTGGTTATCTGCAATTCCCAGAGCTGAAGTGAACTCGTATCAGGGAAGCTGAAAGTAAGTGGCCCAAAACTGGCCAATCAGATGACTTCTCCCACCTTTGTTCACTGCTGTCTTCTCCCTTTGGTGCTAACATTCAGTCCTCTGCTTCTAACCTAAGGAAGCTATTTCCCCCTCCTTAAAGACAGAGTGAAGTGATTTTTGTACTTTTTCTGTTTTGTGTGTGTCTACATTACTCTAATAGACTTCCAGGTGTGGTTAGAATATAGAAATATGTCTTGCCTGTGTAGTTTTGGTTTAGTGAACTTTAGTCTCCCTAGTAGATAGGACCTTTCGGCTTCAGTTCAGGTGGATCACCACTCACCTGAATACCAGGCATACTTAAGGCCTATTCATAGTCTGGAGTTTCGGTGGTGAGGTGACCAGTGACCACCGCTCCGGTGGTGAGCTGATCACCGGAGCTGAAATAACGTTGAGCGGTGGTGAGTAAAAACAGAGAGAAGGGCTGGAGCGGTCGTGGTTTGCTCTTCACCGCGGCTCGTGACGTTATGTTGTAGTTCGGTGGTCACCCCACCACCGAAAATCCAGACTATGTATGAGCCTTTAATAAACTGGTGGGTGTGGCCACTGGCCACATAAAAAGATAATTTTAACACTTTCTGTAAAAAAAATTGAGAAAGACATTTCTACTAGTTAGGCTTGTATAATCATAGTATGATGCGTATTACACCTCCTCGGTAACCCTTCATTTTACGGTATGGTAATTACCGTACCGTAAAACGAAGGGTTACCGCATCCTCCTGCATAGTATAATCATAGTTACCTGATGATCGTGTTTTTTATTTCTTTTAAAATTTCTTTATCCCACGATTTTGTAACCCATTTTTCACCCCTGTGTCAATTATCTAATGTGATTCTGGGCACTATACACACCCTCCGCCAACCTGGGGAGAGCAACGGACTTGAACTCATGCTTCCTTCATGCATGAGTGTCCAAGTCGCTCCTTTACACCTGACAGGGGGGAGTTTCCCTGGTTGGACGTAGCACGTGGAAGGAACACGTTATTCCAACCAGTTCCTTTCCCCTCCATCAGGCGCCCCGGCTGGCCAGGGGGAGGCAGTTTAGAGACCAGGATTACTGCATGTATTTTGTGACCCTAGGGGACACGGGGAGAACATGCAAACTCCACACAGAAAGGCCCTTTCGCCAACCCCACCTCGGGTATGGGCACTCATGATGCGGAGGAGAGAACACACTGCCAGCACCCACAGCGTACAGGGGGAATCGAGCAGGACCTTCTAGCTGCGAGGCGACAGCCGCGACAGCACTACCGACTGTGCCACCATGCCCCCTCGGCATTCCATCTTTAACCTCCCTCCACAGTTCACCCATCCCACTCTGCTGAAGCTTTCATCACCTACTTTGATGAGATGGTTGATACATCAGAAGTTCAGCAAAGAGGCACTCCAAAAACTGGCCAGGCTGCCTCCCACTCCTCAGTCCTCGTCCTTCTTGGTCAAAAGACACTCAACCAAGGTCGTAGTGAGGGTTTGGAAGTTGGTGTGCTGTGTGTCTGAGGATGAGGGAGAGGGTGTTAGGGCAGCATTCAAATTGTAATCCTATTTTTATTGTAGTTTATTTATTGCATTCCTGAACTATTTCAAGAATATGAGAAGCGGCTTGAAGAACACAAAAGCTTTTCAATGCAATAGCTATCACAGCCACACACAGTCTATAGCCTATTGTAATCAAATGCACTGTGCAGGATTGGATTATTTACCGGTAATCTAAGGATTCTGGTGTCCCACTGGACATAGAGCCTCCATTACTAAGCTGCGTATAAATACTAAAAATCACAAGACGACGTGAATTTCCCCTTCATTGTCAATTCATTGCGTTTTTAAAACAAACATTGAACTAAAAACAAACATTAAACCTACCGGTATTGGTATATGTATGCTGCCCACTTCCTTACTACCTTCAGGACATGATCCCTACAGTACATGTCACAGTCACAGAGTGTCTGTGCCTCCCTTAATGATCCCTACAGTACATGTCACAGTCACAGAGTGTCTGTGCCTCCCTTAATGATCCCTACAGTACATGTCACAGTCACAGAGTGTCTGTGCCTCCCTTAATGATCCCTACAGTACATGTCACAGTCACAGAGTGTCTGTGCCTCCCTTAATGATCCCTACAGTACATGTCACAGTCACAGAGTGTCTGTGCCTCCCTTAATGATCCCTACAGTACATGTCACAGTCACAGAGTGTCTGTGCCTCCCTTAATGATCCCTACAGTACATGTCACAGTCACAGAGTGTCTGTGCCTCCCTTAATGATCCCTACAGTACATGTCACAGTCACAGAGTGTCTGTGCCTCCCTTAATGATCCCTACAGTACATGTCACAGTCACAGAGTGTCTGTGCCTCCCTTAATGATCTCTACAGTACATGTCACAGTCACAGAGTGTCTGTGCCTCCCTTACCTACGACACCCCGGCTATCACTCCAAGCATCAACTCTACTCCACCCTGACTCCCAACTGTGGAATGACCTAATGAAGATGAGAAAATCACACTTGTGTTTGAAGTGAGGGGCTCCTGTTTGTTTGACTGTTGTTTGTAAACAAACATTAAAAGGTCCATAGTCTTGGCTGCCACTCTATGTTTGTAAAAGTGCTCTGAAATAATGTTAAAAGTCATATGACTTAATTTCAAAAGCCAGACGTTGGGGTGGGGATAGTACCCCTCAATAATAAGAACGTATGCTCCTTCAACTCATGCTCTGCAAACATTCATATTCCATTCATATTTCAAGTAGAGACAAATACAGAATGTCCTGGGGCATGAAGAGGACTTATTCTGCATGTTCAAACAACTGAGAAATGATTACTCACTCCAGTCTGTAAATGGAGTCTACTGTAAGACAAACACCTCAGACTGCCTCCGGTACTGTCACATATCTGAAGCTTTTTATAATTAATTTGACTGTGTGTGTGTGTGTGTGTGTGTGTGTGTAGATTGTCAAGAGTGTTGCTGTGTGGGTTGCGATGACAAAAAGTACTAACTCAGACTCTAAATTTAAACTCATCTTTAGAGTTTAAAAGATGAGAGAAGGGAGGCTCATCTGACAGATAAGACGGCATCCTCCCAGAGGGGTTAAAACCGCCCACAAATCTCCATCAGTACAACTCAGCTCTGTCAGAGGCTTGTTTTGATCTCTTTCCATTGATCGTTTTTGTGTACTTGCTACCATATGAAGCTGTGCTGTCGGGAGATGCAGGTATCTCAATAGGGACATGGGCACACTGATGATTCAGCACCATGGACAGAGGTGTCAGGATGGGTTTCTGCACAGCTAGGGGGCAGAACACAGCATTCTTTAGCTAATCTGGAACTTACCCTTCCAACTTTGAGACAGACCTGTACTTGAGGTCACGGCATGATAATGCTCTGCAGCTCTAGCTGATTCTAATCACACACAGCTGCTTAATGCATTTTGTCCTCTCTGGTTGTCCTGTCCTAAGTTATCTGCACTATAAATTCCTGGCACTGCTCTGTCCCACCTACATTACATTGTTTTTGTCAAAGTTGCCCCTTGAATGTACATACAACCAGTAAAGTTTGTGAGAAACTCATGGCTATAACCCAATTCTGCTATAACTTGCCCAGTTACTGCCATGCTCAGCTGCCAGAGTAACATTGTTCATATTGTCTTAAACAGTAGACCAGACCGCTGTATGAACAGTTGCAATGAATGGGTTTCTGGTGGTGGACTGGATGCCACTGTGTGTACTCAGCTTTCATGGTATCTTGATGCTGGTGAGAGGAGTGGTTGTGCCCGGTGTGATCATTGTTTACGTCGGACACTGCCCATTGCATCACCTGCAGCCTAGGCCTCACACTGCCCATTGCATCACCTGCAGCCTAGGCCTCACACTGCCCATTGCATCACCTGCAGCCTAGGCCTCACACTGCCCATTGCATCACCTGCAGCCTAGGCCTCACACTGCCCATTGCATCACCTGCAGCCTAGGCCTCACACTGCCCATTGCATCACCTGCAGCCTAGGCCTCAGTCTCACATTCCAAACAGACAGAACATGTGTTCTGCCTCCGTTTCCAATGTGTGACTGAGGCCTTAGTTGCTCCTCAGCTCAGCAAAACCCTGCACTCATTTCCTCTGCAAGGGCAGGAGTGTTAGCAACATTTGTAAATCAGTAGTGGGCAACTTTGATGATTCAGAGGGCCACTATATTTCCACATTGACCCCAGAGCCAGGGCCACATTGCAGAAACCCTTTGAATTATAACTTTTTTTGTAATTAACTTCGTCATTCTGTCACACAAAAGTAGCCAAAATAGCCGAACCACAAGCTCAAATCGAGCTTGTACATCTGCTATTTGCCATTTTTTAATAGCAATTAATAATTCTTTGGCTAATTTGGAAGTGGAATTCTTTCTTTCAATCATTTTATTTTGGAAGTGGAATTCTGAAAAGTAACTTTATTTAATTTCAAATGCATTTAGTTAACTTATGTTAATACTATAGTCATTAAGTTACTAATATAGACTAAGTACAGTCAATAAACGAGTTATGTTTGCATGTTTGGAATTGTAACAGCTGAAATCAATAATCTATCATATCAGTATTCTGATATTAACCTGTGGGCCACATTAAGTGAAGGTGGGGTCACCAGTTGCCCATGTATGCTGTACATGTTTGGCAACATACAGGACACCCCACTCGCTTCCTCAAGTAGAAGTGCATTCCCCCCCGCCCCCAGTCAGGGTTTGAAGAGCCACAGAGAAAGCAGTTTTGCCACTAATGTTGCTGTGGTGGAGGAAAAGGTACACTCTCCCCCACCCCAAGGCTGTTTGTATTGCAAAATGAGCAATCACTCATTGGAAAAGTGCTACCAGTTCAAAAGAAAATTACACAAGGAAAAGATCGACTTCATTAAGGAGAAGGGGATATGTTTCGGCTGCCTAAAAAGGGAGGGCCACATTAGCAAAACATGTGTCAATAGACTGACTTGCAATGTGTGCAGCCAACAACACCCAGAAATTCTCCACATTGAAAAAGAGGACAAAAGAGAATTCCCTGAACAAGCTGAGCCATTTAAGGAGGCTGAACCAGCAGTTAGCGATGCAACTACTGCACCAACATTATGTGGTCATATTGGGGCCGGAAACGATGATTGCACATTTTCAATTGTGCCAGTCCAGATAAAATCCAAAAAAGGTGACACAATCATACAAACCTATGCCTTCTTGGATCCTGGCAGCTCAGGAACATTCTGCACAGAAAGCCTTGCACAAAAATTGAATGTCAGAAAACGAAGGACCAACATTATGCTGCAAACTACGGGGCAGTCAAAGACTATTTCTACATATGCAGTGTATGGATTGGAAGTGTCTGCACTGGACAAAGATGATTTTGTTGATTTGCCTGAGGTTTACACCCACAGCAGCATGCCGGTGAGTGAGAGCAACATTCCCAGGCAGGAGGATGTTGATCAATGGCCACATTTGAGTGCCATCAAACTACACCAAATCGACTCTGACATAGATCTGCTCATTGGAACCAACGCTCCCAAGGTCATAGAACCATGGGAAGTCATTAACAGCCAGGAAGACGGTCCCTATGCAGTAAGGACCAAAGTGGGATGGGTTCTTAATGGTTTAACCCGCAGACCCTCTGTGTGTGGTCATTATTCCTCTGACTTAGCTTTCAGGAATGAAACTCCCATCTTGCCAAACAACTGCTGCATAGGAGAGCAGCATCTTGGTAGCCTGAAAAGAAAGTTTGGAAAAGAGAGGATGCAGGAAAGGAAGGATGCCACGGCAAAAGGGCTGTGTAGAGTGGTGAGAGAGCCATTCAATGGAAAAATACATCCTTCCCCATCACAAAAGGCCAGTGGTGGAAAAATATATGGAACCACACAAACATCTGACCATGTACCATTGTACCAAGGTGGCAGGAAAGAACGGACTCTGGAGAAACGAAGGTGGCAGAGCTCCAGAAAGAAAATGATCAAAAGGCAGAAGATACCTGAGGAGCTTAAACAGGACTCTGATTCATCAACATCTCCCTCCAGAAAGATGAACACTGTAAACCGAAAGCCCTACCTACCTTCTCTGTTTGCTACTGGAGGCAACAGACCGAAGAAGAAAGACTGATAATAACTGACTTTTCTTTCTCTACTCTTTCCCTTATTTCTTTCTTTTGCAGTGTCATCAGAAGAATCAGTCAAGATTAATTACATGACACATACCACATACCATGTTTAGTTTTGTGAATGGCTTCTTTAGCAGTAATTGTTTATATAATGCACAATTAGGGGCCAGTGTGTAGAAGCCAATTAACTGTGTTTTTTGATTATTATTTCTGTTATTATTTAGCCTTATTAGCCTAGAATATTCGGTAGATGATTGGCTAATTGATTTATTGTTTTGGGCACAGACGGGCACGCCTCCCAGGCCAAGGGTTTAATTATGGACAGGTGTGGGGGGAGAAGGCATGCACCTAGTGGATACAAGGTTTTTACCAGTAAACACAGAAGACATTTGTATTTTGTACTATGCTGTCTATACACTTTATGTGAATTAAACGCAAAGCAAAAGAAAGTAACAAGTGGACAATGAAGTTCTTGCTAACTGCGTACACCTAAACCCATAGAATGGGTGCATCAGTGGGTTTGTTATGGACAAGGTTGAAAGCTGACAAACTAGCACTTACACCAACGTTCAAGCGGCTATGATAAACAGATGATTTCAATGTGCGTTTATTAAAGACCTTCTGGTTTTGAGAGAGAATCTAATTGGGCTTTCTTGTGTGAAGCACACTATACGCTTCAGTAGTAGGAAACAACCTTTATTTAAAAAAACAAACACATAAATAATAAAAACCTAGCTACATACCGGTAGAGTAGTTAAGAGAACAGAGGGGGGAAAGCAATAACAGCCCTACACTTAAACAGAAATAATTGCATAATTCATAGTCAACTTCCAGTCACAAAATCAAAAATCAAATAAAAACCGGGTGACCAACAGCAAGGCAAGGTCTAGGAGTGTTTACATGCCTCCATGATCAGTATTATTTTGTATTTTGACCTGACCTCTATTCATTCAAAGAGTTGCTGAGAAGAGAACGTTCAGTTACATACATTCACCCTTCACAGCTGTCCAGCACAACCAGTGTCGTGTCTGGCCCGAGCAGCAACATTACACTCCTATAGACCACTGCTTCCCAAACACCGGGTCGGGACCCATTTGTGGGCCGCAGACATTTTTATGGGTCCCTATATTTTATTTCTTTCCTACATTTGTTTTTAATTATTTCAAAAAGCATTCCCAATCTTTCATGAATTCAAAACAAATTATTTTTTTCCCAGTAATTTCATGAAGAAAAAAAAAAAAAATCTAAGAAGGCCCATAAATTAGAAAACAAATGTTTTAAGTAGTGAAACTAGCCGATCTACAGGCTCACAACGCAGACACAGTGTGTCTCTGCACACTATTTGGGAACAACCGCTCTAGGCTACGGCTGCATCCGATGTGCTTCCAATGAAAATGTATGTAACTGACCAGAGACGTCACTCTTCTCTCTCCAGTCTAGAGACAAGCCAGTTATGAATTATGATCGCTCACATTCAATAAAAATTATCAGCCTGCCCTTTTAACCCAAGCAATCACTTAAACACATCAAAGTATTACTATAATGGGGAAAATAATGACTTGTGTAATGTACATCAGTGGGTTATTAAACAGAAGGCCATGCAACAATAAGCATAAACACTAGGTAACATTTTACACTGGTCTCATTCTAGTTCATCAACCTTTGTATTTGACTTGTGTAAACTATAACTAGTACTTATTAAACCGTTGTTAATATTTAAGAAAACTCTTACCCATTAGTTTTGTCCCCCACACTATGTAGAATAACTTTTCTACATTGATTTGTTTTAAATCAAGGATTGATTTCACATCAACAAAAAAATAGAGCCATAAATGAGTCTTAATTACTATACCAACACAGATGAGAGCTGAAATGAACAGCATAGAATACATTAACATATTGGTTGATACACTGGAATCAGGCCAGTTTAAAGTGTTATAGAAAGGTTTGTTAACTTCACACTATTTCAGATCATCCAATAGCCATCATACTTCAACCAACAAACATTAAATACAAAAACACTGGTGGATTTATTGTCAGAACATGAAGAGAACAGAAGTTATCAGTCCGGCCACATTCTCACACTGCCAAATATGGGAACCTCTTTGATTTGAACTGAATTTACAACATGTACATTTGAGAATGGGTGCTTGGATGCATTTGAGAATGGGTGCATGGAAGGATGTCCTCTGTAGGCACTGTCAATTCTGTCAATTCAATCGAACACCTTCAATGGAGGGTGCCTAATGATGACCCCAGACTCATACAACTACACTTAGAACATGGGCATTTAGCCAACACCTTCATCCAGAATGACGCAGAGTGTTTTTTGTAATTAGGTTGACTGACAGCACACAACAGTGTTGGATATAAGCTGTGATCGCTTGGGTACGGGGACCACTCGTACCACGAGGGCAACCACAGCCATCTCCCCCATTTCCCTTCTACCATGTAGCCATGCTAGGTTCATACTTTACATGGGTCCACTTTGGTTTACAGTACAAAGGACTGTTACACAGGATCCTAATGTACTGGTGAATACTGTCATAAGATGTCAGATTCACCATACTGAAATGGACCAATCGGAGGGTTTGTGATTGCAGTGTTTTGTGAGGCTTATCAATACCAGTGGCAGGGTGGAACTCTGAGGATCTGAGTGGGACTGACACTGTGTGTGTGACAGCAATATGGGTTACCTTCTTTACTGATTCCATGGTAACCCAGCTGTGCGAGTGTGAGTGTGTGCGTGTGCATTTCAAGAGATGGTGGAGAACTCTTTGAGAAGTACATCCTGGCTCAGCGTGTTGGGAGAAACATTTTTTCTCACATTCAGACTGATGGAGCGTACCTGGATAGACAGAGAGAGAGAGAGACAGAGAGAGACAGAGACAGAGACAGAGACAGAGACAGAGAGAGAGAGAGAGAGAGAGTGGAAATAGACAGAATAGAGAATGCGGAGAAAGATGTCAGGAGACAAACAGAACAGAGAAGACGGAGAGAGGACCACATGGATAAAGAAAGTTAAATGGAACTCCAATTATAACATTTAAGATGCACACACTATATCCCTGGCTATAAGCAAACCAAAAGAGTCTTCCTCCATGCACTCTACTCTAGGTCTGTCACGGTTACAGATTGTAGTTGACGATTAATTGTCATACCATATTTCTTGCGGTAAACGTTTAAATTGTGGGTTTTTTTTCATTGAACCTTGGAACATATGAATAGTACAAATTACATTTCTGTAAATTACATATTTAATCATTTTTTGAAAAAAAAAAAAAAAAAAAGCGGAAATAGCTGATGTACAAACATATACAGCGTGTGGATCTGCTATTTTCAATATTTGACAAGGTGTGCATTTTTTCAACATGGAAACGATGACGATCATGACAAAACAATTGTGATCATCTCAGATAATTGCGATTAGACGATTGTGTAATAATTGTGACAGGCCTACTGCTCTCTCTCTCTCTCACCAGCTCCTTGAAGAAGGCAGACTCTTTGGGCTGCTCAGAGTAGCGCTCAAACTGGTCCAACCCATCCTGCAGCTTCAGGGTCAACGTGTCGTAGTTGGACCGTACCACCTCCAAGACCTGGGGAAGGCAAACATTTACACTATTTATAGTGCTTTAACCCATTCTGACCTGAGATCAGATTCATACGAGGTTTCCGCCGGACACACACTGGTCTGATTAACCCATTCTGACCTGAGATCAGATTCTAAAAATGTCAGTCGTTCTACGATTTTTTTCAAAAATAGCAGACCTACAAGCTCATATCGCGCCACTCGGTGGCGCGATATGAGCTTGTAGATCTGCTATTTTTCAATAGCTAAAGCATAACATGATGCTGACACCAAAATGGGTGCCCGGTCAGAATGGGTTAATGAAAAACAGAAAAGGACACAAATTCTACCCGTCTGAAAAAGCACGAGAGTTTAAAAGTCTAAGATGGAGATAAAACGTTGAATTACAAGTGGATCAAAAACAATCTCAACGTTCTTAAAAAGGAAATACTAGAACCGACTGCCAGTGTTGCATGCATGCACAAATCTGTGAAAGTGTTTTCAGACATGACTGAAGAGATGATACTAAACATGCAAGCCATTGCTTCTTAATCCATAATGCAATAGAAGTGGTGCTTCCTTTGGAAATGCACTCCTCCAATATTCATCCCCAGTCAAATATTAACACACGTTAAATACTTAACTAACATGTCTATTCGTGAACATCTCATCTTAAAATTGTCCCGTGAAGAAAGGCACCTGGCCCAGACTGAATCATATATTTCATATTAATATTATGTTATAATCAAACAAAATAAAATAGGTACAAAAGTATTGATTTTGGACGCTATTTTTGACATGCAATGCCGTCGTATGATCAAGTAAGTAATTAATTAGGCATCACATCCTTTAATGTCTGCAGCATAACACAGAGCTAAAATACATGCACAATTGTACCAAGTAATATTCTGACCTGCCGTTACCTGACCAAACTTGAAATAAACACCCAGTAAGACACACTGACCAGAGTCATGAAAACATTTAATCATGAAATTAATAATGACCTGCTGTAGATACTTTAGTGTATGACATTTAATAACCAAGTGACAACCTTTATTCATTTAACCGAACTAAACGTTGTTGC